>NW_006921615.1:4144920-4178800 GCF_000298275.1 Orycteropus afer afer
TGTCTCTTTTCCCAGGATGTCCATAGATATACTAGAAGTAGGCCACACCCCTAGGGAAACTCCTTTTCAACAGATTGGCTATTCAAAACATAACCATCTGATCCCATCATGGGAATAACCACATCACAACAGCTTAAACCACACAGAATTGTGGTCCGGCCAAGTTGACACACAGCTCCAACTATCACACATGCCACTTTCCCTAAGCCTCTGGATACTTTCTTCTGCATTATACCAAGGCAGGTCTGGTACTTCAACTTGACTTAAAGTAGGCCACTGCCTAATCTATGCTTTAGTAAGCCAACCAAAAAAGCAATTAAGTCCTTTCCTAACCTCTCGAGCTGAAACATTGAATGAAGAATCTGTACTTAGTGGGCCTAAATCAATAAATTCAGACTGATCCAATATTAAATTCCTTGCACCATTATCCCACACCCTCAATAGCTATTCCCATACATATTCTTCAGGTTTCTGTCTGTACATGTTAGCATAATGAGGTATGTCTTTTCGGGTGTAGCATACCGCCTTTTCAGTCACACTTTTCATTTCACCTTTTGGGGCTCACTTGGACTTTACTTTAGTTATAGGTCTAGCAGCAACAATGGGTGGTTGGGGCAGTTTCTGAGAACATTCAGCAATGTCTTCCATGGCATCTACCTCAGGCAATGACCCAGCAGGAACAGTTGGGTTAATCCCATCAAGCAGAAACACAAAACGCAATGCATTGCCGTCAAGTCAGATCCGACTCATAGTGACCCCTCCTTGGGTTTCTGAGGTGGTATCACTGCAGAAGTAGATTGCCCAACCTTCCTTTTGAGGAATAGTTCATGGGTTTGAACAGCTAGCCTTCTGGTTAGCAGTCAAATGCTTTAGGCACTATGCCAGCAGAGTTCCTCATCAAGTGGAGATGGAAGGGATAATGGTTTTATAGTAATCCCTTCAGATGGGAGGGATTCAACAGAATTTACAGGCCACATATCCTCATCTTCCTGACTATCTGCCCATATGTCCCCATTCCAGGTTTCAGGATCCCATTGTTTCCAAGCAATGCCCTCAGTTTAACTTCAGACACCACTCTGGGTTGGCAATTCAATTGGCGGTGTAATTCATCCACCCGTACAATAAGACTCTGGGTTTGGTTTTTGGCAATATCAGCTCTGTTACTAGAAGAAATAAGGCTTTCTTTCAGAGCACAATTGAGAACGTTAAGGTTGTTTATGCAACACTTGAGCTGTGACTCAGCAGCCCTGAACTCATCTTGCTCTTTCACCACTTTGTCTAGTGTAAGTAGGACCAACCAACCATCTTCCTTATACTCCTCGTGCTGACAGACTTGCAGAAAAATATCAAATATGGGCTCACTCAAGAGCCTCACTTCTCAAAAATACTTGATCTATTGGTGGTGCTGTTTTGCATATTAATGTTACCACCTCACACCATGGATTAGCAGGGCCATCTTTACTAATGGAGGCAGAGTCACTAGTGCCTTTATGATTAATCAAATTGGAGAACCAAAACAGAATCAGTGAGAACCAATTTAGGAAGCCCATCCTTATGATTTTGTCTCTCTAGACCCCACTCTCAGTACCAAATGTGTTAGGCTGGGTTCTCTAGAGAAGCAAAACCAGTAAAGTTTATATATATATATATATATATATGTAGAAATTTATTTTGGGAAAATGGCTCACACTCTTACAGAAGCTGGCAAGTCACAATTTCTTGGATCAAACGTCAAGTGGGAGGCTTTTCCTGACTCATGCAACTGCAGGGGCTGACGAGCTCAGGGTTGGCAGACAGTATACCAGCTGTTGACTCCAGCAAATGATGAATCCAAGATCTCCAGGTCAAATGGTGGATTGTTTGCTCATGGACAGTTGTAGGCAGCATAACAGGATCTCGATCCACAGAAGGGTGTCTCTTTTTCCCAGGATGTCCATAAATATATTGCAAGCAGGCCACACCCCTAGGGAAACTCCCTTTCAATGGATTGGCTGCTCAAAACATATATATCCAATCCCATCATGGAGATAACCCACATCACAATTGCTTAAACCACTCAGAATTGTGATCTAGCCAAGTTGACACACAAGTCCCACTATCACAGGGTATATTGAGATTCTTGCATTGGTGGGTTTATAATTCTATCAAATTTGGAAACCTTTTAGTCATTGGGAGCTCTGGTGGTACAGTGGTTAAAGTCTTCAGCTGCTAACCTAGAAGTTGGCAGTTTGAATCCACCAGTCGCTCCACAGGAGAAAGATGAGGCAGTCTGCTTCCATAAAGATGGGCAGTTCTACTCTGTTCTAAAGGGTCACTATGAGTTGGAATCCACTCAGTGGCAGTGTGATGTGTGATTAGAAAGGTTTTTTTTTTTTTTTTTTTTGTCATTAAGTTTTCATATATGTTTTCTGCTTCCCTACCCCTGCCACTCCTGTCTTTGCTTTGGGAACTCCAATTATATGACTAAATTTGCCCCTGAATTCACTGATGCCATGTTCTTTTTTATTTTAGTCTTTTTTCTATCTCTGTTTCATTTAAATAGTTTCTATTGCCATATATTCAAGTTCACCAGTCTTTTTCCCTGCAATGTCTAATCTGCTGTTTATCCCATTCGTTGCAGTTTTCATTTCAGACCTGATTTTCAAATCCAGAAATTTGTTTTAAGACTTTTCTATATTTTCTACATCTGTAACATGCTCCTTCTTCCCCCTAGCTTCTTGAATATATGGGATATAGTTATAGTAACTGTTTTAATGTCTTTGTCCACTAATTCTGTGGTGTATTTGTTTTTGTTTTTAATCTTCCTCTAGGATCCATAGCATGACTATTAGTCAGAATCGACTCAACAACAGTGGGTTTTGGGTTGGGGGTTTTATTGATTGATTTGTTTCTTCATTGTGAATTGCATTTTCCTGCTTATTTCCATGCCTGGCATTGATTGGATGTCAGATATTATAAATTTTACCTTTTCAAGTGTGAGATATTTTTGTATTTTGGGGGGGCCTTGCTTTTAAGCAATCAGTCAGTGCCATTCAATCAGTGCCAGGCATGACAATAAGCTTGGTTCCACAATCAACACCAATGGAAGCAGCAGTCAAGAAATCAGAGGACATGTTGCACTGGGCAAATCTGCCACAGAGATCTTTTTTAAAGTGATGAAGAGCAAAGATATCACTTTAAAGCACTTTAAAGACTATGGTGTGCCTAACCCCAAACCAAAAACCCAAACTCACTGCTGTCAAGTCGATTCCAACTCATAGTAACCACTCCCTTGGGTTTCTGAGGCAGTATCTCTACGGAAGTAGATTGCCCAGTCTTCCTTCCGAGGACTGGCTAGTGGGTTTGAACCACGAGCCTTCTGGTTAGCAGTCAAATGCCTTAGGCACTACACCACCAGAGCTCCCTAACCCAAGCCATGGTATTTTCAGTCACCTCATCTGCATGTGAAACTCAACAGTGAATAAGGAAGACTGAAGAGCGGTTCATGCTCTTGAGTTGTGGTGTTGGTGAGGAATTCTGAAAGTACCACAGACTGCCAGAAGAACAAACAAATCTGTCCTGGAAGAAGTGAAGCTGGAATTCTCCTTGGAAGTGAGAATGGCTAGACTTCATCTCACCTACTTTGGTCATGTTTTCAGAAGGGACCATTCCCTGGAGAAGAATATGCTTGGTAAAGTGGAGGGTCAATGAAAAAGTGGAAGACTCTCAACAAGATAAGTTGACACAGTGGCTGCAATGATAGGCTCAGGTATAGCAAGGATTATGAGGCTGGTGCAGGACTGGGCAGTGTTTCCTTCTGTTGTACACAGGTGTGGGACCTGAAAGATCTTTTAACCAGAAGCCTTTAGTATGGAGATTGACACGTCCCATGTTGAGCCCTAATGCCTGTAGTATAGAGATTAAAACGTCCCATGCCTCAGAGCCTTTTATCAGAAATCTGCATGGCTCCAAAAAGCCTCTCGCCCACCTTTGAAGACTCTGAGGGCTCTTACCTCCCATTCGCAGGGAGTATGCACATATCAAAGAGATCCGCCCGGCCCCGAAAAATCTCTCACTCACCTTTGAAACCGGGAGATTCCAACCCGCCCCCAAATTCCCAAACCCCTGTCCTAAAAACCAAATTATCTACTCCACCTCATATTCTTCTATAAATTTGTTTTAATGTAAGAGCACAGGGTCTTTTGCTCAAGCCACTGATTTGGTGAGAGCAAGGACCCTAACTTAAGTTAGCTAATAAACTTTCCCATTGCTTTTGCATTGTCATGTGTTAGCAAATTCCTCGCGCCGAACAACTCCTTCATAACCTGAGCACAACACAGGGTCCTTATGAGTAGGAGCTGACTCAACAGCACCTAACAACAACAACAACTTGCTTTTAAGCTTTCTAAGTCCAGATCAAAGCAGTCTTTAGTAGAAGACTGATTTTGCCCTACTATTTAAACAAATTTTTTGAGAACCCCACCATGAATTATGTGGTTTTTCACTCTGGCTGATAGGAAGTGGAAATATTCTCAGCCATGTGTGAATATCAGAGATTGCTCCCTCTAGTCATTTCAGGTGGTACATATCCCAACATTGGATAGGTTTTCCATCCCCATGTGCTAAACAGTACTTAGGTGAATACACTATGAGGATCCTGTATAGATCTCTGTGTTCTCTGAGTGCAGTTCCCTCCATTTCCACATTTTGCTTTGCAAACTCTAGCTACCTCATCAAGGTGTCTCATTGAGTCTGGAAGTCCACTGGCTTCCCATGGGTGCCACTCCCTGCACTGCACCCTGGAAACTCTCTCCAGTCGGTGAACAGGGGCAATAGTAGCCTTTGTTTGTTTCTCATATCTCTTTGATCACTGTCCTTCATCGTCTGATGTCAAAATACTTGAAAACAATTATTTTGTATACTTTATCAGTTTTTTAGTTGTTGTAAGTAGGAAAGTAAATCCATTCCTTCTTATCCCATGTTGACCAGAAGGAGAAGTCATACATATAGGTTTTTATTTGGCCCATAATTGAGTCAAGCCCTGTTATTTAGCACTATTCTCTGACTTAGAATGTATTAGAAAAATACCAGAGCCAAAGGAAAAAAGTTCATTCCAATCAAGGGATTGAAAATTAACTTTACTTTTGCATCTCTAAAATTTAAAAGTTGGATACAATTAACATCAGTAACCTCTTTTGGTTCTATGCTCTCTGATTCAACACTCTGGCTGTGTTTCCTCAATTTTAGGGGCTCTGGTGGTGAAGTGTCTAAGGCATTTGGCTGCTAACCAGAAGGCTGGTGGTTCAAACCCATCAGCCACTCCTCAGAAGGAAGGTTGGGCAATCTATACCACGTAGTATTATATGAAAATAGTGACTCTTCTTTGAGGTCTATACCTCATCTCCTGGGCCTTGCCTTGCTGCTAATTGCCATATTTCTCAGGTTGCTATACTTCTTTCTCAATCTCTAATCCAGAAAAAAATGGTCCAGAAACGAGAGAGACTATGGATAAGTGTGTAGTCCATTTTCTGGCCTCTGGCTTTGTCTCGACTCAGCTACCTTTCTTAAGAATAGAAAGATATTTGTAGAATGTATTTTTATATAATTTTTTAACGCAATCATTATCTTTGATCTTTACAACTGAAAGTGTTAAGGGGAGGTAGAAGCTTTAAAGATGTATTTAAAAAAAAACAAAAAAAACCTCACTGCCTTCAAGTCAGATCCAACTCATAGTGACCCCTCCTTGGGCTTCCTAGGCAGTATCACTACAGAAGCAGATTGCCCAATTTTCCTTCCGAGGAGTGGCTGGTGGGTTTGAACTGCCAGCCTTCCGGTTAGCAGTCAAGTGCCTTAGGCACTACGCCACCAGAGCTCCCTTAAAGATGTATACTTCTTGTTTATTAAAATTGTCAGAAGATCTGTCTTTAGTGACTACACAGAGAGAAGCCACTGGTCTCACATTTTCCTGGACTCCAGAATGTTATTTTTCTGGTATATGTGTGTTTAATATTTATCTATGTCTTTGTAAACTAGTTCTTAACTAACTGGGATCTTTATCTAGAGGTCCTCCAAGTGGGAGTGAGTGTTGCTACAAGGATTACTTGCCTTCAGTATGGAGGGAATTAGAGAAAACCTTTCCTAGAATAAATCGGCGGCAAACCACTTTGTAGCCTCTCTTCCTCCCTTATCAACTTTCCCCACACTCTTTTTTGTTGTTGTTGTGGTCAAAATAAATATAATAAAATATTTGCCAGTTCAACAAAAATTTAGTATCAACATGTACAATTCAGTGACATTGATTACATTCATCATGTTGTCCAACCATTAGCACTATCCTTTTCCAAATTATTCTGCCATTAACAGAAACACAGTGTCTCCTAAGCAATGATTACCCTCCCCTAACTCCTCCTTCCTGGTAATCACTAATAGGCTATGATTGCTATATATTTGCCTATCTCATGTAGGTGTGATAATACAATATTTATCTTTTTGTGACTGAGATTTCACTGAGCATAACGTTTTTAAGGTTCATTCATGTTGTACCATGTATCAGGAATGTTATTATGGCTAAATAATGATCCGTGGTGTGTGTATACCACATTTTGTTTACCCATTCATCTGTTGATGGGCATTTAGGTTGTTTCCACCTTTTGGCTATTCTGAATAGCGCTGCAATGAACATTGGTGTACAGGTAAACCTCTCGTCTTTATTATCACAGTTGGTGAAGCCTCTTCCTTCTCTCCAAGTATATCTTTTGCACATGAAGCAATAATACTCTGCTTCTCAGGTACACTTATTGCTGAGGGAGAAATACTGGTATCAAAGTATGTTTGTGAATGACCCCTGCCACTACCGCAGGCCTATGACTACACAGATGGAGTTGTAGGTGTTGATGGAAAGTATCTCTAATCTGTTATGAGAGACGCTCCCAGTTTCTAGAAATGAATGTATCAGTAAATAGAATTATTATGTTTTTGTTTCTTCACCAAAATTACTTCTATTGACTTTTGCATTTCCATAAGTATCCCAGTTAGGACTTTTAAAAAATCTCACATGGAAACTATGACTTCATGACTGAGTGGAACAAGAAGTGGAGAGTAACATTATTTTCTCTTTTGGCACAATATCAACTGATATAAAAGACCTCTTTTGATTACAAGTGACTTAAATATACAGACATTTGAGTTTATAGTGATTTGTATCTTTTCAATGAAGCAAGATGTTAAAACAAAAGGCCAAAATTGAGACAGCATCTCCTGATAGTCAGTTTAGGTACCATAGACTCAGAAAGGCCTGTGACAGTCAAAAGCATCCCATCCTTGCCAACCCAGAAACTTTGGCTAGATTTCCACTTCTCAGTTTTCTTGTAGTTCATGAAGCCTATTATATTAAAAATTTGAGGTACATACAATGGTGCTACTCTATGATGGCATCACAACATATTATTATTATTATTACTGTATTGTTAGGTTAAAGATATTTTAGTATATTTGAAAGTGTTTATTTAATGTTTTTTATGCTTAGAAAGGTACTCTATATGTGTTCTGGTTACCTAGTGCCGCTCTGACAGGAAATATACCACAAAGGGATGGCCTTAACAATCAGGAGTTTATTCTTACAATTTGGAGGCTTTAAGTCCAAGTTCAAAGTGCCAGGCTCTAGGGGCTGGGTGAAAGCCCCTCAACCTTGGGGTCCAGCTCTGCCTCCTGCTCCCGGCCCCCTGGAGCTAGAGGCATTTCTTCATTCAGACAGCTGCTGGCTGCTGAGGCTGAGAAGCCCCAAGGCTGACAAGTAAAAAGGCACAGTCCCGATGTTACCACACCACACGGCAGGCCATTAACTTAGGTCCATTGTAAGTCCCAAGGTCGGCAGAGCATAGCAGGCTGCTGAACAACGACTTGGCTACATGCATGGTCCAAGCATGCCATAGGCTAGAGACCATTCTCAAGACTCCTTAAATACAGGAAGTAGACCACATCCCAAAGGCAGCTACTCAGCTGCTTGTGGTAGATCCCACCATGGAGCTGATTGCCAGTCTCATCATGGGGAATAACTACCACCAGCTGCCCAGCCACTCAACCAGGCCCAGCCAAGTTGACACACAAACATAACCACCACAATATGCTATACACTAAGACAACAAACATTTTACAGACATTGGATATGAACCATACCAAACTGTTCTGTCTTACATATTACATTTAACTTAAAGACAGATTTAGGAACAGAACAGAATTTGCTTGTAATCTGGGGACGACCTGTACTACATAGCCTAGTACCCACCCTTGAGGGTATATCTGGCAAATAGTTTCTTTTCTTTGCCAAGTTAACAACACCATGACCTAATCAGATAGTTCTTTACAGTACACCTGAGTTTAAAGGTGTGGCATTCATGTGTTGCAAATTTCAAAAGCCTGAAATATGGCATAATTCCTGATATACTTCATACCTCCCTCCCTTTTTCTCTCCCTTTCTTTTTTTTCTCTCTTTCCTCCCTTCTTTCTTTTTTTCCTTCCCTCCTTTCTCTTTTCTTTTTCTTTTCCTTCCCTTCCTTCTTTCCTTTGCTTTCCCTTTCTTTCCTTGCCTTTTGCTTGCTTCCTTCCTTTCCACCTTTTTTTTTTTAAGATAATTAAGTTTGCAGAAAGAACATTGACCCCCTGACTCACAAACCTAGAAATATATGGCCTTCATTTGACCAAAAACAAGACTCAGTAAAAAATAATTGTTAGTGAGATCTCTCAGGTTTTTGTGAATTGCCTCAGGTCAGTAACCAAGAAGTGTGACCTAAAGTTCAAGTTGCTGAAGTAAATTAGTTCCTCTGGAAACATTCAGTTCAAGGATGTTTTGTTGAGACTGCCAACCAAGGTTTCTTCCTATAGGGAATAGCCTCTCAACATGCTGGGCCCTCTCAGAAGCTATCAGAAAACAACAAGCCCACTGCCCTTATGTTCCATCTCCCCCCTTTTGTGGGACACATGCATTACAATTAGTTGAAATAGGGAAAAACTTTATGTAAAAACTCTATTCTATTTTCCTCTGCTTAACAAGATCTCCAAGCAAAATGAAAATGAACACGGAGAATTTAAAATAACCAGTGAATACTTGTTTTGAGATAGTTTTAAAATCTGTTGATGGGACAGTGCTAACCACACACAAATGGGGAACATGAGACTCCCTTCCAACTGAATTTTTGACCAAGGGTTATGCTTCTCCATGTACTATTCTAATTTGGAAGCTTATCTGACAAGAAACAGTCAGCCTCTATTTTAGAACAATTTTATTCTTCATCTCAGTCTCTCCCATGCCTTTCTTCTGACCTATCTTTTATTTTATATAATGAGACATCTTGAGTTTTACATCAGTTAAAGAGTGCCATTTCGTAAAATGCCAAGAGGGTTGCACTTTTGAAGGGTAGCATTTTCAGATCTCACATATACTCAGGCTTGACCAAGATTTAGTGGAAAATATCTAAAGGCTCCTGCAAAGAAAGAACAGCATAAGACTAGTCTTTTCCCCTTTCAAACTAGATTTAGCCCTGAAAAGCAACCATAATGAGAATGAAAGGGGTAAAGATGGTAACCAGAGACCAGAGCATTTTGCATTGGAGGAGCTGAGTCAGGCTCCCTGAAATATGTTTATGACTGGGGTCTCACATAGTGGTGACTTGCAGGTCTAAAGCATATATGTTACAGGGACACTGGCTCTTCTTAGGTTGTATGCATGACTCACTGTGTTTAAAGAAAGGCAGTCATTTACGTATTCAAGAGCAGAGCAGGAAGCTTCAGAGGTGACAGGAGAGATGGGAATCAGGCCTCTGCAATTTATCACCTATGTGTGGATTTGTAATCTGCTGTACAGAAAAGTGGGAAAAGGATTAGAAAATCTTCTAATTAGGTACATAAACTTGTTTCATAGATGGAATACAAAGCAAAAGCAGAGGTAAACAATAACAAGTGACTTCACTCTTACTGTTTAGAGCAGATAGAGTATTATGTTCCATACTGGTCTATCCAGTCTTTGATTTCATGGTTTTCTGCTCCTTAAGCCAGAATGTTGGCTGGTGCTTCTTAGAAGTTGTAATCATTACACATTGTGCCTTCAGGGTATGAAGGGGTGAAGAAGATTCAAGATTGGAAATTGTGGCTTCAGAAACAATAAGCCACTGGATCTAGCTTTTCAGTTTACACCATCAACTAGCCAGGATCTCTCTCTCTCTCTCTCTCTTTCTCTCTCTCTCTCTCTCTCTCTCTATATATATATATATGTATGTATTTTTTTTTCCTTCAAATTTTATTTATTTCATTGTTGAGAATATACACAGCAAAACAGACACCAATTCAACAGTTTCTACATGTACAACTTAGTGATACTGATTACATTCTTCAGGTTGTACAACCATTCTCACTCACCTTTTCTGATTCTTCCTCCCTCATTAACATAATTTTACTGCCCCCTGAGGTTCTTACCAAATCTTTTGAGTTGCTGTTTTCAATTTATTCCCAGATAGGTAGTTCTTAAAAGAGCATAATGTTCATATTGTCTGGTTCTAAGAAGACTTCAGGGAATATTTACAGATAAATTTTTTTAAATACAGAAATTTATCTAGTCACCCCTTATGTGTTCGTATCAACATTTTAAAACAGCAACAGCAACTTGATTGCACCCTTCACCCAGAAGGAACATTTCACATGAAAGATATAAAATGTTTTGTAGAGCAGAACATTCTTTGAAAGCTCTGGGGGAAGAAAGCACTTGCTTAAGGAACTTAATTGTTAGAAGCTCGGTGGCTTGGACAGGGTTGCCTGAGTTCAAAGGCACCGCTTTTAATCCCAAACCATTTTAATTTTGCTTAACTTTTATTTCTTTCTGGGTGACTAAACTGCAAACTTCTATTAATCTACTGCCAAGTAATTTTTCTTAAGAAGGTGGATACATTTACAAGATCCATAGCCAGGAGCCGCCTGTCAGGAATGTTGGCAGTACAGTTTTGCGTAGATAAAAACAGAGGCACAGGAAAGCAGGTCATTCTGTTTTATATGTGGAGCAGACTCTGTCTTTGGCAAGTTTGCTCCAATGGAAAACAATAAGAGCTGAGTACTCCTTGGAGTTTTGAAATGTAATGCCTCTGGCAGTACATGGTCTTGGAAAGTGGCGCTTCATGTTTTTATAGTTGGGATTTTGTGTTAGTAGAACAGCCAGAATGTCAGCTGTTGCAAGGTGAACCATCCAATTCACACAGATTCAGCTGGAGAGAAAGCTCCGCTTCAGAAGATGACATTTAACATTTGGAAGATGAACAGGAAGAATACAGAAATAGCCTACTACAGCCAAGAAAGCAGTAATTGTTTGAAGAACCACTTCAGAAAAATTGTTCTTCCTTTCATTGCTGATACAAGAAATCTATAACATGGCTTTCAGACTTTCACACCACAAGATTTATTTGGGGATGAGGGGACCCATTTGAAATTTGAGGAACTTAAAACAGTGACCAGATATGAAACTTTCAATAGAAGTGATTTCTTAAAAGCAGCAAATGGTGAGATAGGCCAGTTTTGGCAGGTCTATCTTCATAAAGTGAAAGTTTGTAATCACAACCCATTTGATCATATTGACCATCCTAATAACAGACGTTTGAGTCCCTGAGTGGTGCATTCAGTTGAGCAATTGACTACTAATTGAAAGGTTGGTGGTTCGAACCCACCCAGAAGCACCTTGGAAGAAAGGACTAGTGATGTGCTTGCAAAAGATCACAGTCATGAACACCCCATGGAGAGCAGTTCTACTCTGTACACATGGGGTCACCATGAGTTGAGATTGACTCAATGGCAATGAGTTTTTTAGTTTTTTTTAATAACAGAGACAGATCGATACTCCAGCCACTTCATTCTTGACATTTCTGCTCTGGGAGCAAAATGGATTTATTGAGATGACTGTACTCTCTTCTTTTTGTTACTCCCAGTCTATCTACCTTCTTGCAAACTTGCAAATAACTACTTACCTGTGTTGTTCTGGCCATTCTTTTTTTTTTGATGGACCAGAGTATTACTTTTAATTGACTTTAATAGAGTGGTATATATATACATGTTGTTGTTGTTGTTATGTGCCGTTGAGTCGGACCCGACTCATAGCAACCCCTCCTTGGGTTGCCAAGGCAGTATCACTACGGAAGTAGATTGCCCCATCTTCCTTCTGAGGAGTTGCTGGTGGGTTTGAACCACCAGCCCTCTGGTTAACAGTCTATTGCCTTAGGCACTATGCTACCAGAGCTCCCATATAATATACATATAATCTTATAATCTGATATATTAAATGTTGTATGGATATTGTTTAGTAGACTATCTGTTAAGGCTGACACTATTTTATATGAGGCATTAATTGAAACTCAAATGGCAAATGAACCATCTTAAATTGACATAATCATAAACTAATCAAGAAAATGAAATTTTTGATGAATGTGGACACCAAGCAGTTAGAGGAAGAAATGATTTCTTTTTCTGAGGGATTTATTTGTAAAGGGTCCATTGGGTAGGTGGAATTTGAGCTGAATATGGAAGATGGCTGTGTGGATGGGTGGGGTGTGGGGTAGATGGATGGATGGATAAGTAGATGCATAGACAGAGAGACAAGAAGAAGGAAGAGGACACTGAGGTTTTTCTCAGGGGGTGCACATGGAGCCCGAAGAAAGGAAAGTAAGAAGATTAAGAGACCAGAAAGGAAATAAGAAGTTACCTTCCACAATGCCTCCAGCCATCAAGTTAAGTCAGAAAAAAATTTGTAAGCATCTGCCCTCTTTCTCCCTTGAGAACTCTCTAGTCAGGAATTCTGGCTCGCCAGTTTTAACCTATAGCTTCTGGCCAGTAACACAAGACAGTTAGCAGGGAGAATAGCTCTCTGGCAAGAAGTCAGGGGATGGCTGCTTCTGTGAGTTGTGGGTGCAAGGAAGTGTGTCTGGCTCTGCAATGTACTGCCATAGGGGCAGGGAGGCTGCATCTTCTGACCTCCTCTAACCCCACAAAAGGAAGACAGAATCACCATCAGTAGCCCAAGGCTTATCCCTGCTAGGCCAGACATGCTACCTCCCTCCAGCCCTTTCACCAACCCTGACACCAACCATTCCTCCCACAGCACCTACCACCTCTCTGCTGGGTACAATAATTCACTGCAGTGGCTGCACAGAACTCACAGATTATGGGGTTTATTAGGGAAGCAATAGGCTACAATTCAAGTTCAGGAACATGCTCAGTCTCTCTCAGCCTGCCATCTCTTAGCTGACAGTCTCTCTCAGTCTCTCCCCCTGCAGTGCATGTCTCTTGGTGTTTCTCTCTCAGTAGCACATGTCTCTCGCATCTCCCAGCTGGCAGTGAGAGATTCCTTCTGCCTCTACGAGGGCTTCTTTTGAGCCTGACAGAATAACCAAACTAACCAACCACAACATCAGAATTCTATACACCTGAGAGAGTGCAAACTTCCCAGAAAATTACTTCATGCTGCGCCCAACAAAAATACCCTAGGTGGATAACTTTAACAATCAGGAGCTACTCAGATGCTCACAGCAAATTCCACCATGGAGTTTACAAAGACTTATGGCTAGAAAACCATATATAATTTACTACACCACAAACATATACAGAGGAGGTGACTCATGTGGCTACTGCCTTCAGTGAAATTATGTTCTCTGTCATTGTTTTTGCTTACTCTAGGGATAATTTTTTTTTTTTTTTTTTAATTACTTTAGGCTCACACGTTCCCTTGATCCTCATATAAGAAAGAATTCACTGTGCTTGTGTTCTTCCCCATCCCACCCACCTTTCTTGAAGGGATCAGCAAGAGGTGCATCAGGCCATTTGTTTGAGAAAGACTGATCTCATTAGTATCCATGTACAATATGCTTAGATTGAATCTGTTAACAAGCTGTCTTTTATCACCCTGGTAGGAGGACTGCGAGGAGGAAAATTAAAGGTAGGGTGTACAGTACTCCAGAACTCTAGATCTATGAGCTAATTTTTGTCCCAAAGTCTTTGTGCCATATTATAATGGTGATCTATATGATTAGAAACCACATGAATCCTTTCCAGAGAAAGGAGCTGTAATTTTAGAAGAAACTTAAGTTTGCCTATAGGAAATCTTTTTTTGTAAGAGCTGTCCTTGGGAAAATGTGGTTATGCAGGAAACACTGTAGTCTTGGGTGGTGTTCCCCATCCCATCTCCATTTCTAGTCCAATTAAACAGATGAAGATATAATTTGATCATTATCATTCTGAATTTTAGGATTTAAGCCACTTCAGATTGGGGAGGAAGTTGGACATTGGACATTATACTGGCTTTGATAACTGTATACTTTTTCCACAGCTAAAATTTCTCTATCTGCTTGCATGTTCCATATTGAACAAAGACAGATTTGTGTTCTTTATACTAGAGCTATGACAACCAATATGCATCATCAAGGGCCTACCCCCAGCATACTGAGGAGATGAGACCCCTTCTGGTCACATGTAACACAAAAAGAATGTAGTTTTGCTTTAAGAAATATCATAAACTAAATCTCCTTTCTCTATTCCCTAAGCTTCCGCAGGTTCACGCGATCCAACAGTGTGACCACAGCAGTACAGGCTGACCTGGACTTCCATGATAACCTGGAAAATTCTCTGGAATCTATAGAGGACAATTCATGTCCCAGCCCAATGGCCAGACAGTTTTCTCGGGATGCCAGCACCTCAACAGTTAGCATTCAGGGCTCAGGAAACCATTACCACGCCTGTTCAGCAGACGATGACTTTGACACAGATTTTGACCCCTCTATTCTGCCTCCGCCGGATCCTTGGATTGACTCTATCACTGAAGACCCTCTGGAGGCTGTTCAAAGGTCAGTGTGTCACCGAGATGGCCACTGGTTTCTGAAGCTTCTTCAGGCAGAGCGAGACCGCATGGAAGGGTGGTGCCAACAGATGGAGAGAGAAGAGCGGGAAAACAACTTGCCAGAGGACAGTAAGTAACAATGCTAGCACAGTTCCGTGCTCATGACTTGGGCTGGGGGTCACTTTGCATTTTTAAACTTTGCTGTTATCTTCCCTGACAAATTTACTTGTATAGCCTTGACATTTCCTTCCCTAAACTGGAACTTGTAGAATATCTGGGCGGTTCTGGCTAGGTCTCAATGCCCCTGTACTGCACAATAAGAAGAGAACAGCTGGGGAGGTATAACACCTTCCTCAGCTCTAGGTGATGGCATTCTTTTTCTTCTCTGAAAAACACAAAGCTCAAATTGGAAGTTGTCTCATATTCCTACTGTAGTTGTTCTTCCTCAAGATGCTCCTGAAATGTTGCTAATGCTCAGGAAGTTGAAAATAATTTTAACTAGTTTCTAGGTACAGGGATACATGTGTGTTGGGCATTTGAAACCTTTATGGTTGTATTACTTTAATTAACATACAGTATTAAAACAAGGCTAATAAGTAAAGACCAGGACAGGCCCATGTTTGCTTACATTCTCAAGCCTGACTAGCATTTACTTTCTCTTTTAGGATTTGAGGAGGTCAGGTGTTGCCCAGAGAAACAAATTCAGTAAGGTAGGAAGAGAATGAGATTTATGATAAGGAATTGACTTGCATTATGGTAGGGACTAGTAAGCCCAAACCCCATAGGACAGGAGACAGGCTGGAAACTCTAACATAATATATATGTTATAGCTTTGAGATAGAATTTTTTTCTCTGGGAAACTTCATTATAACTGAGCGATGAGGTCTACCCACATTACCAAGGGTAATCTTTACTTAGAGTCAACTGATTATGAAATGAAATGTTAATCTCATTTACAAAATACCTTTGCAGTAACATCTAGACTAATGTTTGACCAAACAGCTGGGCACCATAACCTAGCCAGTTGACACATAAAAATAACCATCACAGGAGGCAAACCTTCAGCCACTAAAGTAATTAACACAAATTCCAATTTAAAGCATTAAAACAAATGATCTTCTGGAGTCCTTGAATACCATGGTTTTCAGATTTTCCCTTTAAATAACAATTCCTAGGAAGGTTGGGCAATCTACTTCAGTAGTGATACTGCCTTGGAAACCCAAGGAGGGGTCTCTATGAGTGGGGTCCGACTCGACGGCACATAACAACAACAACAACATTAACAACTAATAAAGGAAAATTACCAGATTATCTAAATTCTGAAGTCAGCTTTACACATTTTCAACAATCCCAGAATTTGAATATAGTTTATGATCACTGTCTGTATTAATGTTGTGTTTTTTCCTTCTGAAAAACCTTTATTAAATAATGATAGATCTTCTGACTGATGGTATGTTTGAATCTAAGAACCCCTGCAGTAGGCATTACAACCTAACTTCACTTTTGTGTGTGGGAGCACCCAGAAAAGTATTGTCATCATGTGGCTTTTGACCTATTTTTAAAACTAGTATGTAACTTTGTATTATGCAAATTTAAAAACATGAACAAAAAGTACAGTGCCCAATCACATCACATGTGCCCAATCACACAGCTTCAACAATTGGCTGGTCGAATTTTTCACTTTCCCCACTTGTTGTTATTTGTGCCAGAGTGTTTTTTTTTTCTTTAAATTTTATTTATTATTTTGTTGTTGTTGAGAATATACACAGTGAAACAGATACCAATTCACCAGTTTCTACATATACAATTTAGTGATATCAATAATATTCTTCAGGTTGTACAACCATACTCATTCTCATTTTCTGAGTTGTTCCTCTCTCATTAAAATAAAATCACTGCCCCCAAGTCTCCTATTTATTCTTTTGAGTTGCTGTTGTCAATTTGATCCCATATAGAGAGTTCTTAAAAGAGCATAGTGCGCAAGGCAGACCTTTCTTACTAGTTGAGCTAAACTATTATTCAGTTTAGAGACATTAGGTGATGTTTTAGGCTTACAGTATAAAGATTATCTCAGAGTAGTAGTTTCAGGGGTTCATCTACAGTCTATGGCTCCAGAAAGTCTAGAGTCCATGAGATTTTGAAATACTCTTCTGCATTTTCCCCTTTTTGATCAGGATTCTTCTATGAATTTTTAATCAAAATGTTCATTAATAGTAGCCAGACACCATCTAGTTCTTCTGGTCTCGTGGCAAAGGAAGCAATGTTTCATGGAAGGAATTAGCCACACATTCTATGTATTTCTATTCTTGACTCTCCTTCCTCTGTTGTTCCAGGTGAATAGAGACCAACTGTTGTGCCTTAGATGGCTGTTTGCTGGCTTTAAGACCCTAGGCACCACACAGTGAACTAGGAGGGAGGACAGAGGCATTAAACATGCTGTTAAGTGAATTTACTGGCATGTCCCATAAAAACATGGCTCTAAACCCTCAAACCAAGGAACCAAATCCCATAAAGTGTTTGGTTGTATGTAAGCAGCCTCAGCAGCTACTCTTTTTTTTTTTTGGTTGTTGTCATAAATATACCTATCACATAACTTTTGCGAATTCAACTTTTTACAAGTGCACAACCCATTGGGGAGCTCTGGTAGCATAGTGCTTAAGGCACTTGACTGCTAACCAGAAGGCTGGTGGTTCAAACCCACCAGCCACTCCTCAGAAGGAAGATGGGGTAATCTACTTCCGTAGTGATACTGCTTCAGAAACCCAAGGGGGGTCGCTATGAGTCAGGTCCGACTCGACAGCACACAACAACAACAACACAACTCATTGACAGCAATTACAGTAACTGGCTGTGCAATCTTACCCTTAATCAATGCAGTTTTTCTATCACCATTAAACCTCCTTTTCCTCTTCCTTCCCAACCCTGGTAACCACTAATAAACTTTGGTCTCTATACATTTGCCTTTTCTTATCTTTTTGTATAAGCAAAGTCATAAAACATTTGTCCTTTTTTGTTCAACTTATTTTTCTCAGCATAATGTCTTTCAAGCTCCATCCACACTGTAGCTCCATCCACACATGTATCAAGGATTCATTTTTCCTGTTGGCTGAGTATTATTCCATTGTATATATGTACACATTTTGCTTATTTATTCATCTGTTTATGGACATTTGTTTCCACCTTTTGGCTATTTTGAATAGTGCTACAATGAAATCTGGTGTACAGGCCTCTTTTTGAGTCTCTACTTTCAAGTCTTTTGGGTATATACCTAGGAGTAGAATTCCTGGGTCATATGGTAGTTCTACTTTTAGTTTTTTGAGGAACTGCTACAGTTTTCCACAGAGACTGTATGTACCATTTTGGATTCCTACCATCAATGGATAAGGGTTTCAGTTTCCCCACATCCTCACCAACATTTGTTCATCTTTTTTTAAATCTTATATGGTAGTCTATTTTAAAGAAAGGCCAATTCAGCATGTCATTTCACTGTCAAATGCACTAAGGACAATTTCAAAATTGTAACTAAGATATACTGTTGCCCCTAACAACAACAACAACAACAATTTCTTAATGATTAGATCTAAGCCCTACTGTACATCTTATTATGTAAAAGACTTCACTAAAATGACCAAACAGTTTGTGTCCAGGAACAGTGAGTTTTTCTTAAAGAATGTATTTTTTAAGAAAACTAAGCCTGGAAAATAACAGCAGGTTACAGGCCTCCTTGTCATGCCCGCCGCCTACACACAGCTCCTTCTGTGCCTATTCTTCCTGCTGGAACCCTAGCAAATGGCTGAGTGGCTTATTTGTTGCCTTTAGAAGCAGCTTAGAAAATTCATAAATGTGTGTCAGTTTCCTTTTGCTCTTTCATATTTTAAGTGCAAACAACTTAGTGGGTAGGTAAATTTCCTTGACATTTGCTTCTACTTGTTGGTTCCGCGGCAGACTCACTTGAATGTTGATCCATAAGCAGAGTGAGCTCTATGCCTTGGTGACAGGTGAATGAGGCCCTGCCTGGCAATAGGAGTGGTGGTAATGGGTGGAGTCAATTAGAAAGTCTGAGTGGCATCTTCTTAATCTCTTTTCTTCTTGTGGGTGTACCCAGAGTTTATAAGATTTTCTCAGGAAAACTGCCAGTATCTGAAGAGCTCTGGTGGGACAGTGCTTAAGTACTAGGCTGCTAACCAGTCCGTGGCTTGAAGTCCGCAGCTGCTCCACAGAAGAAAGATGTGGCAGTCTGCTTCAATAGACATTACAACTTGGAAACCTTCTGGGGAGAATTTCCTCTGTCATATAGAGCTTCTATGAGTCAGAATTGATGGCAAGAGGTAAGGAGTAATAATATCTTGTGTAGCTGGTCAACAGAATGAGCTACCTTTCAGATTCCTAGTCATCGATGTGGGGCTGATTCTCGCTTTCCAGTTGGTTCCCATATTTTCTTCTCATTGGTCTTCCAATCCGAGATTAGATGTTCTCCCCAACTTTATAATTTTGCAGGAGGATAATAATTTTCTAAAAACTGAGAAAGTAAAGGATTTGAGGGGGGGAAAAATGAGCTATGAAACTAAGTCAATATATTTTGATCCTACCACATATATTGGAAAGATGATCATGTTGCCAGAAAACCAGATTCTCATCCTGCATCTGGGATGAAGGGGAAGTGTATTTGTGTTTTGAAATGGACAATACTGGTCAAGTCCCAAAATAATGAGCATCGAGGAATTGCCCACCCAATTGTTTTTCCAGATTTTACTTGAGATGTTGGTTAAACAATGACATAGAAGTAGGACTTACAAACACCTTCCATATGAAGATATTTAGATATTTTATTCTAACACTATTTGCTACAACAAGATTGGTTATAAATAAAAATAATTTATTATCTTTGTACACCAGGATCCTACTGACCCACCATTAATAAGCCTTACTGCTTGAGGACTTTTTTTCAGAGTAGTGAGGAATTTACTAAGCTCTACTTCTTTGCTTTGGCACATATTTGTGAGGTTGCTGCCTGATGTGAGGTGGGAGGGACTTGGTTGCAGAATAGCCGAGCTAACTAGGCATGGGAGTAGTTTTTGGTGCTTTGCTTTCAGGTATGTAAATGAATTGACTAGTTTTAGAAGGCCAGGGTTCAGTGAAATCTTCATTGAGGAATTGGCCTATCTCTGTAGTGGAAGACATATTTAATATCAGAACTCCTTTTCTCATTTAAAAAAATCACACCAAAAACACCAGTAAATATGACAGGAAGAACAGTGAAGCTCTTATGGTTTATAGGAGAGATGGAGGCCCAGAGTCCTATTTGCTCAGCCTGTACACTCTTCCCCCAACCAAAGTCCCTGACAACCTTCCCAGGCCCTTACCCCAACTTCCCAAAAGTCTTATGATTCCTAAGGACACAGTTTTAAAACCAATGGTATATATAGGAATTAGTGAAAATTTCAAATTATTAATTTTAAATATTAAAATTATTAATTTAAAAATAATTTTAGATCATACTACTAAAATAAAGGAGCTCTGGTAGCGTAGTGCCTAAGGCATTTGACTGCTAACCAGAAGGCTGGTGGTTCAAACCCACCAGCTACTCTTTGGCAGGAAGGTTGGGCAATCTACTTCTGTAGTGATACCACCTCGGAAACCCAAGGAGGGGTCTCTATGAGTAAGGTCTGATAACAACAATAACAACAACTAAAATAGAGTTTATACATGCTTTTAAAAATATATAAAACTGATTCAAATTAGTAGCATCTTTTCACATTAAGTCCATCCGGCTTAAAACATGGGCTTTCCCTCAAGCCCCAGCTCAGATCTCACCTCCCAGATGTCTTTGTGAAATACCTCCCCTCAGCCTGAAATTAGTGTGCCTCCTTGATATTTCGGAAACCCTGTCCATTTTTCTATTAGGTACTTCCAGTAGAGTTTTATGATAGTCTATGTATCTCCTCTTCTGCTAAAGAATGAGCCCTCTGAGGGCAGAACTCTTCTTGCCTTTTTTGTCTTTATCGCCCCAACACCTATCACAATGCCTGGCATATAGAAGGGGATCAATAAGTATGTATTGTGTCCTCAAAATATTTTGGAAATTCTGTCTCACAAAATTATTTTACTTAGCAATATCTTTCTATCTAAGCGGCCAAACAATATTCAAGAAATAGCTAGGAGTTATTGTTGCCAAAAGCTGGAATAAGCACTCACTTGTGAGAGGATGAGCTCTTTCACTCCCTGAAGGTACTTGACAGACAGAGATGAACAACTGCCACCGACAGGGGAGAAAGGAGCTCTGTGCTGTTCAGCCAGATAGTCTAGATGAGCGCATGTGTCCCTTCCAGCACTTGAGATACAATTCCATTCCACAAATACTTGAAGACTTTCTGTATTTTTCATTCTCTGCAAAATGCAAAATAGAAGCTTCAATCTACTAGGTTTCCAAAATTCTACCAGAATTCCAAAATTCTAAACAGCACAGAGGTAAACTCTTAAGCCCAGGTCAAAGAGTCACCAATTTCAAAGGAGTCAAATCCAAGTCAGGGAAGATCTGGCCATAAAGTCATGGCAGGGAGGATAGAAGTGGATGAAAGAATATGCATCTTATCCTTACAGTACCTCAGGCAGGAGGCTAGAGACTTTGACAGGTGGTTTTATCTGCCCTTAAAACAGCTCTCTGGCAGTAGCTTCTGCAAAGTCACAGAGCACACAGTGTCTGATAGAATACATACAACATGAATAACATCTGATGAGATAATTATACTTTGTGTGTCACTTGGCACTGTCCTCTGTAAGATGCTTCCTACATGTCTGTGTCTGATTCTTTGGCAACTGCAATTCTCTTCTGATAACTGGGCCTGCCATTGTAGAGGGTCTTTGTTTTCCTAATCCTCTGATTTAACTTTTTCTTTGTTTTGTAGGAATGATAGTAAGAAAGAAAGGCCAGTCCCGTTTGGTGGATATAGCCAATTTCTAAGTAACCAGCATTAAAAAAAAAAAAAAAAATCTGTGTATGCTCAGAAAAAGAGCTTTGATAAACAGGTCAAGCACAGATCCGTCTATCTCTTGGCCAGGCACACTTACATGTTATTAAGATTTTATACAAGTGGGAGGTGGCATTTTCTCTTCAGGGTACATGACAAGGATGGCCTCTTCACAAAATCCTTCCAGAAGATCTGGTCTTTAAAGCCATCATAGAAGGATAAATAGCATAGAGTTAGAGAAAAGAAGATTGTAATATTTGCTTAATTTATAAGATACCAAAATTATACCAAATGTAAATAAGTAAAAATGTTTGGAAAAGAACCCATTTGCTCAATGGTGTCTCAGAGTACAGATTTTGGACATGGGGGAATTGTAACCCTCTTTCTCAATTAAACGAGTTGCTTTCAAATCCTTTCTGACTCATCATGACCCCATGTGTGTCAGAGTAGAACTGTGCACCATAGGATTTCCAACGGCTGATTTTTCAGAAGTAGGTTGTCAGGCTTTTTCTTCCAATGTGTTTCTGGGTAGACTCAATCTCCAGTCTTTTGGTTAGCAACTAAGCATAGCAGATAATCTTGTTCACCTGTTTCTCTATTCTCAAAAAACCAAACTCACTGCCATCAAGTCAAGTCTGACTCATAGCAACCGCCATTTGGTTTCCAAGGCTGTAAATCTTTACAGAGAAAGACCACCCCATCTTTTCTCCACGGAGCAGCTGGTAGGTTCAAACGACTGACCTTTTGGTTATCAGCCATATGCCTTAACCACCAGAGCTCTTTGTTTCTCTTTTATGGAATTGAAAAAAGTCAGCCCAAATTTAAATAATTATTCAGTTATCAATTATTTTATGATTTTACTTCTGACAGCTCTTCCTGTGGATATTGTTTTTGCAAACACTTTCTAGTGAAAAGGGCTGGAAAACACTCTAGTTTACCTGAAACAGAATACTGTGAGTAATGAAGGACAAATTGAATACAAGCACTCTTCATAGTAGCCTAGTAACCTCAAGCTATCTTTCGAAAAGTATAACCTAGAAATTCCTTGGGTGTGTGGAGTTATTATTTTACCTGATAAAACAAAAACAGAGCAAGGACTTTAGCTCTTTCTTTAAACCTTCAGCCCTAACATTGATAGTTTGTTTGGGTTTGATAGCAGAATAAGGAGAATCGGCAGTGAGCAGGGTTTCCTCCAAGCCACAACAGCTGATGGCACTGCTTGTTCACTCAGTATTAGAAGTAAAATGATACAAACTTTCCCCAGACAATGAAGCCCTTGTGTGAAACAGCTGTCTCAGGAGATGACTCCGTGCTCTTTGACAGTGCCTTGTATGTTGCATAGATACGTCTGGTGTTATCTAACCAGGAATGAAACTACCAGATGGGACTGAATGCTTCAAACCCAGAATGTAGTCTACCGCTGAGGTGGGGAACGGAGCTAGGGTTTCAATGATGCTGGGATGAAATGCAGGCGTATTGTACTTTGAAATCTATCTTTCTCTCCTAAATGGTAGACAACTTATATATGGGACTTTCAGACTTTATCTGAAACTAACTGATAAATGTAGACCATGTGCAGGAGGCAGACTGATTCCACTTTAATTTTGCCCAGCATTTGCATCAGAGTCAGTGAAACTTGGCCTGTGGTCTTAAAGCCCTGTGAGTCTTGGCAATCAATGCGAGCTGTAATAAAACCTGACATGGAGCTTACCTAGTTTCAGGTTTGGTTTACGGAGGTGTTCACAGCCATTCCTGTGAGTGGCTATCAGTGCAATCTCTGCCGAGTCTTAACTTTGGTGTGTCTCTGTAGCCAGTGAAATTCTTGGTGCAGACAAAGCAGCACACTATGCTACTGCCAATCCCAAGCTTGGGTGGATTTCCAAGTGGGAAGTGTTGGGTGCATCCTAATTCTGTTCTGTATTAGTCTCAACTTGCTTTTGAAGTGAACCTTCAAAAGGATCCTCCTGCCTCCCCACATACACACATACACTGCATAGTCCCTTTTTAAGATCTGGCCAACCTGAAATTAGTGACCACAGAGGAAGTGGGAATAATGGAAAGGAACTGTGTGCAATGTGCTTGCGTTTATCATTTGAGAGTCCTCGACTGATTTTACTTTGCATTGTGCTGGGCACAAGGAGGGGCATACTGGTGCTAGAATGGCATTAGAGAGTCACTCTCATCCTCTTGAGGCTAAGGTGGGCACCAAGGTGTGGAGAGAGGAAGAGATGTGGCAAGCTGAGAGCAGAACCAGGACTGAAACAGATGTTGTTTCCTCAGAACAGTGGTATTTCTAGGCAGCATCTAATAATATTTGTTGATCATGTTTTCCAACAACAGTTATTTCTGTTAAATAGAATTAACTTCAAACCCAGCATCTACTTCTTTTCTTCTCTATTACCAAGGGAAATGTAAGCCAATTTCATTTCATTCCACTTTCAAGGGCTTGAAAATTACCTTTATATATCTGTGTGATATATATATATATATTTGTTCTTCTGAGGTACTTGTTCATCCATCCATCAAGGCATTAGTAGTAGTTGATTGCACACCGTTTGTGCCACCAGGGACCCTGCATGAGCATGGTTTATATGATGTTTCTATTTCATGGCTGCCATACATTGAGATACAGATCTGAAGCATAACCATCTTTTATAAGAAAGAATTCTAGAAGGGTGTGGGGGAAAAGCAAAACAAAACACTAAAATTAGCTGAGATTTTGGAACTTGCTCTTTAAAAAACAAAACAATGTTTTTTTTCCATGTTTCAGTTCTGCAGGAGTTCTGGTTTTAGTCTGTGAGAAATTTTCTACTTGAGAACTCTATTCTTTCTTCATTAGCCACCAAGTTTCAGCTCCTTTAGAAAAAGGCTGCTGGTTAAAGGCAGAACAGCCACTGTTTGTCAGGAATGAAACTGATCCGTGTTTGCTGCTGAAACGTTTGGTTGACAGCAGTTCTGGATCACAAATGTGCTAGAGAGGCAGCTGGGCAGGAGACTGGAGACATTCTTTTCCACAAGGACACACTTGTAAATAAGAGTGTGCTCCACATGGGTAACCCCAACGTGATGAAATGATACTGATTTTGGCTGACAAGTCCACATAACTTCGAAGTAAGTGGGTCAACCCACTTTTTTTAAATTCCTTGTCCTCTTTCAGCCTAAAGTTTAAAATATATATGTAAGCCAGATGCATGAAAGAAAGCCAACACTTGAGGATAAGGAGGTTTAATTCACCCATAAACAAGTGTAACTTATCTCAAATGATTTGGCCCTTCCAGCCCAGGCACCACAACCAACATGACAGGTGAAAGCCAAGAGAAATATTATCCCTGCTAAGACTATATTGCAATGTTAATGCGTTTAGCTGCTAAATGAAAGGAAGGAGTTTTAAGCCCACCCAGAGGCTCCTCAGAAGAAGGACTTTGGTGATCAACATCAGCAAAATCAGCCACTGAAAACCCTGTGAACCACAGTTCTTTTCAGACATACCAGGGGTCACTATGAGTTGGAATCAATCCAACAGAGAGTGGCAAAAGACTATACTAGCTAACTATTATTGTTGTTAAGAGCTGTTGAGTCAGACCATCTCATAGCAACCCCTGCTTGGGTTTCCAAGTCAGTATCTCTATGGAAGTAGATTGCCCCATTTTCCTTCCGAGGAGTGGCTGATGGGTTTGAACCACCAGCCTTCAGTTTAGCAGTCAAGTACCTTAGGCACTATGCTACCAGAGCTCCTTACTAGCTAACTCTCCAAGACTATAACTTAAAAGTGGTGCTAAACACAATAAAATCTGAAAGAGAATAGTTAAGGCCTCAAGTGTTGTTGTTAATCTATTTTTTCTGGTTCACAGAATTTTGTAGCTGGCTCATTCAGTTGCAAAATGTGTACCTTCACAAAGGTGCTGGAGTTACATAGGAATAGTCCATGCCATCAAAGAGTTCATAGTGTGGTTGGAAAGACAGATGTAAATAGATTATGTTGGAAAGAATGTGGAAAGGAGAGATACAGCTATGCGCGGGAGTTTGAGGAGCACTGAGGAGGGAGAAGAGAGAAGTCAGGAAGAGAGCTCTGGTCAAGGGAGGTGCCCAGAGCTCAGTCTGAAAAGATGAGAAGGGAGAGCGCCTGACTAGTCCAGGGACCCAGGGAGAGACAACATCCCTGCTTAGTGTTAGCAAGAGCAAAGACACTGAGGAGAGAAACAGCACAGGGAGTTAGGAAACTGTGGAAACCCAGAGCACTTAGGGAACGAACTGACAGGTAAGGCTGGAATGGTAGGCCTTCCGTGAAGTTATTTCAGGCTTATGCCATGGATGATAAGAGACCATGAAAAAGTTTTAAGCATGGGAATTACATGACAAGAAAACTCTTCAGTCCCCTTAATAAAACTAAACCTCCAATGTGGGTAAGGAAGGGAGAGTATTCATACTGTGGGTAGGGGTGGGGCCAAGCCTTGAAGCTCTTATTGTAACCAACAGAGGAATTCTGAGGGGAAAATGCATTTGGGGAGACAACAGGTGCTCAGTGAGTAGTTATATATGCTACTTTGAGGCTTGTGTGTTGGTACATACAGGAGTTAGCAAAGCTGAGAAGCTTAAACATGTTAAAAAGTAGTTGAAACTAGGATAGTAGATGAGCTCGCTCAGGGGGAATAGGAAAGTGGGTAGAGGATTGAATTTTGTCTTCCACATTTAAAAGGCAGAGTGAGAGGGAAGTACATAAAGAACAGAGAAGGAAGCCCAGAGAAATACAAAGTAAAGCAGGGAGTGTGTGTGTCACACGCAGCGGAAGGGTCTATGAAGACAAGGAGCTGGAGATAGAACCAGATGCAATGAGTCGAGGGACACGTGGGGGATTGAGGAATTCAAAGGAGGCAGTCTGCATTTTGGAGAATTTGGGGTCTCACAGGGAGAATTCTGTATTTGCTGGAGGGGATCATGAAGCTGGGAAGGAATTTTTTTCCCTCAGAATGAGAGAGACTTGAGGATACTTGTAAGCATCTCACTAGCAAAGAGGCAGAGACTGCAGAGAGAGGCACTAACTCAGGGAACAAGATCTCAGAGCCACCTGGAGGGAATCAGGTATGGACAAAGATAGATGGCAAGTGTGGTTGTAGAAAAGTCTATAGGGTGGGAGCAGACATGGTAACCCCAGGTATGTCTGAAAAGAACTATGCGTCATAGAATTTTCAGTGGCCGATTTTGCTGAAGTAGATCACCAAAGTCTTTTGGGGACATTGAAGGGACTGTGTGTGAGGGGACAAATGCTAGGAGAGGAGAAACATTGAGAACATTCATGCCTTTTTCTTTCATCTGGTAGGAGGCAACAACAATTTCCTGAAGTTGAGGAAATAATGATTGAGTTGAGAGTGAATAAGAGTCAGGAAATGAGGGTCAGAGGGAGGTCACCTAGAACATTTTGAAGGACTAATGAGCAGCAATGAAAGATCAGCTGAGTTTGGAGACCATAGTTTGGTTGGTAGAGGCACCAAACCACACAATTAAGTTCTATTTGAAAGAGGGTGGGGATACAGCTCAACGGGCTGAGTTTACCTGGCATAGTCTTTCTACTTGAAGATGGACTTTGTTTTTCATTAAAAGCTGCTGCTATGAGGAGGGTTCTGACACTTCATTTTGCAGGCCATCTTCTTTCTGTGCAAGGTTCCAGCTGATGGTCTGGGTATCTAGCACTGGCTAAGGTTCTACCTCCCTTTTGTATCTTTATCACCCTTTCTGCTGACCATGATGCTAGCACTGATAGGTATGGGAATCTGAACCAGGCTATACTGAGACACACTAAAAATCTGGGCCCCTGAATAATTTTTATGGATTCCTTATACACAGAGACAAGAGAAATTATTCCCTACTCATTGACACTTGTTTGAAACTGCCTGAATAAATGCCACCAAGAAAGGCAGATATTCAACCAGTCTACACTATTAGGGAAAGAAGTCCTATTGTGAAGATTAGTAGGATAATTAGAAGATTAATGCCCTGTGACAGATTATGCCACTTTTTAGTTTCCCAGGTAAATATCCAAGGACTAAAGAATATAGGTAAAATCTAAGAATTATAACACCTGCTATATTCTAATATTTTACATATATTGTTTTAATAAATAATCAATCATCAGTTTTATGAAGATAATGTCATATCCATTTGACAGATAAAGAAAGCTGAGTCTGTGGGTCTCAAAAACTCTCCCAAGATCCATCCACAGATGAGTGATGAAGTTCATCCTTCCCGACTCCAGTGCCTCTGCTTTTTCCAGTCAGCACAGTGCCACTAAGAAGTTGTTTGATCTCAGGGGAGAGACACCATAGTCTGAGCCCATAGTTTCTCAAATGAAATGATGATGTCTGCTTTGCCTCACAGGGTCCTATGATGGTCAAATTAAATAAATATTTGAAAGTGCTTAAACAACCAAACTCATTGCCATCGGGTCGATTCCAACTCATAGCAACCCTCAGTGGGTTTCCAAGGCTATAATCTGTACGGAAGCAGACTGCCCCATCTTTTTTCCACAGAGTGGCTGGTGGATTTAAATTGCCAGTCTTTTGGTTAGCAGCCAAATGCCTTGACCACTACACCACAGAATTCCTTATGAAAGTGCTTAGATGCTAATAATCTAAGGAGGCAGAGTTTGCAAAGGTAACAATGATGAGTTGCCAATAAATATCTCTGACTTTGGTGGTGAACTAACCCAAACCCTTCCTCTACTACCAGCTCTCCCTAAACATCTCTTGCAGAGTGAGAGGTTTTGTGGTAGTGTAGTGTCTGAGTACAGTGTGACCGCATATCACAGTGCCTAAGTCACTTGACTGATAACCAGAAGGCTGGCGGTTCAAACCTACCAGCCACCCCTCGGAAGGAAGGTTGGGCAATCTACCTCCATAGCGATATTGCCTCGGAAACCCAAGGAGGGGTTGCTATGAGTAGGGTACGACTCAACGGCACATGACAACAACAACAGGAGGAGAATGTAGCATTTTGTGCTGTTGTTTTCTACTTACAGTGAGGGACAGACTAACAAAAGAATTGGGAAGGGTGAGGGAAGGGAGGAAGTGGTCTGAAATATTCACTGTCAGGGTGCCAGTGAGACACCTCGGGAGACTAGACTTAACTATATGAAAAAAGTTACACAGCAAAGCAAGGCCTATTACATGATTAAGTATTACACAAATAGATGGAATAAATCATGGTTAAACGACATGCCTGGGGAATACCACATAGATAATTATGCTGGAAGATGCATTGAATGTGCCCTAAGGGGTGTGGATGGTAAAATCTGTCAATCATATTTGGGTTGAACAATCTAGAAAGACTACCAGGACACCAGTGTGTGAAGCATACCCTCCTCATGGACTGACATAGCCTTAACCCCCACTCTAGTTTTCAAAAAAAGTCCGCTGCTTAAGGACATAGGCTCTGCTAGTTGGGTTGCACTTTGCATTAATCTGAAGCTCTTTCTTTTGCACTCAAGAAGGCCCCTGGTTGACACCTTTCTGGGACCAGGGGAGAGAACTTAATGAACTCATCGATAGGACTGGAATAGTCATTGTCTACCCCAGTGGTTACCTCTGGGGAGGGAGAGAGATGGGGCTGGAGTGGTAATCATCTACTTTATCTGTAGGGCTTTGTTTCTTTGAATGAAGAGAGAAAAAAAGAAAAGAAAAGGAAACAGAATCAGAAGCAAATCTGATCAAATGAGCATTTTTTTTCCTTTGAGGAGAACATATATATGGGTATTTGCTATGCACTTTCTCTTTGTACTTTCATGTATTTTAATTTTTTTCCAAATTAAAGAAAAAAAAATGGTGGCATTATCAAATAGCAATTTCTAAAACCAATCATTTGGTCCAGAGCCAATTTTCATACTGTAACCATGTTTTCTGTTTGTTTGTTTCCATTTATTGGCAGAAGGAGACTAAGAGCACTTAATATTCTCTAACCATCATTTAAAGAATTCACTATCCCTTGGTGTATGTTCATCAAGGTCAGGTCCATTTGTTCCAATACCAGTAATTAAGTAAATCCATAATGTTTGTATCTATGTTTGGATGTCTGATACCCATTTTTCCCACTGTCTCTCATCAGAACCAAGGACAGACTTCATCTTGCTCCTCACTGTATTGTATCCATCTAGCAGAGTGTCTGGCATGTAGTATGCCCTAATATTTGCTGAATGAATAAATGAATTTCCAGAGCTGCAAGGACTGCCCCTGTTCCATGAAAGCAATCGAAATGCATGCCTTACCTAACAGCTCCCCCGTGGATCCCACGAATCCTTTCAGGCTCCTTTGGTTTTTCGGCCAGAGCTTTGAAAGCCAGGCTCATCCACCAAAGTTAAAAAGTAAAATACAAGACTGACCTTGGACGAAATGCATTATATCTTGGGCTCTTCCATAACTTTCTGATAAAACAGTTTTGGCTATTTTTTTATTTGTGAGGAAAGCCCACAGTTGTATCCTGTATCTTTCATTCATTACTGTTACCTGATATTTCTTTACCTAGCATCCCGGGGTGTTGTTGTTAGGTGCTGTCAAGTCGTTTCCGATTCATAGCGACCCCATGCACAACAGAACGAAACACCACCTGATCCAGCGCCAGCTCCATGATCCCTGCTATACTTGAGCCGATCATCACAGCCACCATGTCAGTCCATCTTGTCAAAGGCCTTCCTCTCTTTCATCGACCCTCCACCTTACCAAGCTTGACATCCTTCTCCAGGAAATGGTCCCTTCTGACAACATGACCAAAGTAAGTGAGATGAAGTCTGGCCATTCTTGTTTCCAAGGAACATTCTGGCTGCATTTCCTCCAGGACAGATGTGTTAGTTCTTTTAGCAGTCCATGGTGCTTGCAGCATTCTTCGCCAGCAGCACAACTCAAAAGCATCAACTCTTCTTCACTCTTTCTTATTCATTGTCTAGCTCTCATAAGCATACGAGGCAACTGAAAATATCACGGCTTGTGTCAGGTGCACCTTACTCCTCAAGGAGACATCCTTGCTCCTCAGCACTTGAAAGAGTCCTTTGCAGCTGACTGGCCCAGTGCTATACATCATCTGATGTCCTGACTGCTGCTTCCATTGTCGTTGATTGTAGAACCAAGCAATGTGAATTCTTTGACAACATTGATCTTTTCTCCATTTATCATGATGCTGCTTATTGGTCCAGTTGTGAGGATTTATGTTTTCTTTATATTGAGACGTAATCCATACTGCAGACTGTTTTCTTCAATCTTCATCAGTAAGTGCCTCAAGTCATCCTCACTCTCAGCAAGCAAAGTTGTGTCATCAGAGTATGCTAGGTTGTTAATGATTCTTCCTCTGATCTTGATGCCACATTCCTTTCATATAGTCCAACTTCTCAGATTATTTGCTCAGCATATAGATTGAATAAGTATGGGGAAAGGATACAACCTTTGATTTTAAACCATGCAGTGTTCCCTTGTTCTGTTAAAACGACAGCTTCCTGGTCAATGTACAGGCTCCTCATGAGTACAAGTAAGTGTTCAGGAATTCCCAGTCTTCTCAATGTTATCCGCAATTTGTTATGATCCACACAATCAAATGCCTTAGCATAGTCAATAAAACACGTTGCCTTGAGCCAAGATCCATCTGACAACAGCTATGATATCCCTTGTTCCACGTCCTCTTCTGAATCCAGTTTGCACCTCTAGAAGTTCTCTGTCAATATACTGCTGCAACCATTTTTGAATTATCTTCAGTAAGATCATACTTACGTGCGATATTAATTGTGATAGTTGGAGCTGTGTGTTAATTTGGTGGACCCCAGTTCTGTGTGGTTGTTCCCATGATGGGATCAGATGACTGTGTTCTGAGTGGCCAGTCTGCCCAAGGGGAGTTTCTCTAGGGGTGTGGCCTGCTTCCAGGATGTCCAGGGACATCCTGGGAAGAGAGACATTCTTCTGTGGATCCGGACCCTGGTGTGCTGCCTACAACCTTCCGTGAGTGAGCAGCCCACTGCTCGGCCTGGAGATCTTGGATTTGTCTTTCGTTGGAGTCAACAACAGTGTACTTACTGCCTGCCAGCCTTGAATTCCTCAGCCCCCTGCAGTTGCAGAAGCTAAGGCTGCCTCCACCCCGATGTTTCCTCCAGGGACTTTGGACTTGCCAGCTTCTATACATTTGTGAGCCATTTTCCTAAGAGAAATTTCTGTCTGTCTCTCTCTCTCTTTCCCTCTCTCTCTCTCTATATATATATATAAGCTTTGCTGGTTTTTGTTTCTCTAGAGAACCCAGTCTAACACATTAATGATAACGTTTGACAATTTCCACATTCTTTGGGGTCACCTTTCTTTGGAATGGGTATAAATATGGATCTCTTCCATTCAGTTGGCCAGGTAGCTGTCTTCCAAATATCTTGGCATGACCAAGTGAGTGCCTCCAGCGGGCATCCATTTGTTGAAATATCTCAATGAGTATTCCATCAATTCCTGGAGCCTCATTCTTCGCCAGTTCCTTCATTGCAGCTTTGACTTCATCCTTCAGTACCATTGGTTCAAGATCATATGCCACCTCCTGAAATGAATGAAGATCTAACAGTTCTTTTTGGTACAGTGACTTTGTGTATTCCTTCTATCTTCTTTTGATGTTTCCTACATCGTTCAATATTTTGCCCATAGAATCTTTCAATATTGCAACTCAAGGCTTGAATTTTTTCCTCAATTCTTTCAGCTTGAGAAATGCTGAGCATGTTCTTTCCTTTTGGTTTCCTAACTCCAAGTCTTTGCACATTTCGTTATAGTAATTGGCTTTGTCTGCTCAAGCTGCTCTTTGAAATCTTCTGTTTAGCTCTTTTATCTTGTCATTTCTTCCATTTGCTTTAGCTACTCTCCACTCAAGGGCAAGTTTCAGAGTCTTTTCTGTCATCCATTTTGGTCTTCTCTTTTTTTCTCATCTTTTTAGTGACTCCTTGCTTTCTTCATGGATGATGTTCTTGATGTCATCCTACAATTCTTCTGGTTTTTGGACATTGGAGTTCAATGCATGACATCTATTCTTTAGATGGTCTCTAAATTCAGGAGGGATATATTCGAGATCATATTTTGGCTCTCTTGGACTTGTTTTAATCATCTATAACTTCAGGTTGAACTTGCATATGAGCAGTTGATGGTCTGTTCCACAATCAGCTCCTGGCCTTGTTTTGGCTGAAGATATTAAGCTTTTCCATTGCCTCTTGCCACAGAGGTAGTCAGTCTGATTCCTGTGTACTCCATCTGGTGAAGTCCACGTGTATAGCTGCTGTTTGTGTTGTTGAAAAAAGGTATTTGCAATGAATAAGTCATTGATTTTGCAAAATTCTACCATGCGATTTCCAGCATTATTTCTGTCACTAAGACCAAAATTTCCAACTGCCAGTGATTCTTCTTTGTTTCCAATTTTGCATTCCAGTCACCAGTGATAACTAACACATCCTGATTGCATATTCAGTCCATTTCAGACTGCAGGAGTTGATAAAAATCTTCAATTTCATCATCTTTGGCTTTGGTGGTGGTTGGCGCATAAATTTGAATAATAGTCATATTAACTGGTCTTCCTTGTAGGCATATGGATATTATCCTATCACTGACAGCATTGTACTTCAGGAAAGATCTTGAAACACCCTTTTTGATGATGAATGCCTCGCCATTCCTCTTCAAATTGTCATTGCCAGCATAGTAGATACTATGGTTGTCTGATTCAAAATGGCCAAAAACCAGTCCATTTCATCTCACTAATGCCTAGTATATCAATCTTTATGCATTCCATTTCATTTTTGACAACTGCCAATTTTCCTAGATTCATATACTTCATACATTCCACGTTCTGATTATTAATGGATGTTTGCAGCTGTTTTTCATTTTTTCCCTCAATTCCAGCAAATGGAATTACCTTATCCATATCAGTAAGGTTGGTTTGACTCTGATGATGCAGCTCTTTCCCAGTCGTATTTTGAGAGGCTTCTAACCTAAGTGACTCATCCTCCTGCTCTGCATTGGACAATGTTTCTGGGCTATTCATAAAGTTGCACAGTAATGTATCAGACAGTGTTTCTCTGCTATTCATAAGGTTT
>NW_006921615.1:4179170-4205566 GCF_000298275.1 Orycteropus afer afer
CTTGCCACTGACTCCTCTGGGAGTAATGTCTGGGGACTTACAGGTAATTCTATCAGTTTATTTTCTTATTTCTCAGAATTTCTCATTTGTCTACAATTCTATATGGTTTATATAGTAGAGAAACAGTAAAAGTGAAATCTGTAAAATTTAACATAAAAAAAATACTTGACAATAACATTGAAGCCTTATTCTAAATACACAAAGACTGTTTATGTGCTAGCTGATTATGTTCTTTGGTATCAAATGCATCACACTGATTCATGAGGCATTTTATGTAGACTACTGAGGAAGCATTTTGTCAACAATGGATAAATTGTATCAGGTTTGACTCACTTCACATACACCAGACCACTTCTGCACAATAGTTGGAGAAAATGTGGGGCTATTTATCAACTAATGTACAAAAACAAGGAAGCAGTTTCCCAACCACTCCAAAAACAAAAAACCAAACTCACTGCTGTTGAGTCAGATCCAATTCTTAGCAACTTCTCCTTGGGTTTCCGAGACAGTATCTCTATGGAAGTAGATTGCCCAATCTTCCTTCCAAGGAGTGGCTGGTGGGTTTGAACCACCAGCCTTCTGGTTAGCTGTCAGATGCCCTAGGCACTATGCCACCAGAGCTCCCTCAAATAACTAAGCCACAGTTTATTTTTAAAAATTGAAATTGCTCTATGACTTGGTTGAGTGTCTCTGCTCTGTATTCCCTAGTATTTCTCTAGCACCACAATTCATTGTTGTTGCTTGTTGAGTGCCTATCTTTCTCTCTGAACTGGAGGCTCAGTAAGAGTAATAGGTCTCTCATCCCTGAGAGAAGTAGTTTTTGTTCCATCCTGCTAAAGGTAGGCATTGAATGTTTTAGAGTAGTTTCAAAATGATATAAGATGCTTCTTCTTTCTTTATCTCATTTCTTTACCAACATTTCTCCCTTTTTTTTTTCTACTTTTCACTCCCACTGGTGTTTGCCTTTTATTATTTAGTTTTTTCCTCAAGACATATGTAACAAATATGAAATTTATTTCAAGAGAAAAAGTTATCTTGTATACCAACTGAGTGTGTAATGGAAAACAAATAAGTAAATCCTTCATTAAAGTTCTTTTTAAAAAATAAAATGAGTTTTTAGTTCTCCAGATAGGAAAATGTGGAGGACAAGGATGTATGACCTTTGCCTACCTGTCTCAAGCCCTCCTGTTTCATGGTTCCACTCTATATCCAAATTGTCATCTCCTCATCCTGGGCCGAGGAAAGATCATCACTGGGGCACTGGAAAAGCATATCAGGAGCCAGTAGGGAATTTGCAACCAAGGAACATGATGGTGAAAGCCTGAGACACAGAAGAGCCACAACTCACCCTGGATATTTTAACTCTGAACCCAGGGGTCTTGCCAAACCATGCTGAATGAAGAAAGATGTTCTTTGTTTTACTTCCAAGAAAATATCCAAGTTAGCCCCAACCTATATGGTTGGGTGCTGTGCAGATAGTGGTTTGAAGCAGTACTTTCTACTCAGTTGAGAATCACCATCTTACTCAGCCACTCTTACTATGGCAGTCTATTATAGAGCTCAGTAATACCTGGATAATTGAGAACCATTAACTCAAAATTGAGGAGTCTTCAGGTTAACAAATGGTTAAGCACTCAACTACTAACTGAAAGGCTGATGGTACAAATCCACTCAGAGGCATCTCAGAAGACAGGCCTAGTGATCTGCTTCCTAACGGTGAAACCACTGCCATCAAGTCGATTCTGAGTCATAGCAACCACCACTGGGTTTTCAAGGCTGTGATCTTTATGGATGCCCCATCTTTCTTCTGTAGAGTGGCTAGTGGGTTTGAACCACTGAACTTTTGGTTAGCAGCCAAATGCCTTAAGCACTACGCCACCAGAGTTCCTTTCCGAAAAGTTACAGCCTTGAAAATCCTACGGAATACAGTTCAGCTCTACTTATACAGGGTTGTCATTAGTCAGAATCAACTTGATAGCAACAGGTACAGGTAGCTCAAGGTTGGGGGTAAATCAAAATAGCTTAAGCATCTGTGATAGTTCCTAGGAGTTATGGAATCCTAGCCAGCAAGTTGGAGAGCAATTTGGAGACTGAGGTACCCTAGTTTTAAGCACCCATGATACACTCTGACATTTTCTGATGTTATAATCCTACCCTTCAGCAAGATAATTCATACAGATTTCCACCTCAGAGTTTGCCTGTAGCAGCCATGTGCTCACATAGGAAGTGCTTGCTTGATACACTCTCAGATTGGAGACAAACAAACAAAAAACTCACTGCTGTTGAGTCAGTTCCAACTCATAGCGACCCCTCCTTGGGTTTCTGAGAAAGTATCTCTACAGAAATAGATTGCCCAGTGTTCCTTCCAAGGAGTGGCTGGTGGGTTTGAACTGCCAGCCTTCTGGTTAGCAGTCACACGCCTTAGGCTCTATGCCACCAGAGCCTGTCCCAGACAATCAGAATGTCTGGTCATTTTCAGATTTGTTTTTCCCTCGTCTCTTCTGACCATTGCCTTTCACAGTTGACACACCCATAAAAGAAGTTTATTTTTCTGATTCTAGTTCATAAAGAACATCTATTGAGTCTTTACTATATATTAGACATTATCTTAACAAATTCACATACACTTAATCTTCGCAACAACCTTTAAATAGGTACAATTCGCCACATTTTACAGATAAGAAAACAGAGAGGTTAAGTGACTTGTCCAAAGCCATTGCTGTCAAGTGTTGGAGCTGGGATCCACAGCTTCACTGCTACAGTGTCCTGTGTCTCAGTGTGCTCTCCTTTCTGCTGTAGTGATCCTGAGATAGAGAGAAAAGCAGCCTCATAAATCGATTCCTAAAAACTTGAAAAGCATATTGGAAACAATGGTGAAAATGTAGATCTGAGAAATCGTTCCCAGGTAGATGTCATGGGGGATTCTCTGGTATCAACAAGGAGGTAGCCTGGTTTCCATTTCTGCAGTTCAGCTGTTTGAACTGACTGATGACATATTAGAGAATTCATAAATGCCTTGAGTTACATTTGTGAGAGAGCTGAAATAATTTGAGTAGTTCCTAGGTGTAATGATCATCACAAACCATTATCTAGCCTGACAGTTTTAAATAAACAGAGAAGTCAGTAACTAGAAAACTGTGAGCCAAAGCTGAAGTTTCTTTTGCTTTCTTCTCATCAGACTTTGAGAGACATGAAGTTGAGAACACCAGTAAACCAGCTGCCATCTAGCCAGCTCTCACTCATGGTGACCCCAGGTGTGTCGGAATAGACTTGTGCTCCATGGGGTTGCCCGTCACTGATTTTTCAGAAGTAGATCACTTACGCTTTCTTCCGAGATGCCTCTGTGTGGACTTGAACCTCCAACCTTTCTGTTAGTAGGCAAGCAAGTTAACCATTTATACTACCCAGGGACGATGAGATAGAGAAAAAACAAATTCAAGCAAATCCACTGCTACTGAGTCAATTTTGACTCAGGGCAACCCCATATGTTGCAAAGTAGAGTGGCTCCATTGGGTTTTCAGGGCTGTGACCTTTTCAAGGCGCCTCTGTGTTAGTAGTCCAATGCTTAACTGTTTGCACCATCCAGGGACTCTGAGGTAGAGAAGGAGGGACCAAATTCCACTCTGACTCCCAGGATCTGAGAATTCAGAACAAGATTGCTCCAATCCCATAAGGCATTTCTCCATGAAGATTGCAAAATAAGGCGATGCACTTCTGAAAAGTCTCCCTCCCCATTTTCTCTGTGGGCAGGGAAGGTGCAAGCACTGTGGCTCTACCCTTCCTTCCTGACAGTCAGGGCATGCTGAGAACTGCCAGGTGGCAGTGCTCCAGCAACAGCAGCTGTCCCCCAGTCCTCACAGTGGTGGAGGGAGAGCCTCTGTTAACAAAGCCAACTCAGGGAAGCTCTGGTGAATGGCGCCCCACCCCATCTGAGCACACCTGTCATTTGAATGGTTCTCACCCTAAACTGCACAGATGACAAGAGATAGCTTGCAAAGGGGAATATTTTCAGCACAGTGCATAGGGAATTATTAACTCTATATTAACAATAACATAAGCCGGTGGAGGGTAAAAGCTGGGGAGGTGCTGGCGTTCCCTAGGCAACAGGCTGAAAATGTTCAGTCCTTAGAAAATCATTCAACTCGCAAGGCTCTTTCCTGACAGCTTCACTGGCTGAGCTCTGGAAAAATGATGGAGGATATGGATGGGACATGGTGAGTGCCAAGAGATCCTCCTCCAAGATAGGATTGTTTTCATTGTTGTTCTCCTGTTTGGGTTCAGATTAGAAAGCCAAGCCGGCACTCCATGATTGCTGACTCCATCAATCCACAACCATACTGGTAAACACTTGAAATTCATCCTTGCAGTAAAAGTAAGATAGAAAAAAATTATTTGCCTCTTCTCTTGGTAACAGCTAGTCCTGTGGTGGGAAAACTCCATTACTCCCTAGAAATATGCATGATGATGTGTTTTTTCCAAGTTGTTTTATACTTTAACCTAAGGGCCTCTGTTATATAGACTAATGGAGTAAGAACCATGGTTGGGCTGTGTGTGTGTGTGTGTGTGTGTGCGTGCGTCTGCGTGCATGTGTTCTTTTCCCTAATCATTGCAACATAACTTCCTCTTTGCTTTGCCAGACTAAATCTCAACAGTAAGGCATAATGTGTAAACTTCTTGTATGTTTGCTCTTTTCAGTTCTAGGGAAAATACGAACCGCAGTGGGCAGTGCCCAACTTCTCATGGCCCAGAAATTCTACCAGTTCAGAGAACTGTGTGAAGAAAACCTGGTATGTAACATTCCCCCTCACCACAATTTCCCTGCTAATACCAAGGAAAGAACATGCCACCAAGATTGGCCCAGCTTGAGTAAAACTGACTTTGAACCAGGTCATAGCCCATTGAGATCTCTCTCCTGAAATAGATAGTTTTCTGATGAATCTTATTTCTTGCTTTTTTTAAAATTAAAAATATTTGTTTCATACTTACATAATCTTAGAAGAAAAAAACTCAATCAAGTTAAAACTCCATTTTCTGTAACCAAAAATGTTCCATATTTTGACTTTTCACATGACATCTCTGATTTTATTGTTCATCCCAAAAGATGCAACAGCCTGATATTTCAAATATAATATTACCAAAAGCAATTTTGGGATAGTGAGTTTTCTTTCTAAAATAAGAGTCAGTGGCCATTCCTTAATTAGAGCACTCTGTTTTAATTTGAAGGCCAGAGGATGAGGGCATTATAAAGTGGAGGTTTGATCTCCCTGAGACAAAAGAATAACTCACCCTTCTTACACACACAATGATGGAAGAAAGCAAACCAAAGACAAAAAAAAAAAAAATCAACAATAAAATTTTGAAAATCGACTACAAACTAAACGAGAAAGAGCTTCCTCACATGTTCCCTCCCTTTCTTTTCATTGCTACTATTCCTTCAAGTGTGATTCCACAAGAGTAACTTTTACTGCCCAATCCAGTGGGAGATAAAACTGAGTATGAAAAGCAACTTATTTTGTGAAACTGAAAACATGATTTGACATCTAATTGACCCCAAATATGATTTTAGACTTTTAAGCACTTCCTCTTGCTAACAAGGAGAATATAGACAGACAGGGATTTATCAGGACAGGACTCAACCAAAAGAAAACATAAAACATTCAGATGTCAGTACTTTCCACCCCTTTTTCCAGATAGTTCTTTTGGGAACCTCACTTTGGGCCTACCCCGTCTCCCCATCTACAGTTTGTTTTACCCACCATCAACAAAAATGATCGGCCTCCTCTTCCACCTTCTCAGAAATTCTATTTTGGATTATGAAATAATTTATATTAGTAAGTTTAATGATAAGTGAATTCAATTCAACAAAATTTTTTTTGAGCTTTGGCTATGTGCCAGGTACAGAATTCCTGCTAATTTACAAACTTGCAAATGTGTCACAGAGCTTATGCAACACAATTATTCATTCTCCTTTAAATGTAAGAAAACTCTTATAAAGCCGTTTTTTCCAAATGGCCAATACGTCCATGTGGAGGCCAATGCATACATGCCACAGGGCAAGCACGGCACACTTTGCTGAAACAGTTATATAATGAATAAGTATATTATGAAGTAGAAAGTAAACACTGCAGATTTTAAAGATGACATTGCAGATGAAATTTTATAAAAATTTGCAGATTCGTAGGAAACGTTAACCTTGTTGAAGTCAGCCTTCTGACATTTCCTAGGATATGGGTTTACATTCCTAGGCCACTAGAAGACCTTAGGTAGCAAAATGTGTGCAGCATTGTTAGAAGTACACTGAAGCAGAGCTGCATGGGGTTAAGAGGGCCACTGACGCTGGTCAAACCGTGCCCCAGAAGCACTGGTCAAGAGCCTTTCTTGGTGTAACCAGACACCATCCTAAAAGCTCTCAGATTTATGATCTCATTAAATCCCCAAAATAACCTTATGGAGTGATCAAACCAAAACAAAAACAACCCACTGCCATTGAGGCAATTCCAATTCATAGCAACCCTTTAAGACAGAATAGAACTGCTCCATAGAGTTTCCAAGGCTATAAATCTTTAGGGAAGCAGACTGCCTTGTCTTCCTCCTGCAGAGTGGCTGGTAGGTTCAAACCACTAACCTTTTGGTTAGCAGCTATTAACCTTTTGGTTAGCAGCTTTAACCACTATGCCACCAGAGTGCCTATGGAGTGATAGTGACATTATTTTTACAATGATTTGATAGATGAGGAAAATGGGCATTGAAAGGCAAAGAAACTTGGCCAAGACGAAGACCACGTAATACAAGGCAGAGCCAAGATTCAAATCTAAACTTTCCCAATGCCTGTAAATCCCATCTACAATTTGAGCCTCTGGTAGCGTAGTGCCTAAGGCACTTGACTGCTAACCAAAAGGCTGGTGCTTCAAACCGACCAGCCACTCCTCGGAAGGAAGATGGGGCAATCTACTTCCTTAGTGATACTGCCTCAGAAACCCAAGGAGGGGTCACTATGAGTCGGGTGCTACTCGATGGCACATAACAACAACAGCAACAACCTCAGCCTTAGGGAGAAGACAACTATGTGTCACCTCTACTCCTCTCAGCAGCAGGAATGCAGGGAGCAGTTTAGGTCTACAACTACACAGGAGTGACAAGGATCCATTTATTTTAACATTGGTCAAAATTCAGACCCAATTCTCTTTCCTTGGGTTCTTAGCTTGAAGAGGAGGAAAATAATAGGTTCTTAATGGGAGCGCTGGTGGTGTAGTGCCTAAGGCATTTCACTGCTAACCAGAAGGCTGGCAGTTCAAACCTACCAGCCACTCCTTGGAAAGAAGATTGAGCAATCTGCTTCTGTCGAGATACCACCACTGAAACTATGAGTCAACGTGACAGCAGTGAGTTTAGTTGTAAAATCAGTTACACATAATCCCAGCCTTGACTCTCAGGCTTAGAATGCATAGATGAGAAATGGCTTTTTCCAACAAAACTAAACCAAGGAACCCAACCCTCCTTATTCCTACATATCCTCCCCAACCTTTCACTTAACAGGAATGCTTCCTTTAGATTAAGGAGCCTGTTGCCAATTCTTCTTGTGGCACAAGCTGTCACATGGCACACTGATGCTGAAGTTGGCTATTTCTATCTCAGTTCCCTCATCCATCTTCTGAATAATGTGGATGCAATGAGATTCTTACTGAGAAGGGAATCAATTGCCTATGATACAGAATTAAATAAACTATTTGGACTCATTGAGCTATCATTTCATGCATTGATGCACTGAAACAATTTAGTCAATGGGGCTGGTGACTTAGAAGATTTCACCAAACTCCCAACATATGAGCAGTTTAGTTTTTAGTTACCAGTAAGATAAAACCAAACCCACAGCCATTGAGTCAATTCCGACTCCTAGTGACCCTGTAGGACAGAGTAGAACTGCCTCATAGGATTTCCAAGGCTGTAAAACTTTATGGAGGTAGATAGCCTCAGTTTTCTCCCATGGAGTGGCTGGTGGGTTCGAACCACTGGTTCGAACCTTTTGGTTAGCAACTGATTGCTTTAACACTATATCACCATAGCTCCTTACCAATAAGATAAGAACAAATATATTGTGAGATCATAAAACTCCATTTGAGAGACACACTGCCAAAGCTATTATCTGTCTGTTCTGAACCTAGATATTTAAATTTTTTTTTTTTAGTTTATTAAAATACTACAGAAAAACCCTCTTGTTAATTCTAATCATTAGAATACATTTTAATCCCGAAACAAGCACTTATAAATCTCAGAATTTGCTTCTTCCAATAAATGTCAGGACTATGGGTATTTTTAGAACTATAAGGTTATGAATATGTCTTCATTTGTATTTATTTTGAAGCTAGACCAACAACACTAGTCCATCAAGGGATAAAAACATTCTTCCCAACCTCTTAACTTTGATGGTCACTGACCTTGTGTTTTCTGAAATTCTGGTATCTGTTGCTATTAGGGATTAGTTTTAAAAGGACAAACATCTCAAGTTATTGTGTGCCATGAGGTTTCACTATCCACCCAGTGGTCTGGAATTCCAGAAGTAACCAAAATTGACCCCAGCTGGAAACCTCTGACTCATGGACACTTTTGCCCATCCCACCATGAGTATCTTTAACTACTGTTGCAGGTAGTGATTAACAATGAACGTAACACTTTTAGCCTATTTGTATTTTTTTCTGCTTTAACTCATATAAGTTAACAGTTCATACTTTCTAGCACTTGTCAGAGATATGTGGATAGGAGCAAAGAAAGTCAATCTTTAAACACTGAAGAATATTTAATATTATCTAGCAAATGTGTCATTATAGACATATATATATAGAGAGAATATATTCTCATACTTACTGTATTGTTTTATGGTCAATTTAAAACTGAGTTCCAAATGATTCTATTAATGCAGTCATATATAAAATAACTTCCTGTATTAGTAACATCTTAATTATTAGACACAAGTTCTTTGAAAATCCAATGCTTTTATTATTCCTTATCATTGTTTTACCCTAGTATTTCACTCAACCAAACAAAACTTATTGCTGTCAAGTTGATTCCAACTCATAGCCACCCTATAGAACAGAGTAGAACTATCTCATAGGGTTTCCTACCCTGTAATCTTTATAGAAGCAGACTGCCACATCTTCCTCCCATGAAGTGGCTGGTGGGTTCAAACCACTGACCTTTTACTTACCAGCCAAGCATGTAAGCACTGTGCCACCAGGGTCACTATTGGGTCACTATGAGTTGGAATTGACTCCAAGGCAATAGGTTTTGGTTATTTAATTCAACATGAGTATTAAAACTAATTATATTTTAGATTCCTTATCTGTTCTATGAATAGGTTGGGTGGCATGAAGTTGAATATTGTACAGACTCTAATAATAATATACTGTATTTTTTTTTCATAAGATGATATTTCCATTTAAATGTGATGTTTTTAAATGCATCAAGGGTAGTAAGTAAATGACACATTCTGGAATTTTTCAAACATTTAGACTCTCCCAAACCACGTGGATGAGTGTTGTGTTACAACAGAAGAGTTTTACAACCTTGACATTTGAGAATCACTAACTTGAAGCGGATGAGTTTATAAAATTACCATTTGTAGCCTTGCTTTTATCTCCTGCCTGAAAGAAACTCATGCTCCTCATATTCTGAAATACTGAAAATGCTACTTTGCTCCTGTGCTTGCTGTCATGGATTGCCTCTAAAACAAGACTATTTTTCTTTCTCTTGTACAGAATCCTAATGCTCATCCAAGGCCCACCTCCCAGGATTTGGCGGGGTTTTGGGACATGCTGCAGTTGTCCATAGAAAATATTAGTATGAAATTTGATGAACTTCATCAGTTAAAGGCCAATAATTGGAAACAGATGGATCCTCTTGACAAGAAGGTAGAACAATGTAGATTTTGTATGGTTCATTTAAAAACCTGCACAAACACTGGACAGTCTAAATAGGCTTCTGCATTCAGTCCTGCGGTTTACAATGTGAAATGGAGCTGATATCATACTAATTTCATTGTAATGACAATGTTTACATAGTAATCATTTGGGAAATTATCTGTAATATGTTTCAGGCATACTTTTAAAGAGAAACTTGTCTTTGTGAATCGAAAAATGGGAATGTGGCTTTTTTGTTAATTAAACTTTAAGTTAAACCATTTTAGTTACTGAAAGGAACTGCCTCCATTTTGCTTTTTAAACTAAAATAAATGACATCTTCAGTGCATGATGACAGAGAGCAAGAGTTCAACTTCCTTACACCCCTAGGTCGTGTTTCCAAGAAAAAAATAGGAAGCCCTGAAAAATAACTGACATGGATAATCTTTTCATAAATATAGTAATAAAGAAATCACTGTTGTTCAAGTTAACATCATACGACATAAAGTTTCACAGTAATTGTGAATGTTGGCATCTTTTTTTCCTAAAGAGTTTTACTTTTGGTTGATTTGCCTTGGTGAAAATTACTCACTGGGTTCCTTATGCAACAGTTTAGAAATAAAGACTTAAATCCTTTAATTTATTAACTGTAATTTTCACATTTGACTATGGTGGTTACACCAAGCTCAAACAGGTATCCAGTGGCCCTTCCCATGACTTTTTTTTTTTTTTTTTAAATAACCATTTGCTTTCTTTTGGCCTGAGATCAAATTGTTCCATAAAACTCAGCTTCTAAAAATCAAGTATGCCTATTTCCTTGGTGACCCTGCCCCTTTCAGATCTTCTCGTCTTCAGAGAGCAAACAGCAAACCAACCCATTCTGCCACTACTCACCAGAATATCAGATTCTTGGATCACTGGGTTCCCAGAAGAAATGCAATCCCAAGGAGCAGTCCATAAGGGGCAGAAAGGAATGCTCTTATCAGGGTTGCCCCTCTCCAAGTTCACCAACATCAGACTGGGGATTTTAGTGTTAAGCATGAACACACCTCTGATGTACATGTGATGGCTCACTTGGAAAGCCAAATATTTGTACCCAATGTAGTTTTCTTTAATCTGTGTTTCAAACTCTCTGCTAAATAAGCTTTTAAATTGGTCTTATTTAAGAAAACAAGACAGATTTATACACACACTGGAAATTTAGATTCCAGAGCTGAGTTGTATAATTTCTCATTCATGGATTTAAATAAAAAAAGATTGCTAATATAATGTACAACGAGGAAAGGAAAATATGACTAAAAATGTTCATTCTTTTAAAAATATACACTGTTATCCAACAATGAAGGGTTTTTTAAATGTCCAAAATAAGTGATGTTATGTAGCCTGCAAGGAGCTCTGGTGGTACAGTGGTTAAAGCACTTGGCTGCTAACCAAAAGGTCATGGTTCAAACTCACCAGATGAGGTGAGGCTTCCGTAAAGATTTACAGCCTTGGAAACCCCATGGGGTCTCTATAAGTTGGGATCAACTCGATAGCAGTGAGTTTGGTTCAGTTTATGTAACCTATAGATATTTGTAGGAGTTCTGGTAGCATAGTGCCTAAGGCACTTGACTGCTAACCAGAAGGCTGGCAGTTCAAACTCAGCAGTCACTCCTCAGAAGGAAGGCTGGGCAATCTACTTCCATAGTGATACCACCTTGGAAACCCAAGGAGGGGTTGCTATGAGTCGGGTCCGACTCAACGGCACATAACAACAACAACAACATAGATATTTGTAGGACCTCTGGTGGTGTAGTGCATAAGGCATTTGACTGCTATCCAGAAGGCTGGCGTTCAAACCCACCAGCCACTCCTCAGAAGGAAGTTTGGGCAATCTACTTCCGTAGAGATACTGCCTCGGAAATCCAAGAAGGTGTCACTATGAGTCAGGATAGTACAGCATTATTTGATTCTTGAATTTTTATACTTTATCTGTGGAGTCCCTGGATGGCCCTAATAGTTAAGCACTATGCTAATAACTGAAAGGTTTGAGTCCAAACACACTTCCAAAGGTGTGTTGGAAGAAAAGGCTGGCAATCTACTTCCAAATGATCACAGCCATTGAAAACCTTACAGAGCATAGTTCTATACTAGCGTTGCCATTATTTGGAACAGACTCAACAGCAACTGATTTTTGGTCCTGATCAGAGCTTTTCAGCACCCAATGAAGCTGAGGGGAAAAAAAATGAACCAAAATCCTCAAAGTCTGTAGAATGGTGTTTGTACTCTGTGCTCCCCTTTTCTCTTCTTTAGGTCATGCAGACTCTACCTTAACTGGAAACTACAGTGTAATGAATTTAGCTAAACACTTCATTCTCTCACTAAAGAGGAGCTGCTGTGATCACCCAAAGTGTGGACATATTCACTGCCCTTTGGAAAGTCATATTATCCATGTTTTAGGACAATTTTTACATTTAGATATATGAGAAATTGGGAGCTCTGGTAGCATAGTGGCTAAGACACTTGCCTGCTAACCAGACGGCTGGCGGTTCAAACCCACCAGCCACTCCTCGGAAGGAAGGTTGGGCAATCCTACTTCCGTAGTGATACTGCCTCGGAAACCCAAGGAGGGGTCACTATGAGTCGGGGCCGACTCGACGGCACATAACAACATATGAGAAATTGAGAGTATTTTATTTAAAATGAAAACATCATATTTATGTGGACCTTTTTTTGCAGCCTGAGAATTCAATATTCTTTTCCTAAAAAATCTTTTGTGATTTAGATCCCCTTTCCCACTGCATTTTTTTTCCTGATAAAGTAATGGATGGCTTTAGTTGTATCAGTGACATTGGAAATATCTAATCATTTTATAGTTTGCTGCTGATAAGGGGTTATCTAGTTAGTGCTGCTGTAACAGAAATACCACTAGTGGGTGACTTTAACAAACAGAAATTTATTTGCTCACAATTTAGGAGGCTAGAAGTCTGAATTCAGGATGCCAGTGCTAGGGGAAGGTTTTCTCTCTTTGTTGGCCTGGGAGGTCTTTCAATATCTGTGGGTGAGTGTTCCTTGGAGATAGCCATATGTCCTGGCATCAGTCTTTTCCTGGGTCTAGGAGGTTCTAAGCACTGGGACCCTGGGTCCAAAGGATGTGTTCAGCTCCTGGCTCTTCTTTCTTTCTTCCCTCCTTCTTTGCTCTTTTTTCTCTCTCTTTTTATCTCCTGTATGATAAAAGGTGATGCAGACCACATGCCAGGGAAACTCCCTTACATTGGATCAGGGCTGTGAGTATAGGGTGTTGTATCCCACCCTAATCCCCTTACAACTGATTGGCTGATCACATCAGATCTCATCATGGGGGATGATTATATCATTCATTACATGGCTGCCAAATTGCACCATTATATAACTGCTAAACCACTGAGCTCTGGTAGCGTAGTGCCTAAGGCACTTGACTGCTAGCCAGAAGGCTGGCAGTTCAAACCCACCAGCGACTCCTCAGGAGGAAGTGTTGGGCAACCTACTTCCATAGTGATACTGCCTCGGAAACCCAAGGAGGGGTCGCTATGAGTCGGGTCTGACTCGACGGCACATAACAACAACAACAAAACCACTGAGAATCATGGCCCAGTCAAGTTGACACATATTTTGGGGGAACACAATTCAATTCATGATATTACACACTTTGACTCCCAGAAATTCATGTACTTGCCACATGAGAAACACTTTCACCTCACCATATCATCCCACAAGTCTTATATCAACACCATGTCCAAATTCCATTCTGGGGTAAAATGCCTCTTCATCTGTAAACCTAGAATACAAGGTATCCTTTTCCAAAGTACAGTGGTGGAACAGGCACAAGGTAAACATTCCATTACAAATAGGAAATAATGGAGGGAAAAAAAAGGGATACAGGCACCAAGCAAGTAAAAAACCCAGTGGAACAATTTACATTAGCTCTCAATACTTGGAAATAATCCTTTGTTCTCTGAGACTATCTAGGCAGTGGCCTTGCCCTATAGGCTTTGGGCCATGCTCTCTGGATTCTAGGTGCAGGTCCCTTGGCCCTAGGCTTCTACTATGCCTTCCAGAACCACTGGGATGACAACTTTGCTCCCTCAGCTTTGAGTGGCCTCATTCCCTAGTCTGTCTGAATTGTCACCCCACCTCGTTGGCCTTGGCAGGCTCCATTTGCCTCTTGGAAATGGCAGTCCTGACCCCTCAGTTTTGGGCAGCCGATCCAGCACCCCCCCCCCCCTTACACATGTGAATGGCAGCTCCACACTCTGGAACTGCTTGGTTGAAGATTTGACTCTTTGAAACCAAGGAGACTGCAGCCCTACTCTTTGAGACCCAGGAGTCCCTGGTTCTACCCTTTGAGAACCCAGAGGTCATGACCCTACCCTTTGAGACCATAGCAGCTCTGCTTCCTGTGTTCTTTTGCCTCTTCAGCCTCTGTTTCCTGGTTCCTTCATCTCTTGATCTCTCAGCCCTTTGGGCCTCTTTGGCTGGCTCCGCATCTGCTCTACTTAGGCAAATGTTAAGAAGCTCTGTAGAGCTACCAATAAATGTCCAGAGGTATCCTATTCTGCCAGTAAGCCGTAGCCTAAAGGCACTCATCTCTCTTGCTCTGTGAGTCAGCAAGCCTAACTCTGTCAACAAGTGCTTGGAAGTATCCCTCTCTGCCAGATAGCCTCCTGCCCAAAGGCACTCAGCCCTCTTGCTCCATGGATTGGCTCCCTCACTATCTCAGGCTGGTCTGCTGCCACCATTTCTCTGCCACTGCTTCCCCTCACCTGCACCATCTCTAGTGTCATAGTTCTCCTCACTTCCTTCTGAGCCCTCACTAGAATGACCTTTGATGTCCATAATTTCCCCAATAGTCTCTTCAAGGCAATCCAGGTTTTTGCTATTAACCAAAACCAACCAAACAAAAAAGCACTAGACACACAGCTGTCTAGTCAATTCTGACTCAGAAAAACCCTATAGGACCAGGTAGAACTGCCCCAGAGTTTCCAAGGCTGTATATCCTTATGGAAGTAGACTGCCACATCTTTCTCCCACAGAGTGGCTGGATTAGGCACCTTAAAACTCTTCTAGCCTGTACCCATCCATTGCCCAATTCCAACACCACTTCCACATTTTAGGTAACTGTTAGAGCAGCACTCCACTCCTGGTACTAAATTCTGTCTTAGTTCTCTAGTGCTGCTATAACAGAAATACCATAAATGGATGGCTTTAACAAACAGAAATTTATTCTCTCACAATTTAGGAGCTAGAATTCCAAATTCAGGGCATTAGCTCTAGGGGAAGGTTTACTCTCTTTGTTGGCTCTGAGGGAAGGTGTTTGTCTCCTTTCAATATCTGTTGGCTCAGCAATTGTTAGAAATCTCCATGTGTCTTGACATCAGTCTTCTCCTGGGTCTATGAGGTTCTCAGCACAGGAACCCTGGTCCAAAGGGTAGTGAGATCCCTCCTTCTCTGTTCATCTCTCTTTTTATCTCTTGTCAGATAAAAGGTAATGCAGGCTACACACTAGGGAATCTCCCCTTATATTGGATCAGGGCTGTGACCTAAGTAAGGGTATTGCATCCCACCCTAATCTCCTTATAACTGATTGTCTGAACACATCAGATCACATCAGGGGAGTGATTATATCATTAAATAACTGTCAAATTACATCATTACATAACTGTTAAACCACTGAGAATCATGGCCCAGCCAAGTTGACACATATTTTTGGGGAATACATTTCAATCCATGACAACCTCTCTCAGTACCATGTTAAACTGTCATGACACAGTTTCTTCCCTGTAATTAGAATTGCCTTTAGGGCACCACAATCACCCCAAGGACACAAAGAATGTGTGAAGAGCCATCTTGGAAGGACTCCATTCCTGAGGGTAGGAAATATCAGTCCACCCTCTGCCGGACCTTGTACAGCATATTGTTTGTGTGTGGTATGCAAAACGGTATACTTCAGTGTGGCATCAACAAATCCGAGGAACACAGCCATTTACTCTTACAGTCTCTTCTACTGGTTTGCTTACATAGGTGTAGGGGTGGAGGAAGAGGGCCAGAGAGAGGGTGGTGTTTCTAAACTCTGAACTAAGCTTGCTAGAGGGGAGGCAGAGTTCTAGAATGCCGCCGTGGCTGCTCTCCTTGTCCATCTCTGGCAGCACGGAGAGTTTGGAGTCTCCGGGGAGAACCACACGGGAAGCAGCAGCCTTTCCACAAGGGGCCTTTTAAATACCCACATCCTTACCTTGGAGAGAACTAGTTCTACAATCCAGCCTTACCCATGGCCTTAAGCTTTCCGATCCCCCCCACCTCCTGCATCTTTTGAATACCCAAGCCAGAATAATGAAGAAAAAACAATTACAGTGTGCAGATAAGAACTAACCGCCCTTAGGTTTAAAAAAGAAAAAATGTGTTCTAACTACTGACCTATCCAGTTTTTCCCAAGCTTGTCCTGAGAAGCTGTGTAATGTCCTGAACCTTCTGCTTTGATCAGGAGAGAAGGGTCCCTCCTCCAGTGCCAAAGAAGCCAGCGAAGGGCCCTGCGCCGCTGATCCGGGAGCGCTCGCTGGAGAGCTCGCAGCGCCAGGAGGCCCGCAAGCGCCTGATGGCTGCCAAGCGTGCCGCATCCGTCCGCCAGAACTCGGCCACCGAGAGCGCTGAGAGCATCGAGATCTACATCCCCGAGGCGCAGACCCGGCTCTGAGGCCTGTACCTGCAGTCCTGTCCCGTCACCACCGAGTGTTTGTCCTCCTCTTTCCCCCTCTCCTTTCTCAGCCCTCCACCTCTCTCCTCTCTCCCCGCTCCAAGACCATCTGTCAATAAGCTCAGTGACGTCCACTGTTGTGGTGTAGTTGTCAATCTTGCAGGAGCTGTCCTCCAGTCACCCCTGCTCCCAGACACGTTCACCCATGTTCTTCACCGAGCTTTGACCCCTGTCCTGATGCTGTCGCCCTGCCTCATGCAAATACACAACCTTTTCTTTTCTTGAGAAAACCAAACACACCTGTATAGAAATGGCACCTTTAGGTCCCGCGCCATCCTCGGTTCTCTAAAGCTAGTCTGTTCCTAGAGCTCAGCAATATCAAAACATAAGGTATTTCAGAAATCCAGTATCACAGGGTGATCCTTCAAAGGGACTCTACTGTCTTCCACATGAAAGAAACTAGGGCTCGGATTCCCTTTTTTCCCCTAAATGGTTATTATTTTTCAAAGCAGATGGAGCACTTTATTTCCAACCTCAGAAATCACACCATCTCACTGGAAATAAGGAGTGACCACAGAGCGTGCAATAAGACAGCTCGGGGATGGGGGACCTGGCCGTGTAGTTTGAAGGGGACTGCAGGGGCTGGGGTGAGCCAGGCTTCTCCAGGGGTTCCTGCACCACTCACAGCTGCACAGCCTGCCTCACTGTTGTTTCATCAATCACTGCTTCAAACGTTTAATCAGCAGAAGATTGTAAATTCGATCTTTCAGGGAAATCAATCTATTCTGAAAGGCAATAAAAGGAAGAAGGCAAGGCAAGTGAAGGGAAGCGCTGTTGGTTTCAGATAACACATAAGGAATTTTTTTTTTTTTTTTTGTCTTATTATTAAGAACACGTAGACCTGAAATGTTTTATCCACTTGTATTGTACTGTGTATATTATGTTGTTGTGGCAGTGGTTTTTAAAAGGGGGAAGTGTTGGTCCTATTAATTTGTTCGTGTCCAGCCTGGTGGGCCTACCTGAATACCCGTATGTAAGTGAACGTCTGCTTGTGAACTGCTGCACATGGCAGCAAGGCTGTCTTCAGAGAAAAGTTTGAGTTTTCCTATCATCCCTTTGAATGCTACACATCTGTCTCTTTTAACCCGGTAGTTTATATTTCAGACATATTTTTTACTTTAGTCTCCTCTTTCTACTATACAAAATTCTATCATACCAATCCTATTCTATCATACCAATCCTAGTCTATCAATAAGAATTTTGTCCTATGTCAAACTGATCAAGTAAATTTTCTACCCGAATAGACATGCTGCACATCATTCCAAAGAGCTGTGACAGTCATCTTGAGGTTCCAGGTAGTAAGAAAAGAGGGTTGACCTGCAGGGTTCAGCAACCATGAGGAGGGAGGAAAGTCCTGATTCATAAACACCGAAAGAGATCCAGGCTTTTGGCAGAAAATGTTGCTTTACATTTTCAGTCACGATTGATGGGCAGTATGCCCTTTGCATCTAGCTGCAGTTCTCATTAAATGCCCTTCCTCATAGCAGTTTAAACATTTAGAATGTGGCAATCTTAACGCGTCACTGGCATTTTATGCCCAGCTCACATCCTGACGCATTAGAAATTACCATGGAAAAATGAAAGACTTTTAAAATCATGCTTCAAATACTCTTGCACCAGAGAAGCTTTTTAAAAATACACTCTCATAGCCAGGTGCTAATTTAATTTTATTTATGAAATTAAGAGAGGTGATGGATTCTGGCAACAAATGTTTTCATGAACATGTAAAACCACTAGGGAATTTGCTACCTCTCGGAGCCATTGATGCTTTGAGCTATCTTTATAAACAGGGCACAAATGTTTACTGCTGTGGTTTACAAGAAAAGGGCTACTAACTTATTTAAAAACTAACCAACTTCTAACTAGGGTGAGCAAAGCACGTTGAGTGCTTTGTAAAATTGGAGCATATGGAGATTTTGAGCTTCAAGTATTTGCCAGTTTTTAAAAGAATACACCTTTTCTTTACCTTGTAGCAGCAATGGATGGTCACATGGTGTTTGTATCCAGTAATGTCAACTGCCACCTTGGGTAGCGGATGGTCCCATTCAATACTGAAAATGACTCGGAACTCACAGATTAGCAGGAAGGAAGCAGCATCCATTTGAAGATTCATGTTCACACCTACAGCTCAGTGCCCTGAGGTAGAGTTAGGATTTGGACTAAGAAATACACTAATAATATGGTTCAAGTTCATCCTACAATATTTTCTTTGGAAACCGATTTAGCCCGGGATATTTTAAAGAGAGACAAGTGAAGACCTGTTTATCTTGTCTATATGAATGGTATTTGTATATTCATAAGATATTTTTGGTAAGAATTTTAAATCTTTTACCTGGATGTCTATTTGTTCATATTTGAACAGGGCATCGTGACCTTTGCCTTCCTTAACCCAATTTCAATTGTACAAGTACTTTATAAAAACCTAATTATCGATGTTAAAAAACATGGCCCCAAGAAATGCTGCTTGTTAACCACTTGGCCCCTTAAACAGTCATGAGCATAATAACCTTTGTTACATTGTTCTTTTTGATGTAATTTGTAGTAATGTTTTTTAGTTCATAATGGAAAATGTATGTACCCTGAAAAATTACTTATTTTGTTTAACTTTGGTATAAAGTTGTTGAGCATTTTCTTGGGGAGGGGGGTCACAAAAGAAAAGTTTGTCTCCCACATCAAAAAAAAAAAAAAATGTTCAAAGAAATTAAGTATTTATTATATTTTTTGCAGATGTTTCCATACAATTCACATAACCTTTTTGTAAAGAGAGATGAAGAAATGGATTAAAGATTTTTAATATTTGAAATGGTAAATAGAACTAATTTATTTGTAATATATTTCTGTTATTTATAGGTGTTCCTTTAATGTTTTACTGTGCATTATCACTTTAATTTAAGCCTTATCCTTGTGAATTTACCATTTCTTTTTTAAAACACGTCTAGATGCATATTTTAAATAAACGGAATGTAAATCACTAGTGTATCTGAATTCCCAAATGTAATTTTTAAAAATTATTTTGGTTTGGATAAAAAAAGATTCATTTGAAAGCCTTCAGATGGAGGGGTGGGGAACATTTTTATGGCTTTATGAATTGGAATTTCATAGGGTATTTACCTAGATTGTGTGTGGACAAAAAAAGTAACTGTAAATAAATGAATGTTTCCCATAATGTAAAAAGAAGAAATTAATAAAATAATTAATGCACTGCTTCTGGGTCTGTGTGTTTTTACAGCTGAGTCTTACTTCTTCCAAAATATAAATAGTTCTTTTGGGAGGGTGGAATAACTAAGCAATTAAGAAGCATATCATTTTAACTTTTGTTATAACAAAACATGCTATTCACTAGCAAAAAGATAGGTAGACCTTGTGTCCTATTTAAGGTTCTTTTATTACAATGATCAAACACACATGGTAGTTTCAGGTCAGAAGCAGAAAGAACTGTATTCCAGTGAGGGTCAGTATATTTCATGAAAGAAGTCATTAACCTCTCAAACATGTGTAAATCTACGTATATTTTCCCCTCATCTATTCCTTTGCATATGTTTCATCAGTTTTGTTTCCTACACAGCCCTCAAGGGTAGAGAAAGTCAGAATGATGGTTGGTGGATTTCATTTCATCCTTCCCAGCAACGACAGACTGTTCACTGAGGTTTAGTAACTTGCCCAATGAGACACAACTATTGAGTGATAGATTTGAGTCCAAAATCCAAGCCTTCATTCAGTTCCTTCTCCAAGTGCTGTCTCTATTGTTCTGGCCACTTCTAAAATTGGTAGTTGTTTGCCACTCTCACTTTTGTCTCGTTTTAATCTAGGTCATATTTATATAAGTTAACTTTCTGCACAGAAATACACATTTACCAAGAGGAGATAAACTGGAATGCTTTGTGACATAGACTTGCATTCATCTGCTGCCTGAAATCAGCACAACTCCAAAACCTGTGCCGACGGCGCTTGCTCTTCTATCTTCTCCAAGTTCTCGGGTAAACCCATCCATCTATGTGCAGCACACTTGGAAACTATTAAGCAGAAAAGCCATTTTTTCTGATTTTAATACGTAAGCAAGGCCTGTGCCAGCCGCTAACATAATACAATGTACTTTTGAAACTGTTTCAAAAGAGGAATGATCAAGTGACTGAATCCCTTGTGAGGCTACAAAGATCTCATTACTTTGGTTCATGCACTGACTATTCATGTCTGAACCATGATTCTATTTCTAGCCTTTCCACAAACTAATTCTTGTATTTCGTCAGGGGCTCCTTAAACATTTCAGCCAATTCCAAAACAAAGTGAATTCATTTTTGTATGTGGAAATGTGAATTCCAGTGAGGTAATGTCCCATCTTACAAGGTACATCCTCCCAAATGTAATTTAATACTTTATAGAAATTGAACAAAATTGTTTGCTCTTAACATGACTTTCCTTTTACATCTTTGAAATCTGCCCCTTGAAAATATAAATTAATTTTGGTTTAAATAAATGACATAAAAAACATTGTGTCTGTGATCCTTCTTGAATGCCATTGATTTAAAAAAAAAAACAACCCACTGCCATTGAGTTGATTCTAACTCATAGAGACCCCCCCACTGGGTTTCCAAGGCAGTAAATCATTATGGAAGTAGATTGCCAGTCTTTCTTCTGCAGAGTAACTGGTAGGTTTCAACCACCAACCTTCTGGTTAGCAGTCAGATGCCTAAGGGTGCTAAAATGATGGCAGATTTGCTCAACAGGCTGCTTGACTTTCTTCAGCTGCTAAACCAAGATTGGATCAGCCCCTTTTGCAAATAGAAACTAGTGAACATGTCTGAAAGCCTTTTGACTTCTAACCCATTTACTGGTACAAGTTTATGAAATAGATCTTAAGTAAGTCATTCATGATTTCCTGTGAAGTAGAGGGAGGAGGACTGGTGTGCTACTTCGTGGTCCTTAGGCTTTCCTCTGGGTTTACTGCTGGCCCAGGGGTGTAGCATTAGAAAATAGTAGGAGTGTGATGCCCCAGTCTGAGTCCAGTTTGCCAGTTTAGCCAGCAAAGGGATGATATTTCAATATAAATGAGCACAAGCCTGAGTTGAGAGAGAGCAGCTGAAAGCAAATGAACATTTAAATAAACACCAGAAGTCAAGTTCTGCCATGTAGTTGCTAAAACTGTTGCTGTTCATTGCAGCCAAATGTTTTCACAAGTACATACTGATTAAGGTTGCCATTCTTCCTCCTCACTTCTAATATGCCTTCTTAAAGAAGTAGATGCTAATTTCTTCTGGAAAAGAGGAAGCTTCTATTGAGATCTTAATAAAAAGATTCTACAATAGAAACACTTTCGCATTGGAAAAAGCATAAGGAAGAGAATATAGACCCTGAGTTTTCTCTTCGGTGACAAAAAGAAAAGACAGTTGCCATGGGGTCAGTTTTGACTAATGGTGACCTCATGTGTGTCACAGCAGAACTGTGCTCCATAGGGTTTTCAATGGCTGGTATTTTGGAATTGGATTGCAAATCCTTTCTTTTGGGGTACCTCTTGGAGGACTCAAACCTCCAACCTTTCCATTACTCTCCAAGTGTGTTAACTCTCCACACTACCCAGAGATTCCTTCTCTTCTATTACACAGTGGAACAAATGCCTTCTTCCTATGGCCTCTACAGGGAGATTGTACACATCAACAACAGGTTTCCTTAGCCTTAAATCCTGTGCTTTACTGCTTCTGAAGGCCCATATTCCGCAAACAGGAGACACCCACCTGTAGCTAGTCTTCTGAGATATGCACACACAATCATCAGTTGGTGAGCTCTTTCTTCTTTCCATAGCTTTCAAATCTAAAGCCTAGCTACAGTTTCAATTTATGAAAAGTCAGGAGAAATTTCAAAATAATTAAATGATACTGTGGGTGGCCTCATATAGCATATTTGAGAAAACAGTTTCCCAGATTAAAATAAAAATATTTTTAACTGTAAAGGCAGGGTCCATTTTACATGTCTTTTGTCTTACAGAGTAATCTCTTGCTACAGAAAATGTTTACTTCTATATGTGATATTTTTTAAGATACCAAACTCATTTTTTAAAAACTTTTTATTGTGATTTGGGCAAAAGTTTACAGAGCAAATCAGTTTTCCATTAAATAATTCACACATATTTTGTTTCATGTCACTGATTACAATCCCTTCAACATAACATCACTCTGCTTACAACTTGTTTCCATTCCTCATCTCCAAACCCTTCCTGCCTTCTGAACTTTGTCTTTGGGCAAATGCTGCCCTTTTGATCTAGAATGGTTGATTGTGCTAAGGAATGTTACCTTCCTAGAATTATTTTCACCTTGTAGACCTCTCTGTTGTTTGACTGAAAATTCAGCTATGGGAATGAGTTCAGTTCCAGATCCGAAGGGTGACCAAGGTTCATAGTCTCAGGGATTCCACCAGTCTCTATTCAACCAGTAAACCTGGTCTTTATATATATGTGTGTGTGTGTGTGTATGTGTGTGTGTGTGTGTGTGTAATTTTGAGTTTTGGTCCACAATTTTCTCCCACTCTATCCAGGACCTTCTAATGTGATCTCTTTCAGAGCCATTGGTAGTTGTAGCCAGGAACCGTCTAGTTCTTCTGATCTCAGGGTTGTGAATGCTGAGGTTCATGTGGTCCATTAGTCCTGTGGACTAAGGGTTTCCTTGTGTCTTTGATTTTCTTCACTCTTCTTTGCTCTGGACAGGGAGATACCAAATTTGTCACGTATCTTTCTAGAATAAGACCTAATATGCTTTAGAACTTGAGCCAATATCATGTCTGCCTATAATTCTCAAGTGTGAGAAAAAGCAGATGGCAAAGGCAGAACTTGAGTAAACATGAGAATGGGATAGGTTAAATAATTTACCCCTAGGTTCCTTTCTAGTTTGGTCTCATTCAACCCTTACTGAGCAGCCTCCCCTCTCCCCAACATGCCCAGGCAAGAATTGACCTTTCATTCCCTTCCCAGCCTGGCCTCTGGCAGGAGCAGTAGAGTAGCTAGAAGTCTGGTGAGTTTCACTTACATGGTTGAGCCTGAGAAATGTGAAAGAACCCCTCAAAGCTCTCAAGTTGTTTCTTACATTAGTCAAACAAGATAATGAGTATTGCATGATCGAAGGAGGATATTTCCCAAGGATCTGGGGCTCTCTGTGTCCAGTCTGGAGGTGGTATACCAGGGATCCTTTGACAAGAAGGTTGTTCAAAAGATAAATTATGAAATCTTACAGAGATGGTGAAAAGTTGATGGATAGTTTGGAAAACTAGAACAGTGGAAGGTGTTGTTAGCACAGGCAAATGGAGATTTCCAAACAGAAAGAAATTGCTAAGCACTTTGTAAATATCGGTAATGTGGGGAATAATTATTCAGATAATTCTGGAAAAAAGGAACTAAAACACCCTACTACTGAGGACCTAAGATCTTTAAGCCTCAGCCATTGAGGATTTGTCAGGGGTTAAATTCATCATGTAGACTGCTCTTAACAGCACTTCAGTTTAAGATAGGTTATGAGGAAGTCAAGGACTAGCTATTCTTCTAGCAAAGACAGCACATTAGAATTGGGTTAAATATACAACTGAGAGGACTTGGGTTAAATATTAGGGAAATGTTTACCTAAAGAAAATATTAGGTCTTGACTGCCTTGAAAAACTGACAGAACTGTGTCACATGAGTGATCTTCACTGAGGATAGGAGGTTTTTCATGGCTATCAGTATTTAAATTTGTTTATTAGATGGTACATCCCCGTCTTCAACCTGAAATAACGATTCACTAATGAGTTTTTGATGGTGATTTCTTATTCACAAGCAGAGAGAAAAAAAAAGCAAACTTTCCATCAGAAACTGTATCATTTGGATTGAGCCGGAAAGCATTGTCTTAAGATATACAACATTTGCACACATTTACAAACATTCCCAACATTTCTCCTGGAAACTTGACCTTCTTCAACCCTGATCATCAGTCTGGAAATCATTTCATAAGCCCCCTGTCTGCCTGTGGGAGCAGGACCATTCCACAGGAGAAAAGAGGCCCAGATTGTGGAGTCAGTGCATGTGTGTTCCAATATCAACTCTACCACTTACTAGCTGCATCTTTTGGGATAAGTTACTTAGCCTCTCTGGGCCTCAATTTCTCCATCTGTAAAGTGAGGATGAAAATGTGGAACAAAACTGAAAATCATAAAAAAAAAAAAAAAGACCAGGCTTATTAGTCAGATAGAAACTGATAGAACCCCCAAGGATATGGCCCTTGGTCACCCTTCAGACCTTGAACTGAACTCACTCCCATAGCTGAATTTTCAGTCAAACAATAGACAGGTCTACAAGGTGAAAATAACTATAGGAAGGTACATACTCCCTTGAACAATCAACCCTTTTGAGATGAAAATACCAGCATTTACCCAAGGACAAAGTTCACAAGGCAGGAAGGATTTGGAGAGAAGGAGGAATGGAGATGAGAAACACAGGCAGGATGTAGGAGGAGGGATGTTACTTTGAGAGAATTGCAATCAATGGCATGAAACAAAATGTGTGTGAATTGCTGAATGGAAAACTAATTTGCTCTGCAAACTTCCACTCAAATCACAATAAAAAAGTTTTTTTTTAAAAAAAGAAAGAAAATAATACCCACCTCATAGCATAGTTATAAGCGTTAAAGGAATGAATAGATGCAAAGCTCTGAGGACAGTGCTTGGCACAGAGTAAGCACTCAACAAATGTTATTATTATTATTATTATTATTATAACACACTTGACATTGACTGAGAAAGCACTATGTGCCCAGGCTATGTTGTTTTAGATGCATTCTGTAATTTAATCCTCAGGATAACTCTATGAGGTAGTCACTCCAGGTGAGTTAGAGACTGGGAATTATCCCAAGGTCCCTGATAAGTAAAAGAGGTAGTATTTGAATCTAGTCTGACTTTGGGACTTCTGCCCAAATGTGTGATATGTGCAAAACAAAGCTATTTATCTGATTTTTTTTTTAGTGGAAAAAAAGATACGTGAAAATTTCAAACAGAACAAAAGAGTACGCAATGAAAATAAGTCTACTTTTCCCTTTTAGTTCTTTTCTGCTATATTCTATATTTTTAAACATATGGGTATTCAACTGTATATGTGTGTATATATATATATTTAAATATATATATATATTTAAATAAATATATATGTATATGTCTCAGCTTCTTAGTGCTGCTCTAACAGAAGCAGCACTAAGAAGCTGAGACAGTCATCTCCACAAGTGGGTGGCTTCAACAAAGAGAAACTTATTTTCTCATAGTGTAGGAGGGCAAAGTCAGAGCTCAGGGTACTGCCTCTAGGAGAAGGCTCTCTCTGCTCTGATGGAAGGTCCTTGTCTTTTTCAGCTTCTTTTCCCCAGTTCCTAGGAGATCTCCATGTGGCGTCAGTCTTTCTCCATTTGTGTTTATTTGCTTCTGTGCCTCATTTACTCTTATAGCTCAAAAGTGATTGGTTTAAAACATACCGTATGTCCTCATTAACATAACAAAGAAAACTACATGCCCAAATGGGATTACATCCACAAGTATAAGGGTTAAGATTTATAATACATATTTTTGAAAACTCCATTCAGTCCATGTTGTTGTTGTTGTTGTTGTTGTTTGCTGTCGAGTCAAACCCGACTCATAGCGACCCCTCCTTGGGTTTCCGAGGCAGTATCACTACGGAAGTAGGATTGCCCAACCTTCCTTCCGAGTTATGGATATTAGTATTCACAATTTAATTTTTA
>NW_006921615.1:4205666-4208180 GCF_000298275.1 Orycteropus afer afer
GAAGTAGGATTGCCCAACCTTCCTTCCGAGGAGTGGCTGGTGGGTTTGAACCGCCAGCTGTCTGGTTAGCAGGCAAGTGTCTTAGCCACTATGCTACCAGAGCTCCCATTCAGTCCATAGCACATACTATATACACATTCTTTGACTTTGGACCGTATGGTTCCATTTCAGCTTATTGTGACCCACTTTATTCTCTTTAACAGCTCCATAACATTCCACTCTATGGATGAACCATAATGCATTATCCAGGCCCTCTATTGATGGACATTTTCTGTGACAAATAACACTGCAATAAAAAGCTTTTCATGATGTATCTTCAGAACATGTGGAAGTATATCTATAGGTTATAGTATTACATGAAGAGACTATATATATATATACATTTTATTTTTAAGTAAACCTCCTGACAAGTAAGAAGTCTTTGTTTTCTGGTTCAGTCTGTACCCATCTCAAAGCCTATAACTTTCAAGACCTATTTGTCTGTAAGCAGGAACTCATCATCTCCCAGAGGTATCCCTTTGTGACACTTGTCTGTGTGATGCTTTACACCCTGCAGCCTCATGGCCACTCTTGAGCTGTCGGCCAGAAGACCTCCACTTCCCTTGCATTTGTGCTGTGACATCTCTGCACTTTTAAACACATATCAGAGAGGTTCTTACTCAGTATGGAAAAGCACACAGAAAACCAAACACAGTAGCTACTATTTTCTAAGAGTTGTCAGCCCCAGATCTGGAAGGATTACACTTGGATGTTGTGTTCAAACAGTCCTTTCTTCATGGAGCAAAAACAAAAACTTGGAAATAGGCCAAAGTATTCTGCCTTTTCTTTCTTTCTTTGCTTTTTTTTTTTTTTTTTAATGTGGTAATAGGTATAACCAAAAAAGAAGAAAAAAACGAAAATAAACCACTGCCATTGAGTGGATTCTGACTCATGATGACCTTATAGGACAGAGCAGAACTTCCCCATAGGGTTTCTAAAGCTTAATCTTTAAGAAAGCAAATCACCACATCTTTTTCCCACATAGAGGCTGGTAGTTTCTAATCACTGACCTTTCAATTAGTAGATGAACATTAACAACTGCACTACCAGAGCTCCATAATAGATACAGAAAGTGGTTAACTGAAGGTAAATAGGCAAAGATTTATGGAAGAGGTGGGTCTTCACTTGCAGGCTTTTAATAGCCCTGAGAACAATGCTCAAACTCAGTGTTGCTAAGAAGCATGTAGGTTTTCCTCAACAGATTCTGATTACTAGGTATGCTCTGAGCTCACCTGTGTTTTTAATATTCACCCAAGAAAGTCTGATTCAAGAGTCAAGGAACCAGTCCTTGAGAAATTGTTCTCCAGCAGTAGTTCCAACCCAGGGAACTTTAAGAAATCCCAGTACCTAGGGTGCCCATGAGCCCTGGTGACACAGTGGTTATACATTCTGGACTGCTAACTGAAAGGTTGGTGGTTCCAACCCACAAGCTACCCTGAGAGACAAAGAAGTGGCAGTCTGCTTCTAAAAACTTATACACCTTTGGAAACCCTATGAGGTAATTCTACCCTGTCCTATGTTGTTGTTGTTATGTGCCGTCAAGTCAGACCCGACTCATAGCAACCCCTCCTTGGGTTGCCAAGGCAGTATCCCTACGGAAGTAGATTGCCCAACCTTCTTTCCGAGGAGTGGCTGCTGGGTTTGAACCACCAGCCTTCTGGTTAGCAGTCAAGTGCCTTAGGCACTATGCTACCAGAGCTCCTAGGGTCAGACTATGAGTCAGAATCCACTCGACAGCAATGGGTTTGATTCTTTTCTGGTTAGGATGCCCATCAGACCAATCACATCAGAATTTGGGGTACAAAAGCAACAGTATCGTTTTAACATGCAGTGAAGATTGAAGATTGAAGAGCCATTCCAGTCAAAAGGAATAGATTAAACATAGTGGAGGGTTGGCACAGTGAATAAAGAATCAATCACAGGTAAATGGGTATGGCTACAATGACAGGCTTATTTGTTGTGCTGTTAGTTGCCATCAGGGGTCTCCAACTCCTGGTGTCTTCCTGTACAACAGAATAAAATACTGCACGGTCCTGTGCCATCTTCATGATCTTTGGTATGCTCAAGTCCATTGTGGCAACCACTGTGTGTTTTCAGTACCTCCCAACCCAGGAGGCTTATCTTCCAGCACTCAATTAAAAATATTCTGTTGTGATCCACAAGGTTTACATTGGCTAATTTTAAAAAATCAGTCACCAGGACTCCTAGTTTGTCACAGTCTGGAAACTCTGCTGAAATCTGTCCATCGTGACCTCACCCCACTATTAGTTGAAATACTAGTGGCATAACTTCCAGCATCATGTTGTTGTTGGTATGTGCCCTTGAGTCGGACCTGACTCATAGTGACCCATCCTTGGGTTTCCGAGGCAGTATCACTATGGAAGTAGTTTGCCCCATCTTCCTTCTGAGGAGTGGCTGGTGGGTGTGAACCACCAGCCTTCTGGTTAGCAGTCAAGTGCCTTAGGCACTATGCTA
>NW_006921615.1:4208605-4217303 GCF_000298275.1 Orycteropus afer afer
GGAAGGAAGATGGGGCAATCTACTTCCATAGTGATACTGCCTTGGAAACCCAAGGAGGGGTCGCTATGATTCGGGTCCGACTCGATGGCACATAACAACAGGGGCTGGGTGAAAGCTCCTAGACCTTGGGCTTCAGCTCTACCTCTTGCTCCCAGCCTGCTGAAGCATGAGGCTTCTCTTAACTCAGACAGCTACTGGTTGTTGAGACTGACAAACCCAAAAGAAACCTCATTGCTGTCAAGTCGGATCTGGCTCATAGCGACCCCTGCTTGGGTTTCTGAGGTGGTATCACTACGGAAGTACATTGCCAAACCTTCCTTCTGAGGAGTGGCTGGTGGGTTTGAACCACCAGGCTTCTGGTTAGCAGTCAAATGCCTTAGGCACTATGCCACCAGAGCTCCTAGGTTGACAAATAAAATGGCACAGTCCCAAAATCATCAAACCGCACAGTAGGCCACTAATCCAAGTCCATTAATAGTCCCAAGATCGGCAGACAACATGGAAGGCAACTGAGATGAAGACTCGGCTACATGCAGGATGCAAGGATGCCAAAAGCTGCAGAGACCTTACTCAAAGTTGCTTCATATACACTGGAAGCAGACCATATCCCTAAGGCAGCTACTCAGCTGCTCCAGTGTATTCCCCCATGGAGTTGATTAGCAGTCTCATCATGGGGAATAACTACATTCAGCTGCCCAGCCTCTCAAACCAGGCCAAGCCAAGCTGACACACATTAACTACAACACTTACGTAAAATATTAAGAATTTTATAACCAGTTTAATTACTCACTGCCACCAAGTGGAATCCAACTCACAGCAACCCCTCCTTGGGGTCTTTCCGAGGAGTGGCTGGTGGGTTTGAACTGCCAGCCTTCCGGTCAGCAGTCAAATGCCTTAGGCACTGTACTACCAGAGCTCCTTGACCAACTTGCTATTGGGGCACAATTTCCAGATTTATATCAAAGAGGCATTTGTCTAGGGCATGAGTATATCAAGCTGGCTGGAGGTTTACTATTGAGGCTAACATCTCTGTCAATCTGGTCAATCTGTCAATCCTTAGCAGTCATTCTGAGAAATAAATACATAAGGCAGAAAGCCCTGTATTATATGGCATAATTCTATGTAGTGACTAGCTTGCATTACTTTATTTCCCAAAATATTGTTGTTGTTGCTGCTAGTTGCTGTCAAGTTGGCTCTGACTCATGGTGACCATATGTATAACAGAACATAACGTTACCCAGTCTCTCCCAATAAACCCTGCAATAAAATATGTGAATCAATTACTTCACATCTGAGACTTTTCTGTGTGGTCACCTAGTACAGATGATCAGCACCTTATAAGGAATCACCTATAATGATTCTATATTCTATATATATTCCTCATCTATAACATTGCTGCTGATTTTGCATACCCACAGAATCTAGAGAATAATTGGCCATGTGTGCACAATTATTTGCACAGTAGTCAGAGGTATCATATTGACTGGAAGTCCAAAGACAACACAACAAAAAGGCATTTGTATCTTGAAAAGGTCCTCCAGCTCTAGTCTGTGAATGGGCTCCTTATTTCAACCAACCTTCACTATGATAAATTTCCTCTACAACCAGATGGAGAATTCTCTCAGAATAATTTATATAACAATGAGATTTGACTGTAAATAACGAAACCACAGATCTTGAATTTTCCAGGATAATTTAAATGTTTGTGATAGTTGGAGCTGTATGTCAACTCGACTGGCCCACAATTCTGTGTGGTTTTTTAAGCTGTTGTGATGGGGTTATTTCTATGATGGGATCAGATGAATATGTTTTGAGCAGCCAATCTGTTGAAAGGGAGTTTCCCTAGGGTGTGGCCTGCTTCCAGTATATTTATGGACATTCTAGAAAAAGAGACACTCTTCTGTGGATCGGGATTCTGTTGTGCTGCCTACAACTGTCTGTGAGCAAACAATCCACCATTCGGCCTGGAGATCTTGGATTCATCATTCATTGGAGTCAACAGCCAGTATACTGCCTACCAACCTTGAGCTTCTCAGCCCCTGCAGCTGCATGAGTCAGGAAAAGCCTCCAGGTTGACATTTGATCAAAGAACTTTGGCCTTGCCAGCTTCTATAAGTGTGTGAGCCATTTTCCTAAGATAAATTTCTCTTTCTCTCTATATATAAGTTTTACCAGTTTTGTTTCTCTGGAGAACCCAGTCTAACACAATGTTATAGATTTTGTCTATACATGTTGTCATTAATGCATATGTAAGATAGAAAAAAAAAATCCTTTTTCAGATAAGCTTTCCAATTTTGGGTTCAGAGCATAGTGTTCTTCCCAGCATTTAATCACAACTGCTCCCTCCTTCCTTACTTAGAAGTTTATACAGAATTTCCCACAGATTATAATCTGTGAATCTAACTGGCTTCTAGAGTGGTCTTCCCTATTTTAAAATCAGCTACTTCTCTCTTCGGCCATATTTATATACGTTTATGTGTTGTTAGGAGCTCTGGTAGCGTAGTGCCTAAGGCACTTGACTGCTAACCAGAAGGCTGATGGTTCAAACCCACCGGCCACTCCTCGGAAGGAAGATGGGGCAATCTACTTCCATAGTGATACTGCCTTGGAAACCCAAGGAGGGGTCGCTATGAGTTGGGTCTGACTGGACGGCACATAGCAACAACAACAATGTGTTGTTATCTGCTGTTGAGTTGACTTTGACTCCTGGTGGCCTTATATACAACAGAGTGAAATGTTGCCCAGTCCTTCATCATCTTTACAATCACGAGGATATTCAAGGCCAGTGTTGCAACTATTGTGCCAATCTGTCTCACCAAAGTTCTGCCACACCATCAGTGGCCCTCTACTTCACCCTACAGACGACATGTTCAAAGCAATAGAGTTGAACAATGTTCTGTTGTGACCCAGGTTTTTATTGGCTGATGCTCAGAAGTAGATCACTAGGCTTTTCTTCTTACTCTGTCTTAATCTGTAAGCTTCACTGAAATCTGTCCACCATGGTATTTAACATATTGGTGGCATAGCTCCCAGCATCCTACTAACATGCAAACTGCTACGTATAACAAACTGATAGAGGGTGCTAGACTCATGAGTACATGTGTACTCGTGTTTATGTAAGTATCGGAGATTACATCAGATTTCAATGACCCTCAAAAAACTCACTGCAGTCAAGTCAGATTTGATTCATAGCGACTCCTCTTTGGGTTTCTGAGGTGGTATCACTATGAAGGTAGATTGCCCAACCTTTCTTCCCAGGAGTGGCTGGTGGGTTTGAAGTGCCAGCCTTCTGGTTAACAGTCAAGTGCCTTAGGCACTATGCCACCCACCCTAGAGGTTAAATTATTTTGAGTTACTTACTCCATTCTCTCTTCTTTCTACCCCCAATTTCCAACCTGTGGAAGTTCAAGAAACTGCCTTGGATTCCTAGTAATTTTCCAAGACAGGTTTAAAGTGTTATTCTTTTGGCCATCAGGTTCCTGCTGCCAAATATACGTACTTGGAAAGGACCAAATTCAGGCCCTTTTTCCATTTATACACATGTACATACACACATGCCAAAAATCCTTCATAAATTCAGGATGTGATGTGGGGGGAGACAGAGTTGGCGTTAAAAGCACAAAAATGTGATGAGGATAAAATGGTTCTTTTTTTTTTTTTCATTGTAGTTTGGGTGAAAGTTTGCAGAGCAATCAGTTTTCCATTTAACAATTTATACACATTTCGTTTCTTGACATTGGTTGCAATTCCTTTAATGTAACAGCTCTCTTCCATAAAATAATTTTTTTTAATGATTTGGGTGAAAGTTTATAGCACAAATCAATTTTTTACTCTAAAATTCACACACATTTTGTTTCATGTCATTGACTAAAATCCTCTCAATGTAACATCACTCCTCCCAATTCCTCCCTGTTTTTCATCTTTCTTCTTCCTTCTCTCCAAATCTTTCCTGCCTTCTGAACTCTGTCCTTGGGCAAATGCTGCCCTTTTGATCTTAAATGGTTGATTGTCCTAAGGAGTGTTTACCTTCCTAGAGTTACTGTTCACTTTGTGGACCAGTCTATTATTTAACTGAAAATTCTGCTACAAGGAATGAGTTCAGTTCCAGGTACAAAGGGTGATCAAAAGCCATAGTCTCAAGAGTTCCACCAGTTTCTATATAACCAGTAAGCCCGGTTCTTTTTATACTTTTGACTTTTGTTCCCTACTTTTCCCCCACTCTATCCAGGAACTTCTAATATGATCTTTTTCAGAGTAGTCAGTAGTGATACTTAAGTGTCATTTAGCTCTTCTGGTCTCAGGGTCATAGAGGCTGAAGTTCACATGGTTCATTTCCCCTTTAGACTAATTTTTTCCATGAGTCTTTGATTTTCTTCACTCTTTTCTGCTCTAGATGGGGAGAAACCAATAGTTGCACCTTAAATGGCTGCTCAGAAGCTTTTAAAATGCCAGTCACTACTCACCAAAGTAGGATGGAGATGGAGAACATTGTCTTTGTGCAGTCTTGTGCCAATGGACCTAGATGTCCCCTAAGACTATGGTCTTGAGTGCCCAGGCCCATTAACTAACTCCTTTCGAGTTTTTGGTTATGGCTTAGAAGTTTTCATGACTTTGTCCCCTGTATGTGTGACTATATTCATGGATATATTTGCAGCACATGTAAATACATATGTAGGCATATCCTCTGTCAGACCAATATATATTTGTGGGTATAGTCCTATTTTTCCTCCCCAAACCTGTTCAGCTTGCATGTCTATCTAGACAACCACTTGCAGATAATTGATTAATGTTATTACTGTTATTGCAGGATCGTGTATGAATTATTCACCTCTGTCACCTTCAACCCTTACACTCTTCCCAGCATCTTCTCGTCCTTGATCATTTTGTGCTGACCTCCCTCATATTGTATAATTGCCTTCTCTTTCACCCAAGTTAATATATGTATACCCTTTATTTAGCGGTATACATATATCCCATCCCTGTTGTTGTTGTTGTTTTTGTTATGTGCCGTTGAGTCAAACCCGACTCATAGCGACCCCTCCTTGGGTTTCCGAGGCAGTATCACTACAGAAGTAGGATTGCCCAACCTTCCTTCCGAAGAGTGGCTGGTGGGTTTGAACCGCCAGCCGTCTGGTTAGCAGGCAAGTGTGTGAGCCACTATGCTACCAGAGCTTCCATATCCCATCCCTAGTAAACATCAAAGCATATTTCTTTTTGTGTGAAACTCTTTTCTTGATTTTTTACAATAGTGGTCTCATACAATATTTGTCCTTTTGTGATTGACTAATTTCACTGACCATAATGTGCTATAGGTTCATCCACATTATGAGTTGTTTTTCAGATTCATCATTGTTCTTTAATGTATTTCATTGTGTGTATGTATCATAATTTGCTTATCCAGACATCTTTTGATGGCATTTACATTGTTTCCATTTTGCTATTGTGAATAGTGCTGCCATGAATATAGATGTGCGTATATTTGTTTGTGTCATGGTTCTTAGTTCTCTAGAACATATACCTAAAGGTGAGATTGCTAGATCATATCGTATTTCTATTTCCAAACATAAAATAGTTCTTAAAGCTTAGCAAGATTCTTAGTAACCTTCAGCCCTCCCACCTCTGTGGGGAGCCAGAGAACCAACTCTGGACCTAGTTTCAGTAACTCTCTATCTTGCTAGTTTCTCTTTCCTTTCTCTTCCTTCTGTCATTGCCTTTTCTCTTTCTGAAAATAAAATAAAATTTTCTTTCTCATGGGGAACAATTTTGTTCTTCTCTGAAAGCTTCATCTTTTAACCCAAGCACTCCTCAAGGGTCTACCCTACAAAGAGTCTTTACAGGATTTCTCTAGTGCTAACGCTGAGATTAAAAAAAGGAAAGAAATTAACATTGGTACACATGAAAAAAATCATATATACAAAGAGAGACAGGTTTTATATATGAACAAGACAAAAGGCTAATATTAGGAAACACTGAAAAATGTTCTACAGGGGAATTGTCATTGCTGCCGCTGAGATCTCAGTTTGACTCCTGCTCTTACCAGTAACTACTTGTGTGACCATGAGCAAGTTGCTTACCTTCTCTAAGTCTCAGTTTGCTCATAGGAACAATTTTGATCCTAACTGTTGCCTATTCTGGGGACTGAAATTGGTAACATCTGTGTCATATTGCACAAAATATATGGTCATTGCATAAATAGAACTAATGGTGGCTTGTATAGTGCTTAGCTGGAAACAATTTAATTTTCTTTTTAAGTTGGGGTAGTGGCTTTGCATGTCTTATTCTCACTGGCTCCTTCCTTAACTAAAATTTCATTTTCATTAAAAGTGAACACGAATATCTTTAATGTGAGAAATACTGGTTTAGGGAAATTGTTCATTTCTAGTTATATGAACTAGTTAGTTCATTTCTAAGTTATAATCAGCCACAGGGGTCCAGGTGAGGAGAGAGAACCCAGGCATGCCCAAAGCAGCAGGGTGGGAGAGCAGGAGAAAGGGGATTAAAAGGAACCAGGAGAGAGGAGGAGTCAGCCGCAGGGACCCAGGTAAAGGTGATACGAGAGGTTTCCAACAGGGAGACAAACTTGTCTGTTGGTTTGTCCTATTGTGATGACATGTTTATGTGAGTTTTGAGGCTGAGCCACTGGTGTTTCAAACTCAGTGGGATGCACATGGTGCACAGGCATCAGCCCAGCTTACAGACTGAGATAGACTAGGAAGAAGAAAGAGGCGGTCCACTTCTCAAAGAGTTGGCCAGGGAAAACCTTATGAATGGCAAGAAACACTGTTTGATACATTACCACAGAATTTTATGAATAGTCTGGTTAGGTTAGAAGACTCTCAAAATAGGACTGGGAAAGAGCTGCATTATCTAAGTAAACCCAGCCTTACTCTATGGATAAGATAAAGCTTTCGAGACCTCCATTTGCTGATGTGGCACCACTCAAACTGAAGAGAAACAGCTGCAGACATCCATTAATCATCAGAACATGGAATGTACTAAGTATGAATCTAGGAAAATTGGAAGTTGTCAAAAATGAAATGGAACGCATAAAGATCGATATCCTCGGCATTAGTGAGCTGAAATGAACTGGTTTTGGCCATTTTGAATCAGACAACCATGTGATCTACTATGCCAGGAATGACAGTTTGAAGAGGAATGGCGTGGCATTCATCATCACAAAGGATGTTTCAAGATCTGTCCTGAAGTACAATGCTGTCAGTGATAGGATAATATCCATATGCCTACAAAGAAGACCCGTTAATACGACTATTATTCAGATTTATGCCCCAACCACCAAAGCCAAAGATGAAGAAATTGAAGAATGTTATCAACTTCTACAGTCTGAAATTGACCAAACATGCAATCGGGATGTGTTAATTATTACCGGTGACTGGAATGCAAAAGTTGGAAACAAAGACAAATCACCGGTAGTTGGAAAATTTGACCTTGGTGACAGAAATAATGCTGGAACTTGCATGGTGGAATTTTGCAAGGCCAACAATTGCTCAATGCAAACACCTTGTTTCAACAACACAAATGGTGGTTCTACAAATGGACTTCACCAAATGAAACACACAGGAATCAGATTGACTACATCTGTGGCAAGAGGTGGTGGAAAAGCTCAATATCTTTAGCCAAAGCCAGGCCAGCAGCTGATTGTGGAACAGACCATCAATGGCTTACATGCAAGTTCAACTTGAAGTTAATTAAAACAAGTCCAAGAGAGCCAAAATATGATCTTGAATATATCCCTCCTGAATTTAGAAATCATCTAAAGAATAGATTTGATGTGTTGAACACCAACAACCAAAAACCAGAAGAATTGTGGGAGGATATCAAGAACATTAACCATGAAGAAAGCAAGAGATCACTAAAAAAGACAAGAAAAGAAGAGAAGACCAAAATGGATGACAGAAGAGACTCTGAAACTTGTCCTTGAGCGGAGAGTAGCTAAAGTCAATGGAAGAAATGACAAGATAAAAGAGCCCAACAGAAGATTTCAAAGAGCAGCTCAAGCAGACAAAACCAATTACTATAATGAAATGTGTATAGACTTGGAGTTTGAAAACCAAAAAGGAAGAACATGCTCAGCATTTCTCAAGCTGAAAGAACCGAAGAAAAAATTTAAGCCTCGAGTTGCAATAGTGAGAGATTCAATGGGCAAAATATTGAATGATGCAGGAAACATCAAGAAAAGATGGCTGCAATACACAGAGTCACTGTACCAAAAAGAACTGGTTGATCTTCATCCATTTCAGGAAGTGGCATATGATCTAGAACCAATGGTACTGAAGGAGGAAGTCGAAGCTGCAATGAAAGAATTGGCTAAGAACAAAGCTCTGGGAATTGACAGAATACCTATTGAGATATTTCAACAAACGGATGCCCCATTGGACGCACTCACTCAGTTATGCCAAGAGATTTGGAAGACAGCTACCTGGCCAACTGACAGGAAGAGATCAATATTTGTACCCATTCCAAAGAAAGGTGATCCTACAGAATGTGGAAATTATAGAACAATATCATTAATATTGCATACAAGCAAGATCTAACTGAAGATAATTCAAAAACGGTTGCAGCACTATATTGACAGAGAATTTCCAGAGGTGCAAGCTGGATTCAGAAGAGGATGTGGAACAAGGGATATCATAGCTGTTGTCAGATGGATCTTGGCTCAAGGCAAAGAATACCAGAAAGA
>NW_006921615.1:4217538-4239723 GCF_000298275.1 Orycteropus afer afer
TCTCAATATAAAGAAAACAAAAATCCTCACAACTGGACCAATGAACAGCATCACAATAAATGGAGAGAAGATTGAGGTTGTCAAAGAATTCACGCTGCTTGGTTCTACAATCGATGTCAATGGAAGCAGCAGTCAGGACATTAGAAGATGTGTAGCATTAGGAAGGTCGACCACGAAGTAACCCTTTCAAGTGCTGAGGAGCAAGGATGTCTTCTTGAGGGCTAAGGTGTGCCTGATACAAGCCATGATATTTCCAATTGCCTCGTATGCATGTGAGAGCTTGACAATGAATAAGGAAGACCGAAGAAGAGTTGATACTTTTGAGTTGTGGTGCTAGTGAAGAATGCTGAAAGTATTGTGGACTGCTAAAATAACTAACAGATCTGTCCTGGAGGAAGTGCACTCGAAATGCTCCTTGGAAGCGAGAATGGCTAGACTTCATCTCCTTTATTTTGATCATGTTGTTAGAAGGGACCATTCCCTGGAGAAGGATGTCATGCTTGGTAGGATGGAGGGTTGACAAAAGAGGGGGAGGCCTTCAACGAGATGGGTGGACATGGTGGCTGCGATGATGGGCTCAAGTATAGCAGAGATCATGAAGCTGGCATGGGATTGGGCAATATTTCGTTCTGCTGTGCATGGGGTTGCTATGAGTCAGAAATGACTTGACGGTACCTAAAAACAACAACAGTTATAAAATTTTCAGTAAAACTTTAAAAACCTATTAGTCAAAGCAATGAGCACCCTAGAATGTAATCTGTAGTCTTTGAATATAATTTTCCACTAAAAAGGGACTACAGTTTGCTGGGACAAGAGATGATTTCCAAGTCTGAGGCAATAATGTTCCAGATAAGCCCAGGATATCTTATTATACCTGATAGCAAGAAAGATATAAAAGACTATGTAGTATGCCTTATCAAAAAAAAACTTAGGAGCCAAATTAAAGGGGCTCTCACTAGCCAAAAATGGTATAATTGCAACCTCAATAAAAACATAAATGTAATGGAATAAAAAACATCAAAGATGTTAAAACTCATCAGTTCATAATGGTATTCTAAATCAGCACTACTAGAACTTTCTGCAGTGATAGAAGTGTCTACTTCACCAAGTGAAATAAAAAGGATAATATCAGGATACTACGAAGGGCTGTACTCCAACAAATTTGGAAACCTAGAAGAAATGGGCAGTTTTATAGAAACATGCTGTTTACCTAAACTAAAACGGGCTGAGATATAAATTTGAACAGACTCATAACAAAAGAAGAAATTGAATAGGTCATTAAAAAAAAAAAATAATAATTACCAACAAAAAAAGTCCTGGCCCAGATCGTTTCACTGGAGAATTCTACCAAACATTCAGAGAAGAGCTGACATCAATTCTACTCAAACTATTCCAGAACACAGAAAAGGATAGAGTCCTCCCAAATTCATCTTCTGAAGCAAACATAACCCTGATACCAACACAGACAAAGACACCACTAAAAAGGAAAACTACTGATCAATATCCCCCATGAACATAGATGCAAAAATGTTCAAAAAACCCTAACTAATAATGGATTTCGACCATATGTTTAAAAAATAATATCATGACCAAATGTGATTCATACCAGGTATGTAAAGGTGGCTCAGCATTAGAAAAACAATCAATGGAATACATCATATAAGTAAAATAAAGGAAAAGAACCACATGATAATATGAATAGATGCAGAAAAAGCATTTGATGAAATCCAGTGCCCATTCCTGATAAAACTTTCAGAAAAATAGGAGTAGAAGGGAAATTCTTCAACATAATAAAGGGCATATATGCAAAAACAACAGCCAACATTCTTCTCAATGATGAGAGACTGAAACCATTCTCCTTGTGAACAGGAACAAAACAAGGATAACCTCTATCTCCACTTCTATTCAACGTTGTGTTGGAAGTTCCAGCCAAAGCACTAAGGCAAGAAAGGGAAATAAAAGGCATCCAAATTGGTAAGGAAGAAGTAAAACTATCCCTGTTTGCAGATGATACTATCCTATACATAGAAGATCCAAAAGACTCAGCAAGAAAACTACTGGAACTAATTGAAAGATTCAGAAAAGTGGCAGGATACAAGATCAACATACAAAAATCAGTTGCTTTCCTCTACACCAACAAAGAGGTCTCTGATAAGGAAATCAATACCATTTACAATAGCTACCAAAAAGATAAAATATTGGGAGTAAATCTTACCAGGGACACAAAAGACCTACGCAAAGAAAACTATAAAATACTACTTCAAGAAACCATAAGAGATCTACATAAATGGAAGAACATTCCACACTCATGGATACAAAGATTACACATTGTGAAAATGTCATTAATACCCAAAGCAATCTACACATTCAATGAATCCAGATTCTGTCAACATTCTTTAAGGACATGAAAAAACCAATCACTAAATTTATATAGAAAAGAAAGGGATCTCGGATAAGCATAGCACTATTGAAGAAGAACAAAGTAGGAGGCCTTACATTTCCATATCTCAAAACCTGCTGTATACCCACGGTAGTCAAAACAGCCTGGTGCTGGTACAACAACAAACACACAGACCAGTGGAAGAGAATTGAGAACCCAGAAATAGATCCATCCACTTATAGTCAGCTAATCTTTGCCAAAAGTCTGAAATCCATTAAATGGGGAAGAGACAGTCTCTTTAATAAGTGTTGCTGGCAAAACTGGATATCTATTTGCAGAACAATGAAACAAGATCCATAACTCACACCATACACAAAAACTAACTACAGATGGATCAAAGATAAATGTGAAACCTAAAACTATAAAGTTTATCAAAGAAACAATGGGGCAAATTTAGAAAACCTAATTTGTGGCATAAATAAACACTGAGCGTAATCTAAAATACACAAACAACAGAAGATAAATTCAATTATTGAGACCTTCTAAAATTTAAATTCTTATGTGAGTCAAAAGACTTCTCCAAAAAAGTAAAAAGAGAACATACAAATTGGGAAAAAAAATATCTGGCAAAGACATATCTGACAAGGGACATATCTCTAAAATTTATAGAAAACTCCTACACCACAACATCAAAAAGACAAACAATCCAATTTTAAAAATGGGCAGAAGACATGAACAGACACTTCACAAAAGAAGACATTCAAACAGCCAACAAACACATGAAGAAAGGTTTATGATCATGAGCCATTGCTGTTGTTGTTATGTGCCCTGGAGTCAGCGAGTCATCCAGTCATCAGGACCCCTCCTTGGGTAGGCGATATCACTACAGAAGCATCAGCCATTGTTGTTGTTGTTGTTATGTGCCGTCGAGTCAGCCCTGACTCATAGCGACCCCTCCTTGGGTTTCTGAGGCAGTATCACTACGGAAGTAGGATTGCCCAACCTTCCTTCCAAGGAGTGGCTGATGGGTTTGAACCGCCAGCCATCTGGTGAGCAGTCAAGTGCGCCAGCCATCTGGTGAGCAGTCAAGTGCTTAGCCACTATGCTACCAGAGCCATTAGAGATATGCAAATCAAAACAACCATGAGATACCATCTCACGTCAGCACTAATAGGAAAGTTCAACAAGACAAAATAAAACATGCTGGTGAGGATGTAGGGAGATTTAGACTCTTATATACTGCTGATAGGACTGTAAAATGATACAACCACTGTGGAAATTGGTATAGTGATTCCTCAAAAAGTTGGAAATAGAAATACCATTTGATCCAGCAATCCCATTACTAGGTATATATCTTAAAGAAGTGAGAGCCAAGACACAAGCAGATATATGCACACCCATATTCATCACAGCACTATTCATAATAGCAAAGAGATGGAAACAACCTAAGTGCCCATCAACAGAGGAATGGATAAACAAACTATAGTACAGACACACATTGGAATACCTGTAACACTAAAGAATAATGCAGAATCTGGAAAACACTGCATAATGTGGATGAACTTGGAAGACATTATGCGGAGTGAAATACGTCAATCACAGAAGGACAAATATTGTATGAATCCACTACTGTACAAAGCTAAGGAAAGGTTTATATATGGAAGGAAACTTTCTTTGTTCATTACCAGGGGTGGTAGTGGGGGGATATGTTACATAACTAAGAGACAAGTATTATTTGGGTGAAGGGAAAGGCAAGATACCAAAAGTGAGTGACCAACACAATAGCTAAGGAAAAGGAAGATACAGAGAAGTACACAAGAGGTAAAGACAACAAAGATAAACTCTTATACATACACAATATTACATTATCAGTAATAACAGACATTAATCCACCAGTAGATACATAGGTTGTTGTTGTTGTTGTTGTTTGCCGTCGAGTCGGCCCTGACTCATAGCGACCCCTCCTTGGGTTTCCGAGGCAGTATCACTACGGAAGTAGGATTGCCATACATAGGTAGGCAGGTTGAATGATCAGGTATGTCTAGGCAAAAGGTATGGTCATACATAAGTTCAACGTATGATATTTCTACATACGTATTTGTATGTGCTGCAAGAATGACCATATAAATAGAACTAATAGGGGGCAAAGTTATAACTTCTTAGCCACAGTCAACCACCCTAAGGGGGCGAGTTTTGGGATCTATGGGTTCAGGACCATGGTCCCAGGGGACATCAAACTTAATACCTTAATACTTAATGCCGTTGAATCGTTTCTGACTCAAAACGACTCTTCCCTGGGTTTTCCAGGTGGTATCTTTAAGGAAGTAGATTGCCCAATCTTCCTTCCCAGGAGTGGCTGGTGGTTTGAATAGCCAGATTTCTTATTAGCAATCAAATGCCTTAGGCACTACACCACCAGAAGTCCCTCAAACTCAGTAGGCATAACATACTACACAAAACCGTTATTCTACATTCTACTTTGGTGACTAGCAACTGGGACTTGAAATCTTGCAAACGACCATCTAGATACAGCAATTCATCTCTCCTTGTCCAGAGAAAGAAGAATGAAGAAAAACAAAGATACATGAAAACAATTAGTCCGAGGGACTAGTGGACCATGCAAACTTCAGCCTACAAGACCATGAGACCAGAACAAGATGATGCCCAGCTACCACTGTCATCCACTTGGAAAGGGATCAGTGCAAGAGATCCTGGATAGAGTGGTAGAAAAATGTGAAACAAAACTCAAAATCATAATTAAAAAAAAAAAAAAAAGACCAGGCTTACTGGTCTGATAAGAGATTGCTGAAACTCCCAGGACTATGGCCCCTACTCATTCTTCGGGACCAGAGTTGAACTCATTCCCATAGCTTCCAGCCAAACAACAGACAGGCATATGAGGTGAACATTTACACCAGGTAGTTACACTCCTTAAAATGATCAACCATGGGAGACCAGAAGGGCAGTATTTGCACAGGGAGATAGCTCAGAGGACAGGAATGCATAGCAAAGAAGGACCCAGGGAAAAGGTAACCACGGGAAGGAAATGGGAAGAGAGCTGTTATATTATGGGGATTGCAATCAATGTAATAAAACAAAATGTATATGAACTGTTGTATGGAAAATGATTTTGCTCTACAAACTTTCATCTAAATCACACAAAAAAAGCATCTATCTCTGCACTGGAGCATTCATTCCACAGAGACCCACATGTCTCCTTTCTCACTTCTTTCAGATCTTCATTTGAATACCTCCTTCTAAGTAAGACCTTTCCTAAGTATCTTATTTAAAAATGCATACTCCCACCCCCCAATCCACAAAAGCCCCCTCTCTCCCTCCTCTACATTCTTTTCCCCCATGTTTCTAATCACTATCTAACCTATAATAGACAATAAACAAAATGCATCAATATAATGTCTTCTTCCAGTCTCCCAAGGAGAATGTAAAGCCCAGGAAGGAAGGGATACTTCTCTGTTTATTAATTGCTATATCTCCACCAGAACAATGTCTGGAATGTAAAGAGCACGAATAAATATTAGTTGAATGAATGAACTTTAAAGTTATTTCTTGTCTATGTTGTAATAAAGGAACTCTGGTGACGCAGTGCCTAAGGCATTTGACTGATAACCAGAAGGCTGGTGGTTCAAACCCACCAGCCACTCCACAGAAGGAAGATTGGGCAATCTACTTCTGTAAAGATTGACCACCTTGGAAACCCAAAGGGGGTCGTGATGAGTTGGAATCGATCCAATGGCAGTGAGTTTGGTTGTTTTGGTTTACTTTGTAATGTTGTTGTTGTTATGTGCCATCAAGTCGGACCCAACTCATAGCGACCCCTTCTTGGGTTTCCAAGGCAGGATCACTACGGAAGTAGATTGCCCAACCTTCCTTCCGAGGAGTGGCTTTTGGGTTTGAACCACCAGCCCTCTGGTTAGCAGTCTAAGTGCCTTAGGCACTATGCCACCAGAGCTCCTTTACGTTGTGATAATCCCCTGTTATTCTCATTCCTTCTGTAAAAAGCTATTGCATACATTTTGCTAGTGTTGCTTTGTTTGTTTAGTTTTAGGGACATCAAATCAAACGGATTTGAGGTGATGGAGGATGAAGAGAGGACATTAGCTGAAGGAGATGAGGTTAAAAATTAGGTTCAATTTGATACAGTAATGGAGAGTAAAAGATGATAATGAGAATATTAGCCCTTCACTCTCTCCCTAGAAATTCTCAAAAATATTGGCAGATGGAGAGATTCCTAAACTCCTCTCAACAAGTGGGGTGGAGCTAAAGGATGAAGTACTAGGGTAAGACTTTAGAGGAAAGGAAGACTGACCACAGGATACTAGAAAACCTGGAATTTGAGGTTACACAAAAGGGGGACATAGGCCCAACAGCCCAGAGCTGATGCAAAGTGAATTCACAGGATAATAGACATCACAAGCCACAAAGCAAACACTTCCATGTATCTGAAATGTTATAATGTGCTTCATGGAACAATTTGCCTAAAATTGAATTTGCATGAAAGATTTTTAATCCAAGAAAAATCTATATTGTTATATCTGCATGAGACTACAGAAATTATAAAGAATTTCCTTATGTGTTTACCTTATTTGATTCTCATAATAGCTCTGTAAGTTACATCACAAGGGCTGGTTTTACTGCTCATAAATCTCACCAAGTTCAGAACAAAGGCTTCCCTTCCACACCACCCCTGAAACTGTTTGTTAACAGTCCTGCACTCTTTAGGGGTTGAGGTTGTTGAGGATGTCTACACAGGCAGTTTGTTTGGGGCTTAATCTGCAGGGTGAGCCCTGGTCCCTGTGCAGGCAGCAGTGGCTGTGGCTAGAAGGCCCTTCCCACGTCCACAAACTAGAGGAACAGCGATGAGACTTCTCAATAGTCCAAAAGGGAAACGAAGGCGAGTGCTCAGAGCTCACACAACACGAGCACTGGCTTGGTTTCGAAGACTTTTCATTTGCCCTGCACCTCCTCTTTCTCCCTCTGCATCATCTGCCTCCATCCTCCACCTCTCCAAAGCTAGGACGTCCATCTCCTGTCCCCTGCCCTGGATCCCGATGACCTTCACTCATGACCCTCATCTCATCCATGCGTCTTCCTGCTGGTTAGTCTGGCAACTCTTCAGTTCTCTTTGAAACCTATTGTTAAGGCAGAAATTTCATGCCTTTCTCTCTTGATTTTTAAAACTACTCCGAATGTAAAACTACTGGACAGAATGAATATACCTTTCTCTTTGCATTTCTCCTACCACAATACTAATTATTCTCAAAGCCTGTAGATGCCTCGAACTGAAAGGAAAAGAGCCTAAACAAAGAATGAAGACAGAAAGCACAAAAAGTCATTCTGGTGGTACAGGTAAAAATGAAAACAGTTACTGAAAGGTCAGTCCTGACTCATGGTGACCCCATTTGTATCAGAGTAGAACTGTGCTCCACAAGGTTTTCGGTGGTTAAATTTTTCTAAGTACATTACCAGTCCTTTCTTGTAAGGTTACTCTGGGTTGACTTGAACCTCCAACCTTTCAGTTAGCAATCTAGCAGGTTAACTATTTGGACCACCCAGGGACTCCTCAATAAGGTGAGTAAGCTTTATTATCTCCATTTTTAAAAAATATATAAAGAAACTGAGGTGCAGAATCATAAGTGAGTGGTAATGAGCCTTCTGACTCCAAGCATGCAAGAGCAGTATGTTTTTTACTAGGTCACAGCCATGGCTCAAGTGCCTGACCAGAATCTCACTAAGGTTGACCAACATACTTTTTGTGCATAATCTTAATTTTACTATCAGCATTAAGACAAAGTCTCAAAAAAAGAAAAAAAGAAAAGAAAAATGAAATAGGAAGGAGGAGTAGGATAAAATACTGGTCAACAGCATGTCTGGAAATCACGTACCCAAATTTGAATCCCAGATATGTCAGTTACTGTGCCGTAGTAAATTACCTGGTATGGCTTTTCTAGCCATAAGTGTTGTAAACTCCATGGTGGAATTTGCTGTGAGAAACTGAGGAGCTCCTAATTGTTAAAATCATCCACCTGGGGTATTTCTGTTGGGAACAGCACAAAGTAATGTTCTGGGAAGTTCGCTCTCTCTCAGGTGCTTAGAATTCTAATGTTATGATTGGTTAGTTTGGCCACTCTGCCAGGCTCAAAAGGAGGCCGCCTAGAGGCACAAGAAGTCTCTCTGACTGCTGGCTGAGGACGTGCTGCTGAAAGAGACATACGCTCCTGAGAGACACATGCTGCTGGGAAAGAGACTCAAGAGACACGCAGTGCTGAGTGAGACACCAAGGGACATGCACTGCTGTGAGAGACTGTTGGGTGAGAGATGGCGGGCTGAGAGACTGAGCATTTTTCCTGAAATTGAATTGTAGCCTGGTGCTTCCCTAATAAACCCCATAATCTGTGAGTTCTGTGTGGCCACTGCAGTGAATTATCGAACCCAGCAGAAAGGTGGTGAGTGCTGCGGGAGGAACGGTTGGTGTCAGGGTTGGTGAAAGGGCTGAAGGGAGGCAGCATGTCTGGCCTGGCAGGAATAGGCCTTGGGCTACTGATGGTGATTCTGTCTTCCTTTTGCACGGTTAGAGGAGGTTCAGAAGATGTGGTCTCCTTGCCTTTTTAGCAGTTACCAACTCCATGACCTTGGACAAACTCATTGAACTCTCTGAGCGCAGTTCCCCTGTGTGACAAAAACAGATAGTAATGCCTACTTCATAGGTTATTGTGAGGATTCAATTGGATTTTTCATTTCATAGAAAACATTGAGTGAACTCCTGGCACTCAGTAAGCATGCAATAATTGATATTATAATTTTTTTTATACTAGCAGATTTGTTTTTAATTGTGATAAAAATATAGATAACAAAACATTTGCCAATTCAACATTTTTCAGGCATACAGTTTAGTGATATCAATTACATTAATCATGTCCCACCATAATCATTGCCAATTTCTCATCACCATAAACAATTCTCAGTAAACAAAAATTCCTCCTTTCTCCCTGCTTCCTGCCTCTAGTAACCACTAATAACGTTGGTTTCTGTACATTTGCCTATTTTAATTATTTCATATGTTGTTGTTGTTAGGTGCCTTCAAGTCAGTTTCGACTCATAGTGACCTTATGTACAACAGAATGAAACACAGCCTAGTCATGCACCATCCTCACAATTGTCACTACACTTGAATCCATTGTGGCAACCTTTGTGTCAATACATCTTATTGAGGGCCTTCTCCTTTTTCACTGACCTTCTACCTAACCAGGCATGGTATCTGTGGTATTTAAGTTGTGTGTCAACTAGGCTGGGCAGCTGGATGTAGTTATTCCCCACAATGAGACTGCTAATCAACTTCATGGTGGAATCTACTAAGAGCAGCTAAATAGCTGCTTTAGGGATGTGGTCTGCTTCCAGTATATAAGAAGAAGCTTTGAGGAAGCTTGAATCCTGCATGTAGCCAAGTTGTAGTTCAGCAGCCTGCCACATTGTCTGCTGATCTTAGGACTGTTAATGGACTTGAATTAGTGGCCTCCCATGTGGTTTGATAATTTTTAGACTGTGCCCTTTTACTTGCGGACCTTGAGTTTGTCAGCCCCAGCAATCAGCAGCTGCCTGAGTGAAGAGACACCTCTAGCTCCAGTAGGCTGGGAGCAAGAGGCAGAGCTGAAGCCCAAGTCAAGGGGCTTTCAGCCAGCCCTGAGAGGTGGGACTTTGAACTAGGACTTCTAGCCTTCTAAACAGTAAGAGCATAAATCCCTTTTTGTTAAAGCCACCCATTTTTGTGGTATTTTCTGTTAGAGTAGCATAAAGTAACCAAGACAGAATTACTGTAATTGTTGGGGTTGTGGGTCAACTTGGTTTGACCATGATTCTGAATGGTTTAAGCAGTTGTGATATGGTTGTTCTCATGAGATCTGATCTATATGCTTTGAGCAGCCCATCAGTTGAAAGGGAGTTTCTTTAGGGGTGTGGCCTGCTTGCAGTATATAAATGGACATCCTGAGAAAATTTGAGAACCTTCTGTGGATCTGGATCCTGTCATGCTGCCTGCAACCGTCATGTGAGCCAACAATCCACCATTTTGCTTGCTTATCTTGGATTTGTCATCCTCCAAAGTCAGCAGCCTGTTTTACTACCTGCCAATCTTGAGCTCATCAGCTCCTGCAGCTGCATGAGTTGGGAAAAGCCTCCAGATGGACGTTTGATCCAGGAACTTGGGACTTGCCAGCCTCTATATCTGTGTGAACCATTTTCCTAAGATAAACTTCTCTCTATATATATTTAAGCTTTACTGGTTTTGCTTCTCTAAAGAACCCAGCCTAAGACAAGATCCTTCTCTAAGGACATGTCTTTTCTGAGAACATGATCAAAGTACATAAGATGAAGACTGGACATTCTCACTTCTAAGGAGCATTCCAGCTGTACCTTTTCCAAGACAGATTTGTTCTATAAGTGAGATCATATAGTATTTTTCTTTATTTTACTGAATACAAGGTTTTTGAAATCCATCTATATTATAACATGGATCAGAACTTCATTTTTCTTTATGTACTCTATTGTATGTATGTACCACATTTCGTTTATCCATTTGTTTCATTGATGGAACTTAAGTTGTTTCCACCTTTTGGATATTGTGAATAGTGCTGCAATGAACATTGGTGCACCTGTTTCTATTTGAGTTGCTGCTTTCAGGTCTCTTGGGTGTAACTAGGAGTGGAATTGCTGGGTGGCATAGTACCTAAGGCATTTGACTGCTAACTAGAAGGTTGGCGATTCAAACCCACCAGCCACTCCTTGGAAGGAAGATTGGGCAATCTACTTCCATAGAGATACCACCTTAGAAACCCAAGGAGGGATAGCTATGAGTTGAATCGACTCGACGGCAGTGAGTTTGGTTTTGTTCTTTAATGATAGTTCTATGTTTAACTTTTTAGAAACCACCAAAATGTTTTCTGCAGTGGCTGTACCATCCTGCAATCCCACCAGCACTAGATAAGGGTTCCAATTGCTCTTTTTTACCCCTCTTGAGAGAACTGGACAAGCTGATTATATTTTATTTTATTTTTTAACTTTTTACTGTGATTTGGGTGAAAGTTTACAGAGCAAATTCATTTTCCATTCAACACATGTTGTTTCATGACATTGATTGCAATCCCCATAATATAATAGCTCTCTTCCCACTTCCTCTCTGTGATTACCTTTTCCCTGTGTCCTTCTATTCTATGCATTTTTGCCTTCTGAACTTTCTCCCTGAGCAAGTGTTGCCCTTCTGATCTCCCATGGTTGATTGTTCTAAGGAGTGCATGTCCCTGGTATAATTGCTTACCTTAGAGGCTTATCTACTATTTGGCAGAAGATTAAATCAGGGGAGTGAGTTCAGTTCCAGGGGTGACTGGGGTCCATAGTCTCTGGGGTTTCATCAGTCTCTTTCAGACCAGTAAGCCTGTTTTTTTTTATGATTTTGAGTTTTGTTCCACATTTTTCTCCCACTCTATTCAGGAGCTCCACTTCAAAAAATATATATATTTTTTTTTAATTGTGCTCTAGATACAAATTTACAGATCAGAATTTGTTTTACATTCAACATTTCGTGTACATTTGGTTTCACTCCCCAAGTGCCATCCCCAACCCTAAGTCAGTCTCCTCCTCTCCCTTCCCAGTAACCCCCTCCCCCTGTGCCCTTCATAATTATGCACTCCTGTGTGTCCTGTTTTTCCTCCATGTGACTGTTGCCTCTCTGGTGCCCCATGGCCGATTGCTCCAAGGGATATATCTCCATAGAGTATGTGGGTACATCACCCTATGTTGAGTGGTCTGCATGTACATCTTATTTACTATTGGGCTGAGAGCCAGCCCTTGAGAGTGAGTTTTATCCCAGGCCCAAAGTGTATCCCAGGGCCATAGTATCGGGGGGTCCCACCAGACTCCATCCAACCAGTAATTCTGGTCATTATTGTGTTTTTGGGTTTTGTTCCACATTTTCCCTCCCACTCTATTCAGGATCTCCTGTTTTGGTCCCTTCCTGAGTGGTTGGCATTGGTAGCCAGGCACCATTTAGTTCTTCTGATCTTGAGGCCCATTATGTCCTACGGATGATTGTTTCCAAATGCCCTTGGTTTTTTGCACTCTTCTTCACTTCCTATGATAGGAGATCATTATCTGTACCTTAGATGGCTGCTTGAAAGCTTTTAAGACCCCAGTCACTGCTCACCAATATAGGTTGTGGAACAAGATTTTTATGTATTTTGTTGTGCCAATTAAGTCTGATGTCCCACAATACCATGGTCCTGAGTCAGTATATCTGTTGGATCTCTCTCCCACAGTGTCTAGCTGTCTGGGAGGGATTGCTCTATGTCTTTATTTTGTTGTTTCTGTAAGGATTGTGGGTATGTTGTATCACTGGTATCTGTGCAAGATTAGCCTCAGCTGAATCTATCTTTGGTCTAGAGTATAATCCTGTTCACTGACCTCCATATGATCTTCTCAAATGTTTATATGCTTATCTGTAGCCTGGTATTTGGTGTTAATTGCAATGCAGTATTATAGATATACTGGTATTAGCCTCTGTCCTCTATATCTTATGTGCACAATTCAGTGTCCTCCCTTTACCCAGTGTCATCATGCTGGTCACAGACTCTTTCCATACCATCCTTCCCCTTACCCACCTCAGCATGTGGCTCCCAATTAGTCTGAAATTATTCCCTCCCCTTCTCTACCCTCGCCAGTAACCTACAAAATGAGTTCCCTTCTTTAAACAAACCCTTCCTTGTCTTTTTACAGTAATGGGCTCATATAATATTTGTCCTTCGGTGATTGACTTATTTCACTCAGCACAATGTCCTCCAGGTTCATCCATGTTGTGAGATGATTTGTGTATCCTTCATTGTTCTTTAATGTGGCATACTATTTCATTATGTGAATGTACCATAGTTTGGTTATCCATTCATCTGTTGATGGGTATCTAGGTTGCTTCTATCTCTTTGCTATAGTAAATTGTGCTGTGATGAACATGGGTATGGATATGTCTGTTTGTGTCCTGTCTCTTACCTCTTTAGGATGTATTCATCATAATGAAACTGGTGCTTCAAATGCTATTTCTATTTTCAGTTTTTTAAGGAACCGCCATAGCATTTGCCACAATGGTTGTACCGTTTCACAGTACACCACCAGCAATGTATGAGAGTTCCAATCTCTCCGCACCCTCACCAGGATTTGTTATTTTCTGTCCTGTTGAACTTTGCTATTATTGCTGGGGTGAGATGATATCTCATTGTTGTTTTGATTTGCTTCTCTTTAATGAGTAAAGATTGTGAGCAATTTCTCATGTGTTTGTTGACTGCCAGCATCTCATCTTTAGTGAAGTGTCTGTCCATGTCCCTTGACCATTTTTGAATTGAATTATTTATCTTTTTGGTGTTGAGGTGTTGAAGTTTTCTATAGGTTTGGGAGATAAGTCCTTTGTCAGTTGTGTCATAGGCAAATATTTTGTCCAATCTTTAGGTTATCTTTTGACCCTTTGGATGAAGTCTTTCAATGTGCATAAGAATTTAATTTTTAAAAGGTCCCAGTCATCTAGCTTCTCTTCTACCTCCTGTGCATTCTGGGTTATATTTGATAGTCTATTTATGCCATAAATTAGGGCCTCTAGATTTGTCCCTATTTTATCTTTGATGAATTTTATAGTTTTGGGTTTTACATTTAATTAAGTCTTTGATCCAACTTGAGTTTGTTTTTGTGTATAGGGTGAGGTATGGGTCTTGTTTCATTTTTCTGCAAGTGAATATCCAAATTTGCCAGCACCATTTGTTAAAGAGGCTATCTCTACCCCATTTAATGGGTTTTGGGCCTTTGTCGATGATCAGCTCTCTATAGATGGATGAGTCTATTTCTGGGTTTTCAATTCTCTTCCATTGGTCTATCTGTCTATCACTGTACCAATACTATGCTGTTTTGACTATTGTGACGGTATAGTAGGTTTTGAGATCTGGATGTATGAGATCTCCCACTTTGTTCTTCTTCAGTAGTGCTCTGCTTATCCGAGGTCTCTTTCCTTTCCATATGAAGTAAGGTTGGGCAATCTACTTCCATAGAAACCCAAGGAGGGGTCGCTATGAGTCAGGTCTGACTCGTCCACAAATAACAACAACAACAACAATTGGTTTTTGCATGTCCTTAAAAAATTTTGTTGGTGTCTGGATTGGAATTGCCTTAAATGTATAGATTGCTTTGGGTAGTATTTACATTTTCACAATATTCAGTCTTCCTATCCATAAACAAGGCAGGTTCTTCTATTTATGTAGATCCCTTGTTGTTTCCTGTCGTAGTGTTTTATAGTTTTCTTTGTGTAGGTCTTTTGTGTCTCTGGTGAGATTTATTCCTAGATATTTCATCTTTTTAGTAGCTACTGTAAATGGTATTATTTCCCTTATTTCTTTTTCAGAGGTCTCTTTGTTGGTGTAGTGGCATCCAAATGATTTTTGTATGTTGACCTTGTATCTTGCCACTTTGCTGAACCTCTTTATTAGTTCCAGTAGTTTTTTTGCTGAGTCTCTTGGGTTTTCTATGTGTAAGATCATGTCATCCACAATAGAGATAGCTTTACTTCATCCTCGCCAATTTGGATGCCTTTTATTTCTCTTTCTTGCCTTATTGCCCTGGCTAGGACTTCCAATACAATGTTAAATAGGAATGGTGATAGAGGGCATCCCTGTCTGATTCCCATTCATAAAGGGAATGCTTTGAGTCTTTCTCCATTAATAATAATGTTGGCTGTTGGCTTATCCTATATGCTCTTTATTATGTTGAGGAGTTTCACTTCTATCCCTATTTTGCTGAGAGTTCTGAACAGGAGCAGGTGTTGGATTTTATCAAATGCCTTTTCTGCATCGATTGATATGATTATATGGTTCTTTTGTTTTGTTTTGTTTATGTGGTGTATTACATTGATTGTTTTTCTGATATTGAACCAACGTTGCATACCAGGTATGAATCTCACTTGATTAGGATGTATTATTTTTTTGACATGTTGTTGGATTCTGTTGGCTAGGATTTTGTTGAAGATTTTTACATCTGTGTTCGTGAGGGATATTTGCCTGTAGTTTTCCTTTTTAGTGGTATCTTTCCCTGGTTTTGGTATCAGTGTTATGCTTGCTTCATAAAATGAGTCTGGGAGTATTCCATCTTTTTCTGTGTTCTGGAATAGCTTGAGTAGTATAGGTGTCAATTCTTCCCTGAGTATTTGGTAAAATTCTCCAGTGAAGACATCAAGGCCAGGACTTTTTCTTGAGGGACATTTTTTTTATGACCTGTTCAATTTCTTCCTTTGTTCTGGGTCTGTTCAAGTATTCTGTCTCTGACTGGGATAGTTTAGGTAGGTCTTATGTTTCTAGAAACTTGTCCATGTCTTTTAGGTTCTCAAATCTGTTGGAGTACATTTCTTCATAATAGTCTGTTAGTATCTTTTTTATTTCAGCTGGTTCTGTTGTGACGTCACCCTTTTCATTTATTATTCTTGTAATTTGCATCTTCTCTTTCTTTTCTTTTGTTAGATTTGCCAGTGTTTGTCCATTTTGTTACTCTTTTGGAAGAATCAGCTTCTTGTTTTGTTGATTTTCTCTATTTTTTGTTTGTTTGTTTTGTTTCATTTATTTCTGCTCTGATCTTTATTATTTCCTTACTTCTGTATATTGTAGGATTCTTTTGTTGTTCTTTTTCTAATTGTTGGAGTTGTTGACTTAGAGTGTTGATTTTGTTTCTTTCCTCTTTTTTGATGTGTGCATTTATTGCTATAAACTGACTTCTGTGTACTGTTTTTGATGTGTCCCATAGGTTTTGGTAAGATGTATCTTCATTCTCGTTTGTTTCTAGGAATTTTTTTTTTTTATTTTGCCTTTTCATTTCTTCTATCACCCAGTAGTTTTTGAGCAGGGTATTATCCAACTTCCACATGTTAGATGTTTTTTCCTTATCTTCCTATTATTAATTTCTGATTTTATAGCATTGTGGTCCAACAAGATGCTTTGTGGTATTTCAATGTTTTTGAATTTATAGAGGCATGTTTTATGTCCTAACATATTATCTATTCTGGAGAATGATCCATGTACACTGGAGAAGAATGTGAATTGTGCTTTTGTTGGGTGGAGTGCTCTGTATATATTTATGAGGTCAAGTTGTTTGATTGTGTTGCTGAGTTCTTCTGTATCTGTTTTGAGTTTATCCCAGTTGATCTGTCCCGCTTTGAAAGTGGTGTGTTAAAGTCTCCTACTACTATTGTAGAGTTATCTATTTTCCTTTTGAATTCAATTAATATTTGCTTCAAGTATTTTGGAGCACTTTAATTGGGTGCATAGATATTTATTATCATAAAGTCTTCTTGGTCAATGGACCCTTTTAGCATCATATAGTGGCCTTCTTTGTCTCTTATGCTGTTTTTCACCTTAAAGTCTATTTTATCAGAAGTTAATATTCCCACTCCTACTCTTTTTTGGTTACTGTTGACTTGGTATATTTTTTTCCACCCCTTAACTTTTAATTTGTTTTTATCTTTGTGTCTACAGTGGGTCTCTTGTAGGCAGCATATCAATGGGTCTTCTTTTCTTATCCAGTCTGCCACTCTCTTTCTCTTGACTGGTGCATTTAGACCATTCACAATGAGTGTAACTAGTGATAGGTATTAATTGATTGCTGTCATTCTCTTGTGATTTTTTGTTGTATTGTTGGAGTTTCCTTGACCCATATACTTTTCTGGGCTGAGTTCATTTTGTTGTCAATGTTTCTGCTCTTTTCTTCTTTATTGTTGGTTATTTATTTTCAGGAACTCCACTTTTGATCCCTTTCCAAATTGTTGGCAATGGTAGCCAAGCACCGTCTAGTTCTTCTGGTCTCAGGGACACATAGACTGAGGTTCCTTGGACTAATTGTTTCCATGTGTCTTTGATTTTCTTCACTTATCTTTGCTTAAGATGAGGAGAGACCAATAGTTACATCTTAGATGGTTACTTGCAAGCTTTTAAGACTCTAGTTGATACTCAAAGGATTCCAATTTCTTCTTATCCTCTTCAGCATTTGTTATTTTTGATTTTTAAAATTTTGGCCATTCTAGTGGGAATGAAGTAATGTTTCACTGTGGTTTTGACTTGCGTCTCTCTAATGGCTTGGTAGCATAGTGTCTAAGGCACTTGACTGCTAACCAGAAGGCTGGCGGTTCAAACCCACCAGCCACTCCTCAGAAGGAAGGTTGGGCAATCCTACTTCCGTAGTGATACTGCCTCGGAAACCCAAGGAGGGGTCGCTATGAGTTGGGGCTGACTTGACGGCAAACAACAACAACAACAACAATGGCTGATAGGAGCCATGGTTGCACAGTTGGTTAAGTGCTTGGTTGTTAACAGAAAAGTCAGTAGTTTGAAACCATTAGCCACTCTTCAGAATAAAAATGTGGCAGTCTACTTATGTAAAGATTTCAGCCTTAGAAACTCTATGGGGCAGTTCTACTGTATCCTATGGAGTCACTATGAGTCAGAATCCACTTGACGGCAAGAGGTTAATGGCTAATGATGCTCAACATTTTTTCATGTGCTTGTTGATTATTTGAATGTTCTATTTGGTGAAATGTCTGTTCCAGTCCTCCCTCATTTTTTGATTGGGCTGTTAGTTTCTTTTGTTATTAAGTTGTAGACATCATATATATACTAGACATTAGACTCTTTTCATATATATGGTTCTCAAAGAATATTTTCCCAATCTGTAGGCTGTTTCCATTTGTTTTTTATAACATCCTTTTATGAACAAAAGTATTTAATTTTTATGAGATCCTATTCATTTGTGTGTGTGTGTGTGTGTGTGTGTGAATGTTTTTGTTATAATATCTGACAATCCATCATTAAGAACTAGGCCCTGCAGCCACATCCCTGTTTCATCTAAGAATTTTATGGCTTTAATTTTTACATTAAGGTCTTTGATCCATTTTGAATTTATTTTGTGTGTGTGTGTATGTGTGTATGTATGGTATGAGCCATGGGTCCTGATTCATTCTTCAGCATGTGGAAATCCAATTTCCCCAGCATCATTTATTAATGAGACTCTTGCTTTCCCATTGAATGGACTTACCACTCTTATTGAAAATTACTTAAATGTAGGTGTATGGATTTATTTCTGGACTCTCAATTCTATTCCACTGGTCTATGTCTCTATTGTTGTACTGCCTCCAGACTGGCTTTCAATTACTATAACTGTATAGTATGTTGTAAAATTAGAAAATGTGAGTTCTTCTTCAAGATTCTTCTTTTTTCTTCTTCAAGATTTCTATGATTATACAGGACTTCTTCCCTTTCTATATAAAATTAAGGATTAGTTGACTTCTAGATACATATCCTAGAAAAGGAAGAACCATAACATGAACAGGTACATGCACACCCATGTTCAGTGCAGCATTATTCACAATAGCAAAAAAACAGAAGCAATATAAATGCTCATCAATGAATGAGTGGGTAAACAAACTATAGTACATACTCACAATTAAATACTATGCAACTTTAAAAATAGCAATGAATCAGTGAAATATTTCATAAGATGTTTAAACCTAAGGAACACAACAACTGTGTACTGAGTGAAATTAGTCAAAATGACACATATTGCATGAAAGCACTACTGTAAAAAGTCAAGAAAAAGTGTACACACAGAAAGAAACATTCTTTAAAAGTTACAAGGGGATGGAGCTGAAGAGAGAGTAAATTACTAACTAGAGGGTACACATGGGTGAAGGGAAAGGCAATATACAGTAAGGAGAAGGTCAGTACAAAATGATCAAGGCAAAGGAAGACACTGAGAGGAGCACAAGAGTTAAAGTCAACAAAGGTAAATACTATTATGTACACAATCCTCCAATCCGGAGGATTCAGGTAGGATCCAGGAAAGGGGAGGTCAGAGAGGTTTCGAACAGCTATGGGAGATGAACTCATCTGTCAGTTTGTCATACTGTGGTGGCTTGTGTGTTACTGTGAGGCTTGAGACTGTGTCACAGGTGTTTCAAATGCCAGAAGGGTGGTACACAGGTTTCAACACAGCTTACAGACTGAGACAGACTAGGAAGAAGGAAGAGGCCATCCACATCTCAAAGAACTGCCCAGGGAAAACCTTATGGATAGCAGAGAAACACTATCTGATACATTACTGCACAACTGTATGAATAGCCCAGAAACATTGTCTGATGCAGTGCAAGAAGATGAGCCCCTTAGGTCCGAAGGCTCTCAAAATATGACTAGGATAGACCTGCTTTATCAGAGGAAAACCAACCTTAATGACATGGATAAAGTAAAGCTTTTGGGACTTCCATTTGCTGATGTGACACGACTTGAATTGAGGAGAAACAGCTGCAAACATCCATTAATAATTGGAACATGGAATGTGAGAAGTATGAATCTAGGAAAATTAGAAATTGTCAAAAGTGAAATGTAATGCATAAAGATCATTATCTTAGGCATTAGTGAGCTGAAATGGACTGGTTTGGGCCATTTTGAATCAGACAGCCATATGATCTATGATGCTGGGAATGACAATTTGAAGAGGAATGGCATGGCATTCATCATCACAAAGGATGTTTCAAGATCTGTCCTGAAGTATAATGCTGTCAGTGATAGGATAATATCCATAACACCTACAAGGAAGACCAATTAATACTACTATTATTAAAATTTACACACCAATCACCAAAGCCAAAGATGAGGAAATTGAAGATTTTTTCAACTTCTGCAGTCTGAAATTGACTGAGCATGAAATCAATATGTGTTAATTATCAGAATACAAAAGTTGGAAACAAAGAAGAATCACCAGTGTTGGAAAATTTGGCCTCAGTGACAAAAATAATGCTGGAGATCACATGATAGAATTTTATAAGACCAATGATTTATGCATTGCAAATACCTTTTTTCAACAACAAATGGCAGCTATACACATGGACTTCACCAGATGGAGTACACAGGAAACAGATTGACTACATCTGTGCCAAGAGGCAATGGAAAATGTCAGTATCTTCAGCCACAACCAGGCCAGGAGCTGATTGTAGAACAGACCATCAACTGCTCATATGCAAGTTCAACTTGAAGTGAAGACAATTATAACAAGTCCACAAGGACCAAAATATGACCTTGAATATATCCCTTCTGAATTTAGAGACCATCTAAAGCATAGATTTGATGCATTGAACACCAATGACCGAAAACCAGAATTGTGGGATGACATCAAGAATATCATCCATGAAGAAAGCAAGAGGTCATTAAAAAGATGAGAAAAGAAGAACAGACTCTGAAACTTGCCCTTGAACACAGAGTAGCTAAAGCAAGTGGAAGAAATGACAAGATAAAAGAACTGAACAGAAGATTTCAGAGAGCAGCTCGAGCAGACAAAGCCAATTGCTATAGTGAAATGTGCAAAGACTTGGAATTAGAAAACCAAAAGGGAAGAACACACTTGGCATTTCTCAAGCTGAAAGAACGAAGAAATAATTTAAGACTCGAGTTGCAATATTGAAAGATTCTATGGGCAAAATATTGACTGATGCAGGAAGCATCAAAAGAAGATGGAAGGAATACACAGAGTCATTGTACCAAAAAGAACTGGTTGGTGTTCATTCATTTCAAGAGGTGGCATATGTTCAAGAACCAATGGTATTGAAGGAAGAAGTCAAAGCTGCACTGAAGGAATTGGTGAAGAACAAGGATCCAAGAATTGACAGAATACCCATTGAGATGTTTCAACAAATGGATGCCCCACTGAAGGCACTCACTTGGCTATGCCAAGAGATTTGGAAGACAGCTACCTGGCCAACTGACTGGAAGAGATCCATATTTGTACCCATTTCAAAGAAAGGTGATCCCACACAATGTGGAAAGTATCAAACAATATCATGCAAGTAAAATCTTGCTGAAGATAATTCAAAGATGGTTGCAGCAGTATATTGACAGAGAACTTCCAGAAATCCAAACAGGATTCAGAAGAGAACATGGAACGAGGGATACCATTGCTGATATCAGATGGATCTTTGAAAGCAAAGAATACCTGAACGATGTTTACTTATGTTTTATTGACTATGCAAAACATTTTGTTGTGTGGATCATAACAAATTGTGGATAACATTGAGAAGAATGGGAATTCCAGAACACTTAGTTGTACTCATGAGAAACCTTTACATAGACCAGGAGGCTGTCATTCAAACAGAACAAGGGGAAGGCATGGTTTAAAATCAAGAGAGTGTGTCAGGGTTGTATCCTTTTACCATACTTACTCAATCTATGCTGAGAAAATAATCTTAGAAGCTGGACTATATGAAGAAGAATGTGGCATTAGGATCAGAGGAAGAATCATTAACAACCTGTGATACACTGATGACACAACTTTGCTTGCTGAAAGTGAGGAGTACTTACTGATGAAGATTGAAGAATACAGCCTGCAGTATGGATTACATCTCAATATAAAGAAAACAAAAGTCCTCATAACTGGACCTATAAACAGCATCATGATAATTGGAGAAAAGATTGAAGTTGTCAAAACATCACATTACTTGGTTCTACAATCTACACCAACGGAAGCAGCAGGTAGGACATCAGACGATGTATAGCACTGGGCAAATCAGCAGCAAAGGACCTCTTTCAAGTGCTGAAGAGCAAAGATGTCTCCTTGAGGACTAAGGTGTGCCTGACATAAGCCATGATATTTTCTTTTTTCTTAAATTCTTTTTTTTTTTTTTTAATTGTGATTTGGGTGAAGATTTACAGAGCAAATTCACTTTCCATACAGCAGTTCACATA
>NW_006921615.1:4245378-4253207 GCF_000298275.1 Orycteropus afer afer
GAAAAAATGCTGAAAACTAGGACTTGGTAGGGAATGATTAAGAATAACAATAAAAAGGAGAAAGGTATTAATAATATTAGTTGTTCTAAAACAGATAAATACAAGCAAACTAATCACCAGAGAAAAGTAAGCGAAAAAAAAAATAAAATAAGAAAAGAGAAAAAAAAAAATGGTGGAGGACAGGGTAGGGCACCCAGGCTCCATTTCAGCACACAGACTGTGATGATATTCCTGTGGGCCCAGAGGTAGGTGGGAGTGGGGGATGGCCACACTTTCATTCACCAAGCGGGTGTCGAGTGTAAGAATAACAAGAGGAATGTTGTACCTTTTCAGTCTTGCAGGTCCCAAGCGTCCTTGGGGTTGCTGGAAAGCAGAATGTATTCTTAAGCCCCAGGAATCTGCCAGAGCGCTGTCTCTTTAAATATCCAAAATAGTCAAGCCGCTTTTTAAACCTTCAAAATGGTGTTGCCCTCCGGACTGGCAAAAGTCCACAGCTCAGCCCACCTTTCTCTTCATCTCCGTTTATTCCCCAGCCACCGTGCACAGTCCTCTGTGCAGTCCCTGGCTAGCAGGGTGATTTTTAGGTGAATTCCTAGGTCTTACCACCACTCGGGAATCTCCAAGCTGTCTGTGCAGTCAGGATCGCTCAAGATTGCTGCCAGACCGCAGCTCTGTTTGTCTCCTTTTTTGGTATTTTCATACAAATTCTTCTGCTAGTTAGAGTTTAGTCCACTTCTATATCCTTCCATTCAAGGCTCAGGGGTCCAAGATATCTTCTGTGTCTGTGTTAATTGGTTTCCCTTTTCTTTGTTGAAGAGGGTCTGTGCAGTCTTTCTGCCTATTCCACCATCTTGCCGGAACTCTTAAGCCATATTTTCAATTGCCTTATGTGCATGTGAGAGCTGGACAACAAACAAATAAGGAAGACCAAAGAAGAATTGATGCTTTTGAGTTGTGGTGCTGGAGAAGAATGCTGAAATACCATGGACTGGTAAAAGATCTAATAAATCTGTTCTGGAGGAAGTGCAGCCAGAATGCTCCTTGGAAGTGAGAATGGCCAGACTTTGTCTCACCTACTTTGGTCATGTTATCAGAAGGGACCATTCCCTGGATAGGATGTCATGCTTGGTAACATGTAGGGTCGATGAAAGAGGGGAAGGCCCTAAATGAGATGGATTGACACAGTGGCTGTGGCGAAGGTCTCAAGTATAGCAAGGATCATGGAGCTGGTGTGGGACCAGGTGGTGTTTCTTTCTGCTGTGCATAGTATCATTATGAGTTGGAGATGACTCAACAGCACTTAACAAGAACAACAACATGCACAATCCTGAAATAACAGTAATAACAATAGTCTATGAGTGGATACATTTATAGACATATAAGATGAACAGGTGTGGAAAGGTGAGTGGGACTATACCCATGAATATACATAGATTTGGCAGTGAATTATTTCTGTATATGTATTCTATATACGTATTCATACATGCTGCAAATAAGTCCATGAAAGTAGACCATACAGGAGCAAAGTTAAGACCAACACATTGAGGGGATGAGTCTCTGGGCCTGGGGGCTCAGAACCATAGCCTCCAGGAGTATCACTGGCAATTTACATAATATAGTCCATAGAGACAATATTCTACACTCTACTTCGGTTAGTAGCAACTAGGATCTTAAAAGCTTTTCAGTAGCCATTGTCTCTCAGTAGCCATCTGGAGCCAAGAAGAGTGAAAAAAATCAAAGACACATGAAAACAGTTAGTCCAGAGGACTCATGGATCACATGAACCTCAGCTTCCATGACCCTGAGACCAGAAGAACTACATGGTGCCCCGCTACCATTGCTGACCACCCTGAAAGGAATATCAGTAACAGGTCCTGGGTAGAGTGGGAGAAAAACGTGGAACAAAATTCAAAATCATAAAAAATACTAGGCTTATTAGTCTGATAGACACTGGTAGAATCCCCTTAGATACCCTTTATGCCTGGAACTGAACTCAACCCTGTGGCTCAACTTTCAGCCAAACAATAGACAGGCCTCTAAAGTAAATAATAACAGCAAAGAGGAAGCACTCCTTAAAACAATTAACCATAGGAGATCAGAAGGACAGTATTTGCCCAGGAATAAATCTCGGAAGGCATTAAGGGATAGGAAAGAAGGATGAACAGAACTGGGAAACACAGCAAAGAAGCAGAAAGAATGCTGTTACACTGTGGAGCTTACAATGAATGTCACAAAACAAAATGGGTATGAATTGTTGAATGAAAAACCAATTTACCATCTAAACTTTCACCCAAATCACAATAAAAAGAATTTTGTGAAAAAGTGTTTTTTAATATAAACAAATAAAATTGAGCATTGGTTTTTCTAGTTAACATTATTTACACATAGAATTCAGTGGCATTGAAATCTATGCATAATCCTGTGTGCAACCGTCACCCTTATGTATCCATTGACAAAATTTCCATCATCATTAACAGTTTCTCAGTGCTTTCTAAACAATGGTTCCTCCTTTGTCTCTCCCTCTTAACCTTGGAAACGACTGGACGGCACTTAACAACAACAACAATAAACTTTGGTCTCTATATATTTTCAATAGCAAGAGTTTTTTTTTCCCCCCTAAATTTTGTGTTGTCCTTTACACAAAGTTCTGAAACTCTTCAGCTAAAACATTTTAAATTAGCTATTAAATCTAACAGCCTTTTAACCAGCTGAACAGGTTACTTGTCTTAGACTGGATTTTCTAGAGGAGCAAAACCAGTGAAACGTGTGTATATATATATATAACTCCCCTGCCATCAAGTCAATTCTGACTCATAACAACCCTTTGTCAAATTAGAACTGCCCTGTAGGATTTCAAAGGCTGTAAATCTTTATGGAAGTAGAGTACCTTATCTTTCTACCTGCAGAGCAGCTGGTGGGTTCAAACTGCTGACCTTTTGGTAAACAGCCAAATGCTTTGAACCACTGAACCACTAGAGTTCCTTGTATGTATATAAAACCAAAACTAACTCACTGCCATTGAGTCCTTTCCAACTCACAATGACCCCTACTGGGTTTTCAAGGCTGTAAATATTTACAGAAGCAGACTGGCTCATCTTTCTTCCAGAGAGCAGCTGGCGAGTTTAAACCACTGACCTTTTAGTTGGCAGCCAAATGCCTTAACAACTACACCACCAGAGCTCCTTATGAACACATATAAAGAGATTTATTTTAAGGAAATAACTCACCCAGTTGTGGAGGCTGACCAGTCCCAAATCAGGGGGTCAGGTGTCAGGCTGCAGGCTGCAGGAGCTAGGAAATCCCCAAATCTTTAAGACAGGTGACAGGCTGCTGGCTCACATCCCAAGAAACATTGGTCAGATGATGATGAGTCAGATGCAGGGGAGAGAGAGAGAAGAACACCCACATATATTGGATGCAGGCCTCGCCCCCAAGGAAATTCCCCTTACATTAGATTATAAAATGGAAGATAATGACACAATACCTTAGTCCAACCCTTGTTCATTTGGCACCTATACACATCTCCTTAAAGCATACATAATCTCTAAATAAAGACAATTATAAAGTCATACCTGTGCCAATCATGAGACAAATAAAATGCATACAATGGAAAATTAGCTTCATTTACATCTTATATTTTATAAGTAATGGGATGAGGAGGGAAGAAAACAAAAATATTAGCTATAAATATATGTTGTTGTTGTTGTTAGGTGTCATTGAGATGGTTCTGACTCATAACAACCTTGTGTACAACAGAAGCAAATACTGCCCAGTCTTGTGCCATCCTAATTTTTTTGCAGCCACTGTGTCAATCCATCTTGTTGAAGGTCTTCTTTTTCACCAACCTTCTACTTTACCAAGCATGATAACATGTGCAAAGTACACGAGATGAAGTTTTGCCATCCTTATTTCTAAAGAGCATTCTGGCTGTATTTCTTTCAGGAGAGATTTATTCATCTTTCTAGTAGTCCATGATATTTATGATATTTGTCAACAACACAATAATTCAAAGGCATCAATTCTTCTTCGGTCTCCTTATTCGTTGTTCAGCTTTGACATGCATCTGAGTCTATTGAAAATATCATGGCTTAGTTAGGCACAATGTAGTCCTTTAAGTGACATCTTTGCTTTTTAACACTTTAAAGCTGTTTTTTGTAGTAGATTTACCCAGTGCCACCCGTCATATGATTTCTTGATTGCTGCATCTGTAGGCATTGATTGTGGAGCAAGGTGAAATCCTTGACAACTGCAATATTTCCTGTTTATCATGATGTTGCTTATTGGTTCAGTTATGAAATTTCTGTTTTCTTTTTCAAGTGTAATCCATACTCAAAGCAGTAGTCTTAGATCTTCATCAGTATCTGCTTTAAAAAGCCTCTTCACTTTTTAGTAAGAAAGGATGTGTCTTCTGCATATCATAGGTTGTTATTGAGTCTTCCTCCAATCCTGATGCCACATTCTTCTTAATATAATCCAGTTTCTCAGATTATTTGCTCACCAAACAGATTGAATTAGGTGAATGGAAACTACTCTGATGCACACCTTTCCTGGTTTTAAATCACACAATATCTTCTAGTTCTGTTTGAATGACTGCCCCTTGGTCTATATATGCATTCCACTTGAATACAATTGAGTGCTCTGGAATTCTCACTCTTCACAATGTTCCACAATTTGTTATGACCTACACAGGTGAACGCCTTTGCACAGACAATGAAATACAGGGAAACATCTTTCTGATATTCTCTACTTTCAACCAAGATCCAACCGACATCTGCAATGATATCCCTTGTTCCACATCTGGCTTGAATTTCTGGCAGTTTCCTGTCAATATACCGCTGCAATCTTTTTTTTTTTCTTTTTTTAATTAAATTCAGCAAAATTTTAATTACATGCGATATTAATGATATTATTCAATAATTTCACCATTCTGTTGGATCACCTTTCTCTGGAGTGGGCACAAAGATGGATCTCTTCCAGTTGGTTGGCCAGATAGCTGTCTTCCAAATTTCTTGGCATAGGTGAGTGAATGTTTCCATTTGTTACAATACCTTAATTGGTATGTCATTAATTCCTGGAGGCTTGTTTTTCACCAATGCCTTCAGTGCAGCTTGGACATCTTCCTTCAGTACCATCAGTTCTTGATTATATGTCACCTCCTGAAATGGCTAAACATTAACTAATGCACAGTTACTCTATGTATTCCTTCCATCTTCCTTTGGTGCTCATGTGTCATTCAATATTTTTCCCATGTTGTTGTTTGTTGTTAGGTGCCATCGAGTTGGCTCCAACTCATAGGGATCCTATGTACAACAGAGTGAAACAATGCTCAGTTGTGTGCCATCCTCACAATCCTTGTTATACTTGACCCCATCATTGCAGCCACTGCCTCAATCCACCTTGTTGAGGGTCTTCCCTTTTTTTGTTGACCCTCTGTTCTGGTTACCTAGTGCTACTCTGACAAGAATATACCACAAATGTGATGGCTTTAACAAACAGGAGTTTATTCTTACAATTTGGAGGCTTTAAGCCTGAGTTCAAAGTGTCAGGCTCTAGGGGCTGGGTGAAAGCCCCTCAACCTTGGGGTTCAGCTCTGCCCCCTGCTCCCAGCCCACTGAAGCTGGAGGCTTTTCCAATCAGCTGCTGGCTGCTGACACTGACAAACCCAAGGTCGGCAAGTAACAAGGCACAGTTCCAATATTACCAAACAACACAGCAGGCCATTATTTCAAGTCCATTAAAAGTCACAAGATTGGCAGAACATGGCAGGCTGCTGAACAACAACACTACTACATGTAGGGTTCAAGTGTGCCATAAGCTAGAGACCATTTCCAAAGCTCTTTCTTATAAACAAGAAACAGACCACATCCCTAAAGCAGCTACTCAGCTGCTCCAATAGATTCCACCATGGACTTAATTAGCAATCTCACCATGCGGAATAACTACCACCATCTGCCCAGCCACTCAACCTGCCACAGCCAAGTTGATACACAAACTTAACTACCACACCTTCCACTTTACGAAGCGTGATATCCTTCTCCAGGGAATGGCCCCTTCTGACAACATGACCAAAGCAAGTGAGACAAAGTCTGGCCATTCTTACCTCCAGCTGCACTTCTTCCAGGACAGATTTGTTCATTCTTCTGGCAGTCGATGGTATTCTCAGTATTCTTTGCCAAAACCTCAATTCAAAAGCATCAACACTTCTTCAGTCTTCCTTGTTCATTGTCCAGTTTTCACATGCATATGAAGCAATTGATGGCTTGAGTTAGGTGCATCTTTGCTCTTCAACACCTTAAACAGGTCCTAGGTAGCAGATTTGCCCAGTGCAATGTGATATATGATTTCTTAACTGTTTGCATGGGTGTTAATTGTGGGTCCAAGTAATATGAAATCTTTGACAACTTCAATCTTTTCTCCATTTATCTCAATACTGCTTATTGGTCCAGTTGTGAGGATTTTTGTTTTCTTTATGTTGTAATCCATACAGCAGACTGTAGTTTTTGATCATCATTAAGTGCTTCAAGTCATCTTCACTTTCAACAAGCAAGGTTGTATCATCTGCACATTGCAGGTTGTTGATGAGTCTTCCTCCAATCCTGTTGCCACATTGTTCTTCATATAGCCCAGCTTCTTGGATTATTTGCTCAGCACACATATTGAACAAAAACACCAAACTCTCTGCCATCGAGTCTAATCTGACTGATAGTGGCCCCATTGGGTTTCTGAGGCAGTAAATCTTTATGGAAATAGATTGCCCTATCTTCCTTGCATAGAGCAGCTCATAGTTTGAACCATCAACCTTTTGGTTAGCAGTCAAATGCTTTAGGCACTTAGGAGCACTTAGGAATGCCACCAGAGCTCCTTTACAGATTGAATAAGCATGGTGAAAGGACACAACCCTGATGCACACCCTTTCTGATTTTAAACCATGTGGTATCCCCTTGTTCTGTACAAACAACAGCCTCCTGGTCTATGTACAGGTTCCTCAAGAGCACACCGAAGTGTTCTGGAATTCCCACTCTTTGCAACATTATCCATAATTTGTTATGATCCACACAGTTAAATGCTTTTGCTAAGTCAATAAAACACAAGTAAACATCTTTCAGATATTCTTTACTTTCAGCCAAGATCCGTCCAACATCTGTGGAAAGAGGCGATAGAGAAGCTCAATATCTTCAGCCGGGAGCTGACTGTGGAACAGACCATCAGTTGATCATATGCAAGTTCAAGTTGGAGCTGGAGAAAATTAAGACAAGTCCACAAGAGCCAAAATATGACCTGATTACATCCCACCTGAATTTAGAGACCATCTGAAGAACAGATTTGATACAATGAACAACAGTGACCAAAAACCAGATGAGCTGTGGGATGACATCAAGAACATCATACATGATATCAATGATATCCCTCATTCTATGTCCTCTTCTGAATCCAGCTTGCATTTCTGGAAGTTCTCTGTCAATATACTGCTAAAACAGATTTTATTTTATTTTATTTTTTTAATTGTGATTTGGGTGAAAATTTACAGAGCAAATACACTTTCTATACAGCAGTTCACATACACTTTGCCTCATGACATTGACCACAATTTAGCACAATGCAGAATCTCCCCTCCCACTTCCTCCCAATAGTTAACTCTTCCTTGTGTCCTTCTCTCCATGCACTCCTATCCCCTGAGCTGTCTCCCTGTGCCTGAGCAGCCCTTCTTTCTCTCATGCTTATTCTCTCCAAGGAGTGTATCTACCTCAGGTAAATGCTCAACTGATATGCCTGTCTATTATTTGGCTGGAAGCCACAGGTGTGCGTTCATTTCCAGACCTGGCAGGCAG
>NW_006921615.1:4253307-4283086 GCF_000298275.1 Orycteropus afer afer
TCTATCCAGGATCTTCTACAAAGATCCTCTTCCAAGTGGTTGACAGTAGTAGCCAAGCACCATCTATTTCTTCTGGTCTCATAGTCATATAGGCTGCAGATTGGATGGTGTACCAGTTGCTAGGACTAATTGTTTCCAAGAAGTTTTGGTTTTCTTCATTCTTCTTGGCTCTGGACAAGGAGAGACCCATTGTTGTATCTAGATGACAGGTTACAAGCTTTTAAGATCTCAGTCGTTACTCGCCACAATGGGAGGTGGAACAATGTTTTGTGTAGTATGTTGCTATAACCAGTTTTTAATTGTTTTTAGCAAAATTTTACTTGTGTGTGATATTAATGATATTGTTTGATAATTTCCACATTCTGTGAGATCACCTTTCTTTAGAATGGGTACAAATATGGATTTCTTACAGTCAATTGGTCAGGTACTTGTCTTCAAAATTCCTTGGTATAGATGAGTAAGTGCCTCCAGTGCATCATCCATTTGTTGAAACATCTCAATTCCTGGAGCCTTGTTTTTTGCCAATTCCTTCAATGCAACTTCAACTTCTTCTTTTCATATTATTGGTTCTTGATAATATGCCACCTCCTGAAGTGGTTGAACATCAACCAACTCTTTTTTGTACAGTGACTCTTTATATTTCTTCCATCTTTTTTTTTTTTTATGCTTCCTGCATAATTCAATATTTTGCCCATTGAATCCTTCAATATTTCATATTGAGGTTTGAATTTTTTCTTCACTTCTTTCTTGAGAAGTGGTGAGCATGTTCTTCCTTTTGATTTTCTAACTCCAACTCTTTGCAGATATAATTTTAATAGTTTACTTTGTCTTCTCTGGCTGCTCTTTGAAGTCTTCTGTTCAGCTCTTTTATCTTGTCATTTTTTCCATTTCTTTTAGCTACTCTTTGTTCAAAAGCAAGTTTCAGTGTGTCTTCTGATGTTATTTTGGTCTTTTTTCCTTTTCCTATTTTTTTAATGACAGTTTGCTTTCTTCATGTATGATGTTCTTGATATCATCCCACAGCTCATCTGGTTTTTGGTCACTGTTGTTCAGTGCATCATATCTATTCTTCACATGGTCTCTAAACTCAGGTGGGATGTAATCAGGTCATATTTTGGCTCTTGTGGACTTGTCTTAATTTTCTTCAGCTCCAACTTGAACTTGCATATGATCAACTGATGGTCCGTTCCACAGTCAGCTCTCAGCTGAAGACACTGAGCTTCTCCATTGCCTCTTTCCACAGATATAGTTGATCTGATCCTTGTGTATTCCATTTGGCAAGGTCCATGAGTATAGCCACTGTTTATATTGCTGAAAAAAGGTATTTGCAGTGAATAAGTTGTTGGTCTTGCAAAATTCTATCATGTGATCTCCAGCATAATTTCTATCACCAAGGCCATATTTTCCAACTACTGGTGATTCTTCTCTGTTTCCAACTCTCACATTCCAATCACTAGTACTAATCAATACATCTTGATTGCATGTTTGGTCAATTTCAGACTGTAAAATTGGTAAAAATCTTAAATTTCCTCATCTTTGGCTTTAGTGGTTGGTGCGTAAATTTGAACAGTAGTTGTTTTGGTTATCTAGTGCTGCTATAACAGAATTACCACAAATTTATGACTTGAACAAACAGGGATTTATTCTCTTAAGTCAGACAGCTGATGGTTGCTGAGGCAGACAAACCCAAGATTAACAAATAAAATGATACATTTCCAGCCTTATCAAACAACATGACAGGGCATGACTCCAAGTCCAGTAACAGTCCTAAGATTGGCAGACAATATAGCAGGCCATTGAGATGAAGACTTGGCCAAATGCAGGATCCTGATGTGCCAAACTCTAGAGACCTTCCCAAAGCTTCTTATTATACACTGGAAGCAGACCACATCTCTAAGGTAGCTACTCACTCATTCCAGTAGATTCCACCATTGAATTAATTACCATTCTCATCATGGGGAATAATCCAGCTGCCCAGCCACTGAAAACCAGGCCCTGCTAAGTTGACACACAACTTAACTACCATAGTAGTATTAACTGGTCTTCCTTGTAAGTGTATGGATATTATCCTATCACTGACAGCATTTTCAGTGTGGTAAATTACCTGGTATGGCTTTTCTAGCCATAAGTCTTTGTAAACTCTGTGGTGGAATTTGCTGTGAGCAATTGAGGAGCTCCTGATTGTAAAAGTTGTCGACTTGGGGTATTTCTGTTGGGTGTGGCACAAAGCATTGTCCTGGGAAGCACTCTGTCTCTCATGCTTAGAATTCTGATGTTGTAATTGGCTAGTTTGGCCACTCTGCCAGGCTCAAAAGGAGGTCTCCTATAGGCAGAAGAAGTCTCTCTGACTGCTGGCTGAGAAGGAAGTGCTGCTGAGAAGACATGCACTCCTGAGAGACACATGCTGCTGGGAAAGAGACACAAGAGACACACATTGCTGATAGAGACACTGAGGCACACGCGCTGCTGGGAGAGAGACTATGAGAGACTGTTGGATGAGAGACAGCAGGCTGAGAGAGACTTACTGTTTTTCCTGAACTTAAATTGTAGCCTGATGCTTCCCTAATAAACCCCATAATCTGTGAGTTCTGTGTGGCCACTGCAGTGAATTCTTGAACCCCGCAGATAGGCTTTAGGTGCTGTGGGAGGAATGGTTGATGTAAGGGCTGGAGGGAGGCAGCATGTTTGGCCTCACAGGAATAGGCCTTGCTGGTGATTCTGTCTTCCTCTTGTGCAGTTAGAGGAGGTCAGAAGATGTGGCCTCCCCTTTGACAGCATTGTACTTCAGGATAGATCTTGAAACATTTTTCGGATGATGAATGCCACGCCATTCCTCTTCCTTTTTTATTCCCAGCATAGTAGATCATATAATGGTCTGATTCAAAATGGTCAACACCAGTCAATATCAGCTCACTAATGCCTAGGATATTGATCTTTATGTGTTCCATTTCATTTTTGACAACTTCTAATTTTTCTAGATTCATACTTCTTACATTCCACATTCCAATTATTAACGGATGTTTGCAGCTGTTTCTTCCCATTTTGAGTCATGCCACATCAGCAAATGGAGGTCCTGAAAGCTTTACTCCACTCATGTCATTAAAGTTGACTCTATTTTGAAGAGGCAACTCTTCCCCAGTCATATTTTGAATGCCTTCCAACCTGAGAGGCTCATCTTCCAGCACTATATTAGACAATGTTTCAGGGCTATTCACAAAGTTTTCTAGTAATATATAGACTGTGTTTGACTGCTACTCTTAAGGTTTTCACTAGCCAATTTTTTGAGAAGTGGATGGCCCCTTCTCAGTTTGTCTTAGTCTGGAAGCTCCTGCTGAAACCTTTATACCATTGGTGACCTTGCTTGTATTTGAAATACCAGTGGCATAGCCTCCAGTCTCACAGCAACATGCGAGCCACCACTGTATGACAAACTGACTGACAGATGAGTGGTGGATTTCACCCATAGAATCCTCCAATATTGCAACTCAAGACTTGAATTTTTCCTTCAGTTCTTTCTGCTTGAGAAATGGTGACAGTGTTCTTCCCTTTTGATATTCTAACTCCAGATCTTTGCATATTTCATTTTATTAACTTACTTGGTCTTCTCAAGCTGCCCTTTGAAAGCTTCCGTTCAGCTCTTTTATTTAATTATTCTTTCCATTCACTTTAGGTAACTCTCCATTCAAGAGCAAGTTTCAGAGTCTCTTCTGACATCTATTTTGGTCTTTTATTTATTTCCTGTCTTTAAATACCTTTTGCTTTCTTCATGAATGGTATCTTTGATGTTATCCCACAACTCACCTGATCTAAGGTCATTAGAGCTCAATGCATCAAACTTATTCTTGAGATGGTTTCTAAATTCAGAAAGAATATACTCTAGGTTGTACTTTGGCTTTCATGGATTTGTTTTAATTTTGTCCAGCTTCAACTTGAGCTTGCTTATGAGCAATTGATGGTTTGTTCCACAGTCAGCCCATGGTCTTGTTCTGACCGATGATATTAAGCTTCTCCATTGTCTCTTTCCACTGATGTAGTCAATTTGACTTATGTGTATTCTGTCTGGTGAGGTCCACATGTTTAGTTGCCATTTATGTTGTCGATAAAAGATGTTTGCAATGAATAAGTTTGTAAAATTCTTTCATGTGATCTCCAGCATTTTTCTGTGATTGAGGCTGTATTTTCCAACTACCTATCCTTCTTTTGGAAGGAAGATGGGGCAATCTACTTCCATAGTGATACTGCCTCGGAAACCCAAGGAGGGGTCACTATGAGTCCAGTCCGACTTGACAGCACATAACAGTAACAGTATCCCTCTTTATTTCAAACTCTAGCATTCTAGTTACCAGTAATTATCAATGCATCTCGATTGGATGTTCTATCCATTTCAGACTGCAGAAGTTGTTAAAAATCTTCAGTGTCTTCATCTTTGATATTAGTGGTTGGTATGTAAATTTGAATACTAGCCAAAGTAAATGCTCTGATTTATTAGATAAGTTAATTAGGGAAATAATAGGTTACAATTCACAACCAGAAACAATTCAGGATGCAGTTCTTCAGTGAAGACAACTTCTTTTCATTTGCTGTGCCTATAGATATACCTCTTTCTGGCCTTTGACCTCTCAGCTCCATGGCCTCTTTGTCCCTGCCCTGCTTGGGCAAGTGTTACAAAGCTCTTTAGCTCCACCAATAAGAGCCTGGAGGTACCCTATTCCACCAGTAAGCCTCCTGTCTGAAGGCATTCAGCTTTTTCATACTGTGGACCAAGAAGCCCACCATTCCACCTCCTGCTGGTCTCCTGGTTCTGTTGCCTCTCCTGCTGCCAATTCTCTGCTTCTCCTTTTCACTGTGTCTCATCATCTCTGTTTTCACAGCTCTTGTTCTCTCTGTCTCTTCAGTCTAGGGGGTTGTCAGTGCAGGGATTCTAGGTCTAAAGGATACATTCATTCTTGGTTCTTCTTTCTTGTTGGTTGGGAGGTCTCCCTTCTCCACATCTGGGATGGCTCATTTTATGCCTAGCAGGACAGAATGGCAAAACTGACTAATCCCTTTGTTAGGGTTCCACGTACCTTATTTGCAGGGTCCCATCCCCATAAGCATGCTGGAAGAAAAAAAAAAAAAGGATCTCTGGTGGTGTAGTGCCTAAGGCATTTTATTGCAAACTGAATGTGAAACTTAACTCCAGTGTGCATTAGATGTACCCAATCATACACACACAAAAAAAAAAAAAAAAAAAAAGGATCTCTGGTGGTGTAGTGCCTAAGGCATTTAACTGCTAACCAGAAGGCTGGCAGTTCAAACCTATCACCCACTCCTCAGAACCCATGCACTTGTTTGTATTATTAGCAAGCTATCCAATCCTCTTGGTGGAACACAAGCACATTATTTGCTAGTCTTACCTCATCATTGGGGGGGGGGGATTACAAGACCATGTCTAGAAGGGCCATATTAAGTAATTCACTGCATCACAGTAATAATGAAGCACTCTAAAATAAGAAAGTAAGTGTTACACTTTGGTGAATGTCTATCAGGTCTTTAAGAAATGCTCTAGCAATAATCTACCATGTTTGTACAGTGTTTATGGTTTACAGAGCTCTTCTACATCCATTACTTTATTTTATAGTTACAAAATCTCTGTAAGATAGGTAAAGAAGATGCTACTTCTACTTTACACCTGTGGAAACTGAGGCTAAGACAAAATCATAGAGCCAGGAAATTGCACAGGCAGAAATTAAGGACAAGTCTTCTGACTCTAAAAAGTGAAGTTCATTACACTGTATCTGGCTGCATATGGAACACATCTTGGAACCTGTGGTATCTTGTGACACCATGTGACTGTTAACTCAGTGGTTCATGAACCTCACCAGTATCATGAGTTTGCTGTCTATATGGCCCAGTTTGCTTTACTGTACTTCAAAGTCAGAGTCAGTATAACTAGCCCAGGTCAAATATCTTTCAAATGGATGTTCCTCTTTTTTTTTCATTTACTAGCATTTTGTCAATTTTGTTGTTGAAACTCTACACAGCACAATAGATGGCAACTCAACAGCTCCTACATGTGTAATTTAGTGACATTGATAGCGTTCTTCAAGTTGTGCAATCATTCTCATTCTCCTTTTCTGAGTTGTTCCTTCCCTTTGACAAACTTACTGTCCTCTAAGGTTCCTTTCCAACTTTTGAGTTGTTCTTGTCAGTTTGATCCCAACTAGATAGTTCTTAAAAAAGCATAATGGTCAAGGAAGATCTCTTTAACTAGTTAAGCTAAACTATTGTTCAGTTTTAAGAAGACTTCGGGGATATTTTTGGTCTAAAGTTTAAAGTTTATCTCAGGGCAATAGTTTCAGGAGTGCACCCACCTACCACAGCAATTACAATCATTGGATGTGCAATCCTACCTTTAATTAATGTGATTTTTCTGTCACCATTAACCTCCCATTTCCCCTCCTTCCCACCCTGGTAACCACTGATAAACTTTGGTCTCTATATATTTGCCTTTCCTTGGGTTTTGTGTGTGTGTGTGTGTGTGTGTGGTGTATATAAGTGAAGTCATACAATATTAGTCTTTTTGTGATTGACTTATTTCACTCAGCATAATGTCTTCAAACTCCAAACATATTGTAGCTTATATCAAGGCTTCATTTCTTCTACTGACTGAGTAGTATTTCATTGTATGTATGTACTACATTTTGTTTATCCAGTCATCTGTTGATGGGCATATAGGTTGTTTCCACTTTTTGGCTGAGGTGAAGAATGCTACAATGAATACTAGTGTATAGTCTCTTTTTGAGTCTCTGCTTTGAAGTCTTTTGGGTATATACTTAGGAGTGGAATTGCTGGTTAATATGGTAGTTCTATTTTTAGTTTTTTGAGGAACCAGTTTTCCACAGAGGGTGTACCATTTTGCATTCCCACCAGCAATGGATAAAGGTTCTAATTTTCCCACATACTCTCCAACATTTGTTCTTTTCTGGTTTTTTTTTTTTTTTTTTTTTTTTAATATTAGCATCCTAGTGAGAGTATAATGGTACCTAATTTTGGTTTTGATTTGCATCTGTCTGATGACCAATGATGGTAAACATCTTTTTATGTGCTTGGTAATCATTTTAATATCTTCTTCGGTGAAATGTCTATTCAAGTCCTTTGTTTTATGATTGAGTTGCCATTTTGTTGTTAAGTTGTCAAAATTTTATGTATCTTTTTGTTATTAGATTCTTGTCAGATACATAGTTTCCATTGATATTCTCCTAGTTGGTCACATATCCTTTCACTTTTATGTTAAAGTCTTTTAATGAACAAAATTTTAAATTTTTATGAGGTTCTATTTATTTATTTTGTCTTTTACTGTTTGTGATTTTGTTATTTTATTAGATAATTCATTTTTGAAAGCTAGATTGACAATGTTGCCCCTGTTTGTTCTTCTAAGAATTTTATGGTTTTACTTTGCACATTTAGGTCTTTAAACCATTTTGAATTTATTTTTGTTTATGGTGTGAAGCATGAATTTTGTTTCATTTTTATGCATGTGGAAATCCAATTTTTCCAGCACCATCTATTAAAGAAACACTTATTTCATCGTTATATGGATTTAGCACCCTTATTAAAAATCAATTGACCATAGATGTGTGAGTTCGTGTCTGCACTTTCAATTCTATTCCATTGGTCTATGTGTCTATTGTTTTCCCAATATAACAATACTGTAGTTGTATAGTATATTTTCAAATCAGGAAGTGTAAATCTTCCTACTTTGTTCTTCTCCTACAACATTGTCTTAGATACCTAGGGCCTCTTGACCTTCCATATAGTTGAAGATGGGTGTCTCTGTATCTATAAAGAAGAATGTTGGAATTTTTATCAGGATTGCATTGAATCTATAGCTTGCTTTTGGTAATATGGAAATTTTAACAACATTCACTCTTCCAATCAATGAACATGGAACATCTTTCCATTTATTTAAGTCTTCTACAATCTCTTTCCCACCATTCATCTTTTTGATAATTTGTTGTACTTTGGTGGCTTGTGTGTTGCTATAATGCTGGAAGCTATACCACTGGTATTTCAAATACCAGCAGGGTCACCCATGGTGGACAGAATTCAGCAGAGCTTCCAGATTAAGACAGACAAGGAAAAAGGACATGCCAGCTCACTTCTGAAAAATTGGCCAGTGAAAAACTAATGAATAGCAATGGAACATTGGCTGATATCATGCCAGAATATGCCCCTTTCAGGTTGGAGGGCACTCAAAATGCAACTGGGGGAGAACCGCCTCCTTGAAGTAGAGTCGACTTTAATGATGTGCATAGCACATAGCTTTCAGGACCTTCATTTGCTTTGGCAGCATGAGTGAAAATGAGAATAAACAACTGCAAACATCCATTAACAATTGGAATGTAAAATGTATGAAGTATGAACCTAGGAAAATTGAAAGTTGTAAAACATGAAATGGAAAGCATAAGTTCAATAACCTAGGAATTAGTGAGTTGAAATGGACTGATACTGGCCATTTGAATTGGACAACATTATAGTCTACTATGCTGGGAACGTAGGAGCTCTGGTAGCATAGTGCCTAAGGCACTTGACTGCTAACTAGAAGGCTGGCGGTTCAAACCCACCAGCCATTCCTCGGAAGGAAGGTTGGGCATTCCTACTTCTGTAGTGATACTGCCTCGGAAACCCAAAGAGGGGTCGCTATGAGTCAGGGCCGACTCGATGGCAAATAACAACAACAACAACATGCTGGGAATGAAAAATTGAAGAGGAATGGCATCACATTCGTTATCAAAAAGCACATTTCAAGATCTATTCTGAAATACAATGCTGTCAATGATAGAATAATATCCATATACCTCAAAGAAGACTACGTAATACTACTATTATTCAAATTTAAGCCACCAACCACTGAAGTTAAAGGTGAAGAAATTGAAGATTTTTTTTTCAACCAAATTTCTACAGTCTGAAATTGACCAAACATGCAATCAAGATACATTGATAATTTCCAGTGCTAGGACTATGAAGTTGGAAACAAAGAAGAAGCATTGGTAGTTGGAAAATATGACCTTTGTGAGAGAAATGATGCTGGAGATTGCATCATAGAATTTTGTAAGACCAATAACTTATTCATTGAAAATACATTTTCAATGACATAAACAAGGGCTAAACACATGGACTGCACCAGATGGAATACACAGGAACCAAATTGCCTATATCTGTGGAAAGAGACAATGGAGAAGCTCAAAATTATCATTCAGAACAAGGCCAGGGGCTACCTGTGGAGCACAACATCAATTGCTCTTAGGCAAGTTTAAGTTGAAGCTGAAAATAATTAACACAAGTCCAAGAGAGCCAAAATATAACCTTGAGTATATCTCACCCAAATTTAGGAGCCATTTGAAGAACAGATTTGATAGACTGAACACCAATGACAGAAGACCAGACAACTTGTGGTATGACATCAAGGACATCATACTTGAAGAAAGCAAAAGGTCATTAAAAAGACAAGAAAGAAGAAAAAACCAAAATGGATGTCAGAAGAGACCCTTAAACTTGCTCTTGAACACAGAGTGGCTAAAGCAAATGGAAGAAATGATGAAGTAAAAGAGCTGAACAGAAGATTTCAATGGGCAGCTCGAAGAGATAAAGTATTATAATGAAATGTGGAAAGACCAGAGTTAGAGAATCAAAAGGGAAAACACATTCAGCATTTCTTAAGCTCAAAGAACTAAAGAAAAATTCAAGCCTGGAGTTGTAATATTGAAGGATTCTGTGGGCAAAATATTGAACAATGCAGGAAGCATCAAAAGAAGATGGAAGGAGTACGCAGAGTCACTGTACCCAAAAGAACTGAGTGACTTTCAGTCATTTCAAGAGGCATCATATGATCAAGAACTGATGGTATTGAAGTAGTCCAAGTTGCATTGAAGGAATTGGTGAAACAAGTCTCCAGTTATTGATGGAATACTCATTGAGATGTTTCAACAAACCATTGCAGTACTGGAGGTGCTTGCTCATTTATTCCAAGAAATTTAGAATATAGCTACCTGGCCAACTGACTGGAAAAGATCCATACTTGTGCTCATTCAAAAGAAAGGTGACCCAACAGAAAGTGGAAATTATCAAACAATATCATTAATATTACAAACAAATAAAATTTTGCTGAAAATAATTTAAAAATAGTTACAGAAGTAGATAGGCAAGGAACTGCCAGAAATTCAATCTTGATTCAGAACGAGGGATAGCACTGATGATGTCAGATGGATCTTGGCTGAAAGCAAAGAATACCAGAAAGATGTTTATCTGGTTTTTATTGGCTATGCAAAAGCATTTGACTATGTGACTGCATGTTGCAGTGACTTACTAGGTATGGCTTTTTTAGTCACTGTCTTTGTGACTACCACCAGAGTACGGGGTGGAACTATGCAAATATAACGTGCTTGTGGCTGTCCAAGGGGATTGGATAGCTTGTTGTTGTTGTTGTTGTTAAGTGCCGTCGAGTCATTTCCGACTCATAGCGACCCCATGCACAGCAGAACGAAACACTGCCCAATCCCGCGCAAGCCCCACAATCCCTGCTATACATGAGCCCATCATCGTAGCCACCGTATCAATCCATCTCGTTGAAGGCCTCCCCCTCTTTCACCGACCCTCCACCCTACCAAGCATGACATTCTTCTCCAGGGAATGGTCCCTTCTTACAACATGACCAAAATAGGTGAGACGAAGTCTGGCCATTCTTGCCTCCAAGGAGCATTCTGGCTGCACTTCCTCCAGGATAGCTTGTTAGAAATGTAAATAAAGTACATGGCACCCTTGTGATGGTGAGACAGTGGAAATAAGGTGTTTGGAAACCTAATGTTGGGATTACTCAGCTTTGCCATTCTGCCAGGCTTAAAGTGAGCCCTCCTAGAGTCATAAGGAGGGATCTCACTGTGAGCAAGAGAGAAGACCCAGAAGCAGAGTGGAGCACGTCCTTGGACCTGACACTGTTGCATTTGACCTCCTTGGCAGAAAGATGACAGAGGGACAAATTCCTGAGATGACAGCAGCAACAGACTCAAGAGGCACAAGACAGTGCAGCAAGCTTGTGGACCTACAGAGTGAGAAAGCTGAGTGCCTTTGGGTGGGTTGCTTGCTGGAAAAGTGGGGTGCACCTAGGTGCCCCATCAGCAGACCTGAAAGAACTTTGTAACACTTGCCCTAGCAGGACAGAAGCCAGGCCAAGAGGCCAAGAGCCAGATAGGCATGTCTGAAGGCATGGTTGAGGAGAGATGGTCCTGAGTGAAGCCCTGAACCTGAATGGTAACCGGTTATCTCCCTAATAACCCCGTAAACCTGAGTATTGTCTGTGAGTTCTATGTGGTCATTACAACTAATTATTGAACCCACCCACCAGAGAAGTAGTCAGTGTCGTAGTTGTGGGAGAGACGGTGAGTGTCAGAATTGGTAAATCGACTGGAGGGTGGTGGCATATCTGGCCTCAGGAATAAGCCTTGGGCTTTTGATGGCGATTCTCTCTTCCCTTTGTGAAGTTAGAGGAGGATGGAGGAGAATGCCACCCTTCACCTTGTCATTTTTGCAGGCTGGTAACAAATTATAGATAACATTGCAAAGAATGGGAATTCCAGAACACTTAATTATGCTCATGAGGAGCCTGTACATAGACCAAGAGGGTGTTATTCAGACAGAATAAGCTGATACTGTATGGTTTAAACTCAGGAAGGGTGTATGTCATGGTTGTATCCTTTCACCATACTTATTTGATATGTATGCTGAGCAAATAATCTAAGAAGCTGGTCTATATGAAGAAAGATGTGGCATCAAGATTGGAAGAAGACTCACTAACAAGCTGCAGTATGCAGATGACACAACCTTGTTTGCTGAAAGTGAAGATGACTTGAAGCACTTAGTAATGAAGATCAAGGACTATACATCCTTCAGTATGAATTACACCTCAACATAAAGAAAACAGAAATCCTCACAACTGGACCAATAAGCAACATCACAATAAATGGGGAAAAAAAAAAAAAAAAACCCTGAAATTATCAGGGATTTCATTTTACTTGGATCCTTAATCAACACCCATGGATGCAACAGTCAAGAAATCAGACGTCATATTGCACTGGGCAAGTCTGCTGCAAAAGATCTCTTTAAAGTGTTAAGAAGCAAAAATGCCATTCTGAAGACTAAGGTGTGCCTAACCCAAGCCATGATTTTCAATCACCTTATATGCATGTGAAAGCTAGACAGTAAATAAGGAAGATGGAAGAAGAAGTTGGTGACTTTGAAATAGGGTGTTGGCAAAGAATACTGAAAATACCATGGGCTGCCAGAAGAACGAACAAATCTTTCCTGGAAGAAGTACAGCCAAATGCTCTTTGAAAGCGAGGATGGTCAGATTTTGTCTCACCTACTTTGGTCATGTTGTCAGAAGAGACCATTTCCTGGAGAAGGATGCCATGCTTGGTAAAGTAGTTGTGTTGTTTGTTGTTATTTGGTGCTGTCGAGTCATCTACAACTCATAGTGACTCTATGCACAACAGAATGAAACACCACCCAGTCCTGAGCCAGCTCCATGATTCTTGCTATACTTGAGCCCATCGCCGCCGCCACTGTGTCAATCCATCTCATCGAGGGCCTTCGCCTCTTTCATTGATCCCACCTTACCAAGCATGACATCCTTCTCCAGGAAATGGTCCCTTCTGACATGACCAAAGTATGTGAGAAATCTGGCCATTCTTGCCTCCAAGGAGCATTCTGGCTGCACTTCCTCCAGGACAGACCTGATAGTTCTTTTAGCAGTCCAAGGCACTTTGAGCATTCTTCGCCACCACCACAGCTCAAAAGCATCAATTCTTCTTCAGTCTTCCTTATTCATTGTCCAGCTCTCACATGCATATGAGGTGATTGAAAATATCATGGCTTGTGTCAGGTGTGCCTTAGTCCTCAAGGAGACATCTTTGCTCTTCAACACTTGAAAGAGGTCCTCTGCAGCCAATTTGCCCAGTTCCAAAAGTTGTCTGATGTCCTGCCTGCTGCTTCCATTGGTGTCGATTGTAGAACCAAGTAATGTGAAGTCTTTGACAATTTCAATCTTTTCTCCATTTACTGTAATACTGCTTATAGGACCAGTTGTGAGGATTTTTGTCTTCTTTATATTGAGATGTAATCCATACTGCAGACTGTATTCTTCAATCTTCATCAGTAAGTACTTCAAGTCATCCTTACTTTCAGCAAGTAAAGTTGTGTCATCAGCGTATCACAGATTGTTAATGATTCTTCCTCCAACTCTGATGCCACGTTCATCGTCATATAGTCCAACTTCTCGGATATTTGCTCAGCGTACAGATTGAATAAGTATGGTGAAAGGATACAACCATGACACACTCTCTTCTTGATTTAAAACCATGCAGTGTTCCCTTTTTCTGTTTGAATGACAGCCTCCTGGTCTATGTACAGGTTCCTCATGAGTATAATTAAGTGTTTTGAAATTCCCAGTCTTCTCAATGTTATCCACAATTTGTTATGATCCACACAATCAAATGCTTTTGCATAGTCAATAAAACACAAGTAAACATCTTTCTGGTATTCTTTACTTTGAGCCAAGATCCATCTGACATCAGCAATGATATCTCTCATTCCACGTCCTCTTCTGAATCCAGCTTGGATTTCTGGAAGTTCTCTGTCAATATACTGCTGCAACCATCTTTGAATTATCCTCAGTAAGATTTTGCTTGCATGAGATATTAATGATATTGTTTGATACTTTCCACATTGTGTGGGATCGCCTTTCTTTGTAATGGGTATAAATATGGATCTCTTCCAGTCAGTTGGCTAGGTAGCTGTCTTCCAAATCTCTTGGCATAACTGAGTGAGTGCCTCCAATGGGGCATCTGTTTGTTGAAACATCTCAATGGGTATTCTGTCAATTCCTGGAGCCTTGTTCTTCACCAATGCTTTCAGTGCAGTGGTAAAGTAGAAGGTCAGCAAAAAAGGGGAAGACCTTCAAAAAGCTGAATTGACACAGTGGCTGCAATGATGGGCTCAATTATAGCAAGGACTGTGAAGATGGTTCATGACTAGGCAGTGTTTTGTTCTGTTATACATAGGGTCACTATTCATTGTTGCTGACTCAACGGCACCTTACAACAACAACAATAGCCATAGTCCTCTGTTTTGTGATGCATTATAAATCCTAGCCCTTATACTTCTTGGGTAATCTACATCCATAGTGATACCACTTCAGAAACCCAAGTAGGGGTCGCTATGAGTCAGATCCAACTTGACAGTAGTGAGCTTGGTTTGCTTTTTTGGATACTTGTTTGGGGTGGGAAGTATTTTGAGTCCCACATTGGTGGAGGTTGTGACTCAAGTCACCATCCTTATTTTCCTTGAGGGTATATGTTTGAATATGCTGACAAAGTCATTCTCTCTTGCTTTGGGTCTTGCATTTGGTTTGTCATCACCTCATCCCTAGACTTGAGACAGAAGCCAGTCATCTGAACTGCCGATTTGGGCTTGGTGGCCTCTGCAACCTTGTGAGTGAGGAGAATCCTCCAGACCTATGCCTGACCCATGGATTTGGGACTTGCCAGTCTCCCATCTCCACAACCATCTGAGCCATTTCCTTGGCAATGTGTGAGTTCTATGAGATGTTACAGTGAAATAAGGAGCCATAAGATAGGCAGGAAAGTATTAAGGGGAGGAGGAGGTGTTGATGTTAGACATGATGGAATGGTACAACAGTTTGGAAAACTTGGACATTTGGAACATCTCTACCTTATCAGGACCAGCCTTGTGCTGATCCTTCTAAACGAAATTGTTTGAGCAGTTGATGTCAGAATGGTGGGATTCACTACAATGGTCCAGATTCACTGGAACATATGGTTTTGGGAAAAAAGGGATCAATGGGAGAGTAGAAACCTTTGGTTACTGGATGTGATAAAAAAAAAAAAAAAAACATGGATTGAAGCAGATGTTATGTTGTGATCAGTTATCCAAGGCAAAAATTATTTATGGGATTTAGGACTGATGGATCTCTGGTGGCATAGTGCCTAAGGCATTTGACTGCTAACCACAAGGATGGTGGTTCAAACCCACCAGCCACTCCTCAGAAAGAAGACTGGGCAATCTACTCCCACAGAGATACCACCTCAGAAACACAAGGAGGGATCACTGTAAGTCAGAACCGACCCAATGGCAGTGAACTTTTGAGTTCAGATCTAACTCCGGAGGAATTGACTAGTAGTCCAGGAAGGGAAAAAGCAAAACCCAGAAACTAGGAACTAGTTTCTAGTGACTAGAAATCAGGAGGTATAGGGTAAAAGAATTATTTCAGTCTATAGATTGGTATTGTCAGCTTCCTGGGGAACCTTTACTAAAATGGATTGTGAGAGCAGCTAATTAAGTTGCAACATCTTTAGTTTTGAATGCTACAGAATAGAAGAATATGTTTGGGTTGATGCAAGACCCTCAACTCACTATGGAACAGGTACATGTGATGATCTAAGATCCAGTTACCAGCAGGTTAACCCAGAGGGGACAGCAAGCCTGGTGGACTGCATAAAATTTGTAGTGAAGTTTGTTTACCCTGCGAAGGGAAACTACTCCTCTCCCCCTCTAAATACCACCAGGAACACTCTAGAGGAAGCAGCTAATGTGTTGCTTATGTAAGCCAAGCCGTGGCTTTATGATGATCAGGATATTCACCTAATGGTATGTCCCTTACACAGGTCATGGAAGATACGGTAATCAAGGGAGCCTCTTCTACACAGGCACACCATGTAACCTTGCTACTGCAAAACAAAGCAACATTCCAAGAAGCTATGCCAGGTCACTTGGCACAGCTTCTCTGCATGGGTCCTACGGATGCAAGAAATATAAGAATGATTAATAGAAGAATGGGAAACAACATTGGAGAAAGAACTTACCTCAGCAGGTCAGAGATTTTTCAGTGGTTACTAAGAAATAGGATGAATATACTGGGTATTGATGGAGTCATGACAAAGGTGCTAATGAAGCACTACAGGAGGTTGGGTGGACCAATGGAATTCCTGTTGTTCCCCCAACATTAAAGTGACCTAAACAAGCCCATTTTATTCACTTTGATTGGGAAGAATTTAATGATGTGGGGCCAACTGAAGCAGAGGCTCAGCTAATTGGTGAAGATATGGATTGAGGAGAGGGTCAGTATCTTCTAGTCAAACCCCCCATCAGGGACTTGATGCCATATGCCCATATGTGAGTAAAATGGCCCAGGGGTGGGGAAGAGAACTTCTTGGGGCTCCTGGACACAGCAGCCCAAAGTACTGTCATCCCAAATCCTGTCAATGAAATCTTAAAAGTGCCTTAAGTTAGAGTGGGGGGTGGGGTGGGATATGAGGATGTAAGAGTTGATGGGACTAAGAAAAAGTTTGGATAAGAACTAAAAGGTTTAAACAGATATTGTATGAAGTATCTGCATCTCCCTTACCTGAATGCATTATTTGTTTGGATATTATGTCTAATTGGGTAACACTCCCTCTACCTGATATTGTAAACTGAATGCTTGGAAGTCTGTCCTTAGGTCAGCATTGGTTGGACATGCTAAATGGGAACCATTAGAATTGCCCAAACCCACTCGGATTGTTAACTTGAAACAGTATATGATACTTGATGGACAAAAGAAGATTACTGCTTTGATTAAAGACATGCTAAATGCAGGAGTATTGGTGACAACAAATTCTCTGTATAACAGCCCTGAATGGCCTGTGAAAAAGGCAGCTGGCTCATGGAGGCTGACCGTAGACCATCAAGGCCTAAATAAAGTAGTGCAACCAGGGGCTTCAGCTGTTCCAGATATGGTATCACCAGTACAGAAATACAACAGGCTAAAGGAGATTGATACCCAATGATTGATCTTGCAAATTCCTTTTTCTTCATCCAGTCTTGTGAAAGAGTCAGCTATAGTTTGTTTCACATGAGAAGGCTCTCAATATACTTTAAATGTTTTGCCATAGGTTTATTTGAATTCACTGGATTACTGTTATTGTTTGGTTAGAAGAGACTCGGACTTGGAGCACATTTCAAGTATAGTGATACATTACATTGATGATACTATGTCAATATCAAGCATGGAAGAACAGGCTAGGACAAATTTGAAAACAGTGGTAGCCCACATGACCAACAGAGGCCGGTTAATAATTCTAGGAAAAATCCAAGCCCTACCTAAATGGTGAAATTCTTGGGAATAACATGGGCAGGAACCACCTGTGACATTGCACAGGCAACCAAGAATAAGTCACTGTCACTACCTATCCCCAAGACTAAGCAGGAAGCCCAACATTTAATTGGTCTGTTTGGATTTTTGGAGAATTTCCATATCTGGGAATATTGCTGGTTCCCATCCATAAAACCACTCTGAAGAAAACTGTGTTAAAATGGGAGCCTGAGCAACAGCAGGTTATGTCTGAATAACAGAAAGTAGTCTCACTTCCCTTGCCTTTAAGCCCTTATGATCCACATTCAGACATGATTTTGGAGGTATCTGATATACATGCTTATGCAGACTGGAGCTCATGGCAAAAACCTGAGAATGCTACCCTATAGTAACAAGGGATTCTGGACTAGAAAGTTTTTAAAGGCTGCAGCATGATCCATGCCATTTGAACAACAATTACTCACCTGCTACTGGGCATTGATTGAGACTTCCTCAATGACAGAAGGAGGTAAAATCATCACGAGACGGGAAACATCCATAATGCCTTGGGTAATGTTAGGGAAATATTCTAATAAGGAAGGCAGTGCCCAAAATAGTTCCATAATAAAATGGAAATGGTTCGTATAAGAACAAGCTACTGAGTGAATGCAGGGAGGGACCCACCATATCCATGAGCAGGTAGCCTGTTTTCCCATAGGTCTTAACCTAGAACAACCTGAGAAGCTGCCAGAGCCCATTGCCACATGAACACTGCTCTATGAACAACTTTCTGCTGACCAGTAGAAGGCTGGGGTTGGTTTACAGATGGCAGTTCCAGAGTACATGGACAACATTTGATGTAGAAAGCTATTGCATTAAAACCAGCACATGGAAACACCCTGATTGAAGAAGGTAAGAACAGGTTGGCTCAATGGGCTAAACTGCATGCTGTCTTCCTAGCTGTCATGGAAGTATTGGGCAATGATGAGACCGCATATGTTTGGATTTTTACTGATTCCTGGGAAGTAGCCAACCACCTGGCTATATGGTCTGGCAAATGAATGGGTGATGGAAAATTGGGCTATTAAAGGGGACATCATATGGGGCATTGACCTACGGAAAACACTCTGGGAATTTAGAGGGCATATTAGAATAGGCCATATCAACGCCCATCAGAAGAACTCCCTTCCTGCTTTCTTAGAAGGCAATTGGAATCAGTAAGTGAACATGTGGGAGCTCTGGTGGTGTAGTGCCTAAGGCACTTGACTGCTAACCAGAAGGCTGGTGGTACAAACCCACCAGCCACTCCTTAGAAGGAAGATTGGGCAATCTACTTCTGTAGAAATACCCCCTTGGAAACCCAAGGAGGGGTCGCTATGAGTCGGAGACAACTCATTGGCACATAACAACAAAAACAACAAGTGGACATGTTGGTATGCTTCCTGGAGGTGGTCAATTGGGTCTATGAAATGAGTGGACATTGGGGTGCTGTAGCAATGTAGATATGGGCTGAATCTACACACATCCCTCTAGTACCCTCTGAGGCACAAAATGACATTAAGGATTGCTCTGAAAGGCAGGGGTTACAGATGGCTATGGTACAGATTACCCAGGGAAAAGGCCATCCACATAGCTAGCAAGTCAATTATACAGGACCATTATGCCAGTGGCTCCAGGTGGCTACAAATGGGTCCTCACAGGAATAGATAGTTACTCTGTACTGAGATTTGCATATCCAGTGACAAATGCAAATGCCAAAAACACCATTAAAGGATTGGAACAAAAGATACTGTACCAATTTGGGCCACCAAGTTATATTTCCTCAGACCAAGGAACACACTTTACAGGCCATAGGGTGCAGCAATCGGCCAAGAAATATCCTGTTAAGTACACATACCATGTAACATACCATCCTCAGAGTAATCGTTTGATAGAGAATTGGAATGAGCAAATGATACATTTGTTATCTAAAATGGGGAAGATAAAGGCATGAAGGGCTGGCTCACATGCCTTCATGAGTGTGTGCTCACACTCAGCATGAGGGAGGTGAAAGGAAGATCATCACTGGACAGATTCCTACGTTTCTCTGGGGGATGTGGGGAAGAGAGGGTTGGGGAGGACACTGGTGGTACTGTATACTTCTTCCCCACATCACCTGAAATTGCTTTCTTCCTGCCAGAAGCTGTGGTTCCAGGACCTGAAATGCAACTGTGAGTGACAGAGGCAGGGGTGATCCCTAAGCCAGGTATGTCAGACTTCCCAAAGGCCTTACAGAATGGATTATAACTTCCCCCATATGGCAAAACTGGGGTTGACAGATGACATTGTTGTTATGTGCCGTCGAGTCGGACCTGACTCATAGCGACCCCTCCTTGGGTTTCCAAGGCAGTATCTCTACCAAAGTAGATTGCCCCATCTTCCTTCCAAGGAGTGGTTGGTGGGTTTGAACCGCCAGCCTTCTGGTTAGCAGAAGTCAAGTGCCTTAGGCACTATGCTACCAGAGCTCCTAACAGATGACGTAGCAGTCAAGAATTCAGACGACATATTGCACTGGGCAACTGTCCTGTGAAAGACATCTTTTAAAGTGTTAAAGAGCAAAGGTGTCACTTTGAAGACTAACCCAAGCCATGGTATTTTAAATCATTTCATATGCATGTGAAAGTTCTACAATGAATAAGGAAGACCACAGAAGAACTGATGCATTTGAATTGTGATGTTGGCAAAGAATATTGAAAATACCATAGACAGCTAGAAGGACAAACAAATCTGTCCTGGAAGAGGTACACACAGACTGTTCCTTAGAGGTGAGAACAGCCAGACTATATCTCAAGTACTTTGGTCATGTTGTCAGAAGGAACCAGTCCCTGGAGAAGGATATCATGCTTGGTGAAGTAGAGGGTTAACGAAAAGGGGGAAGACCCTCAATAAGATGGATTGACACAGTGACTGCAACAATGGGCTCAAGCATATTAAAGATTTTAAGGGTGGTGCAGGACTGGGCAGTGTTTCTGTTGCACATAAGGTCTTTATGAGCCAGAACCAACTCGATGACACCTAACAACAGCAATAACAATGACTAATGATTCAGAGCATTTCTTCATCTGTTTTTTAGACACCTGAATATCCTTTTTGGTGAATTGTCTGTTCATATCTTTTGCCCATTTTTTTAAATTGAATTGTTTGTCTTTTTATTGTTGAGGTTGAAGTTTTCTATAATTGCAGAATAGACCCTTGTCAGATATGTTGTAGTAAAAAATTTGTTCCTAGTCTGTAGGTCCTCTTTTTACTCATTTGGTGAAGTCTTTTGATGTGCATAAGTATTTAATTTTTAGGAGATCCCATTTATCTAGTTCATCTTCTGCTGTTGTATATATTTACTTATATTTGGTATTCTATTTATACAATATATTAGGGCCCCTAGTGTTGTCTCTATTTTTACTTCCATGATCTTTATAGTTTTAGGTTTTACTTTCAGGCCTTTGATCCATTTTGGGTTACTTTTTGTATATAATGTGAGGTATGGGGCCTTTTTCATTTTTCTACAGCTAGACATCCAGTTTTGCCAGCACCATTTGTTAAAGAGACTGCCTCTTTCCCAATGAATGGGCTGTGGTCCTTTGTCAAATCAACTGTCCATAATGGATGGATTTATGTCTGGATTCTCAATTTTGTTCCATTGGTCTATGTACCTATTGCTGCACCAATACCAGGCTGTTTTGACTACTGGTGGCTGGGCAGACAGTCAGGTGCCACTGATCCATGGGTTTGGGTACAAGTGGTTGAGTGAAGCAGTGGGTTCATTCCATTGGTCCATGGGTCCCGGGTTCCACTGGTCCATGGTCCCGGGCTCAGGGGATGGTGCAGTGGCGGATGCTGATAGACTGCCATTGTGCCCTAGGGGAGGGGAAGGTTGAGGGGAGCACAGATCTGCAGGCCTCAGGGTGGGGGGTGTGCAGCTGGAGGGGGTGTGGTAGCTGAGGTGAGTGTACTTAACTTTCATAGTGTGGTGAACACTCCTGTCTGGCTCTGGGCATAGGAGCAGAGTTGCTCCTGCTTGGCTGCATTAGGTGATGGGGACTTAGGCTGGCAATGCAGCTTACTATACATCTCAATATGGCTGTGCTGTGCAGGTTCAGCTGGCAGGGTGCCAAACCAAAGGAAAAAAAAAAAAAATCTCACTGCTGTAGAGTAGGACCTGACTCATAGCGAGCCCTCCTTGGGTTTCCAAGGCAGTATCTCGGGTCCGACTCGACAGCAAACAACAACAACATCTCTACTGAAGTAGATTGCCCAACCTTCCTTGGAGGAGTGGTTGGTGGGTTTGAACTGCCAGCCTTCTGGTTAGCAGTGAAATGTCTTAGGCACTAGGCTACCAGAGCTCCCAGTCTATTCTTTAGGGGGTCAGTTATGAGGTGTCTGACTCCACTGTTATCTCAATACATTTTTTTGTCAGATATTCTTAATAATGATGTCTTCTCTAAAGCTGTTTTTAAATAGGTTGTACATATCAAGTAGAGGAGCTCTGGTTCAATTCTCTTTCACCTATATCCCTAGTTCTTCTAAAATAGCTCTCAATGCAATGCAAAAAGATAAGGCATTTTTGCAAATCCAAATTTAGGAGAATGAGATCCTGAATGTCAAAATTTTAGGGGCCTCAAAAGGAAAATAAAGCCCTACAGCAATGGTTGATCTGTAACAGAGTGAAAAGGATGAAGAGGCCAACTTGGAGGAATGAAAAAAAACCTCTTATGTTACCTGACCCACCGTGCTTGAATATCACCATGTTTTCAGTTCAGAATTCACAAATCATTGTAGAGTTCCAGTTAGTATCACCCAAACCTGTTATCTGCGGGCCATCTTCATGGATGGAGTACATCACATTTAGTAGTTTGATAAATAAACCAAACCAGTTTCTGTATATTCAACGACTATTATGGCAACCCCATGTGTGTCAGAGTAGAACTGTGCTTCGTAAGTTTTTAATGGCTGATATTTTAGAAGCAGATCACCAGGCCTTTCATCCAAGGCACCTCTGGGTGGACTTGAACCTTCAAGTTGTGGGTTAGCAGGGTCCAACTCGACGACACATAACAACAACAGGCTATGTCTGCACTACATAGAATTACCCTAAACTGAGCTGTTTCTTCCTGCATCAGGCCAATAGACTTAATTTGCATAGCCATATAAATGTCTTTGCAAATGAGCCCCATTATCCTTTTGCAGAGATTTGAGTTACAAAGGGGACAACCCCCTGTACTTGGAGGATGGGTCTACCATCCCTAATCATCCATAAAGCAATGGAAGATAACCTGAAAACAGGCTAATGCGTAAACCTGGTGGGCAGAGGTAGACACAGGAAGGCTGAGTGAGATTAGAGTCGGCTTTACAGTTCTTTTGATGTTTCCCCAGCTAACTCTGGAGGTGAGTGAAGGATGGGGCAGCAGATCAAAGGTACCTCGCAGATTCAAATTAACATGGAGTTGGTGAATCTGAGCAGTGTCTGCCTGCAAACAGCAATACATGTCACCAAACAAAGTTAATCTCTTTGTCAAGCTTGGAGGTGGTGGTCCTTTTATAAAACTTGCACAGGCTAAATTTATGCCTGTTGTGTCTTAGATCACCAAAGGGAAAGTAGTGCTCTACTTTATTTTCTCTGTATAAAACCAAAAAAAATCAAACTCACTGCCATGGAGTGGATTCAACTCATAGTTGACCCCTCCTTGGGTTTCTGAAGCAGTATCACTACAGAAGTAGGATTGCCCAATCTTCTTTCCCAGGAGTGGCTGGTGGGTTTGAACCACCAGCCTTCTGGTTAGCAGTCAAATGCCTTAGGCACTATGCTACCACAGCTCCTTTTTTAAAAAAAAATTTTTTTTTTTTTCGTTTTTTTATTTTAAAGCAGATCTATGATTTCAGATCTCCAGCTACAATCAACCTGTGTTGTTTCCAAAAAAGGGTGGATGCATTTGGGTCGAAAGGAGCCATGATGGTGCAGTGGTAAAAGCGCTAAACTGCTAACTTTCTCCTTGGGAGAAAGATGTGGCAGTCTGCTTCTGGAAACATTTACAGCCTTGGAAACCCTATGATGTGGTTCTACTCTGTCCTATAGGGTCACTATGAGTCAGAATTGACTCCAGTGCAGTAGACTTGGTTTGCTTTGGATTTTGATCGGAGAGAAGAATGGGAAGGCATTGTCAGAAATCTCCACCTTTCTCTGAACGCACCTGGGATTTAAAACTGCAAGTGCTATTAGATGAAGCTTTATTTTGTACAAGGACAGTGCCTCTTCTCTAAACTCCAAACTCACTGCCATCGAGTCGATTCTGACTCATAGCGACCCCCATTGGATTTCCAAGGTTGTAAATCTTTATGGAAGTAGTTTGCCCCATCTTCCTTCTACGGAGCAGCTGGTGGGTTTGAACGGCCAGACTTCCCGTTAGCAGTCAAACGCCCAGGCACTGTGTCACCAGAATTCCTCCCCTCCTCTCTATTTGGGGATATTTAGCTTTAAAGCCCCAAGTGCTGTATCAAAAGGATTGAAAGGAGCAGCACAGAGTAAACTATAGCCCCAAGATAAGTCTAAATAAGAAACAAAAACTTACTGAAAAAGGCTGTAGCACAAGGTCATAGGCTCAGAAAGCTGATACTAAGGAATGGAAATGAAATGCAGTGAATAATAGATTAAGTGTTAATATTTACACAGAAAAGCTACACAACAGATTTCTTGGCATTGGTTGAGTCCAACGTGCTTTTGAGCTCTCGCTAGTCATAAGACTTAGGAAATCAGAGGATATGTCAGATCCTGCATCTCCCAGAGAAGCTGACTTATTCATAGGGAAATGGATTGAGAGGGTGTTGGAGGGGTAGTGCTTCAGGGATGGTAATAGCAGAAAAAGAAATTGAAGTACTTGGAAAATAAAACTTGTCTATGGTCACCAGCCAAGCACTCATCAAATTTTACTTTAATGAGTAGTGTGTAATAAAAATGGAGACTATTGATCTTAAAAGCTAGCAAGCAGCAATTTAAGGTGCAACTATTGGTCTCTCCCCAACCAGAGCACAGAGGAGTGAAGAAAATCAAATACACATGGAAGGACTCATGGACCACGTGAACCTCACCCTCCACAACCCTGAGACCATAAAAACTAGATAGTACTCTGCTACCACTACCAACCACTCTGAAATGAATCACAATAGAAGGCCCCCTGGATAGAGTAGGAGAAAAGTGTGGAACAAAACTCGAAATCAGAAAGACCAGGCTTACTGGTCTGATAGAGACTAGTGGAATCCCTGAGACTGTGGCCCTTAGTCACTCTTCAAGCTGAAACTGATCTCATCCTTGTGGCTCAACTTTCAGCCAAAGAGTAGACAAGCTGTAAGGGGAACAATAACACCAGGGAGGTACGTACTCCTTAGAACAAGCAACAATAGGAGATGAAAAGGACAGCATTTGCCTAGCAACAAAATTCAGAAGGCAGGAAGGGATAGGAAGAAAGCACAAATGGAACCTAAATACATAGAGAGGAAGTGGAAATAGAGCTGTTACATTGTGATGACTGAAATCAATGTCATGAAACAAAATGTGTTGTTGAATAAAAAACCAATTTGCTTTATACGCTTTCATTCAAATCACAATAAAAAGGTTTTTTTTAAAAAGAGGAAGACCATTCCAAGTTGTTAATTTCAAGCTTAGAATGATGGAAAGACTGAGAGCTTGCCAAATCACTCAGCCAGTATGGACTCAATTACAGCTGGAGGCCAAGGACAAGTTGAATTTTATGTGTTTGTTTCCCTAGCGGCCATAAAATGGGAGTAACACCCTTGCATCAAGGTTGAGTACTAAATAGGATATGTGTATAAGGTAACTATGTGGTAGAGTGCATACCACATAGTAAGTGTTCAATAAATATTATATCTTTTACTTTCGAAACTAATCTGATATTTTCAGTACTGTATTTAACGTAATGTAATATAAATTAATGTAAGAAAACCATGTTCAATTGGAAGGACTGTTGATTAGAAAATTTAAAATTAGTGATGCTTTGGATTGTATAGATTTACTGTATACACAGACTGTCATCTGAGGAAAAAAGAGTTGAGAAATGGAATACACTATGGCTTTTTACAGAATCATTTTAGTAATTCAAATTTTAAAACAAAAGTCATTGGAAAGAACTTTAAAGCCTCAAAACATTATGATTAGGTAACAAGTGGAAAAGTAACAAGATAATTTTGTAAAAAGAAAAAAAAAGGCATGGCTGAAAATTTATAGGACTATAATTTTTTGTATTTCAATCTATTTTTAATCTCTGAAAGCCCTTTCCTCATATTAAAATTTATATGGAAAGAATATATGCCTTTAGATTACTAAAAAGATGTATTAGCAATAATTTGAGACAGGATAGAAGAGCTGAATTAGTGCTAAAATCATAAATTTGAATGCTCTTATTGGGAGCTCTGGTAGCATAGTGGCTAAGACATTTGCCTGCTAACCAGACGGCTGGTGGTTCAAATCCACCAGCCACTCCTCAGAAGGAAGGTTGGGCAATCCTACTTCCATAATGATACTGCCTCGGAAACCCAAGGAGGGATCGCTATGAGTCGGGTTTGACTCAATGGCACATAACAACAACAACAACATCAAATGTCAAAAGCTAAAATATGTTTGAGTTTGGGTAATTTTATCTACAAAGACAATATACTCATTTTTCATTTATTGATATGGTTAGGTCTCAAAGACCAGGTCACTATGCAAAAGTCAGCATTATGCAAGAATGGAGCATGACTACATCACACCACAAAATGGAAGATGACTACATCATTATATAACTGTGAAAATACAGTATTACATAACTACTAAACCATGGAGAATCATAGCCCAGCCAAGCTGACACATAACCTTAACCATCATAACCAGTGCTATTCTCACCTAGCATCTCAGTATTATTGCCAGACATATGTCATTAATGCGCAAAGTAGTCAGAGAGTAGATTTTTTTAGTATTGTAAATGTGAAATGTCAGATAGCAAAGAGTCCATAAGTAAGGAGTAAGTGTAGTTTAAAATACTTTTTTAAAAATGAATACAGTTTCCTAGGGTAAAAATTTATCTTCTGAAACCCCTCTATAGTTACATTTTCCTTATGTGTATGCTATTAGTTGTTATGTTTATAAATTAGTTCTTTCCAAATCTGAGTAAATTTTTACCATGGGATTTGATTCAAAGGTTGTCTATCCTATTGGTGTCTATAAAACATTTCATTCAAAAACCCTTTTTCCTTGACATTTGGTAAACTCTTCATACTATTTGTTTTAATCATAGCTTTATCATGCTTCCTTTGTCAGAGGTATTATATCATAAGTCACTGATCTTCTTTGAGACACAAAGCATTTGTTGAGTCTTTTCTTTTCAGCCTCTGAATCATCAAACTCAGCCCAGAAGCAGTCTGTTTGAGATCATGATTATTATCTGGAGATCAAGACTTAACACATCTCCTGTTAATGAGTTTAATGAGTGAGACTTAAAATTCTGATCTCTGAACATTGCCTTTTGCTCTCTGGCCAAGGTTTCCAGAGATAAACTTTACTTTTTGGTTTCATACAAATGAGTATTTAACTTTCTGCACCACTTTCAGGTCTGTTCATTAGTGGCTTGACTTCACGTATGTATGAGCACTATATGTACACTATAGTATGAGCCCAGTGCTAAATATAAAATTCATATTAAACTCTAATTGAACACATTGACTTGAGTGAGAAAATGATTCTACAGCAAATTATATTTCTTTTACAAAAATTGTCCTAATACAGAAAAACAAAAAATACTACAAAACCAAATTTTGTAGGTCTGGAAATAGAATGAATTTTCTGCTTAAAAAGGGGGAAAAATGCCTTACTTTGGCAGTTCTCAAACTTGTCTATGCATTAGAATCACTCAGGTATGTTTTAAAAGTTCCCAGCCCTGACCACAGTTATTTTTTGTTTTCCTAGATTATTTCAATGTGCAGATATTTTTAAAATTTTTATTGTGATTTGGATGAAAATTAACCAAGGAAATTCATTTTCCATACAGCAGTTCATACATCAATGTACAGATAAATTTGACGACCACTGATGTAGTTTAAGGAGCTCTGGTGGTACAGTGGCTAAGGCATTTGGCTGCATTTGGTTGGTGGTTCAAACCCACCAGCTGCTCTGCATAAGAAAGATGAGGTAGTCTGCTTCTGTGAAGATTTACAGCCTTGGAAACCTAAGGGGTCGCTATGAGTCAGAATCAACTCCATGGCAGTGAATTTGGTTTTAGGATGTAGAGCTTAAAAGTAACCATAGTGAATTCTAGTTTCTAGTAATGGAGGAAATCTTCTCCCTTCACACACACATACATCCCACAAGTAACAAAATAATACAGTGTGCATAATAAATTAAAGAAAGAAAGAAACCAATTAAAGGCCTGGAGTGTGTGTGTGTGTGTGTGTGAGAACAGGCAGAAAATTGAGGTTGTCTACACACTAAAGAAAGGAACTTCAAGGGGTAAAATGTGTAAATTTGTGGCTATTTGCCTGAGGGCATTACTTATTTATCAAAAGGCTGTCTGAGAAATAGAAAGCTATAGCCTCAGTGGCTTGGGATGTCAGGACAGAGACCGGACTGGTAGAGCAGATGAAAAGTTTAAAAGGAATCTTGGAAAAAGGAAACTGTAAAAGGAGTAAACCTCAAAATCTAAAGAGAAACTCTGCTTAAATCCTTGGCCAACTTACACAGGAAAGACCCAGTAGGATAACTGAGAAGGCAGCAGCTGGAAGATGAAAGAACTGATCAAAAATTTTAGTTACTATCCACTACACATCCTTCTCCAGGGAATGGTCCCCTCTGACAACATGATCAATGTAGTTGAGACGAAGTCTGGTCATCCTAGCTTCCAAGGAGCATCTCGGCTGCTCTTCCTCCAGGACAGATCTGTTAGTTCTTTTGGCAGTCCATGGTACCTTCAGCATTCTTCGCCAGCACCACAACTCAAAAGCATCAACCCTTCTTCAGTCTTCCTTATTCATTGTCCAGATCTCACATGCATACAAGGCGACCGGAAATATCATGGCCTGTGTCCCTAAAGAAGGATGCCATGCTTGGTAAGGTGGAGGGTCAATGAAAGAGGGGAAGGCCTTCGACAAGATGGATTGACACAGTGGCTGCGACAATGGGCTCAAGTATAGCAAGGATCATGGAGCTGGCGTGGGATCAGGCGGTGTTTCGTTCTGCTGTGCATGGGGTTGCTATGAGTCAGAAGTGACTCGATGGCACTTAACAACAACATCCACTACACAGAAGACAGGGAGTAAAGTTTCAGCCTCTCCTTATTAACTGCCTACCAGAACAAAAACTAACACTCTCTTTAGAGGAATGCAGATGAATCTAATCATTAGGCTATACCATCCATAATGCCCAGTATATAATTAAAAAAAAAAAAAAAATTACTATGCACACACAAAAATAAGAATACAGGACCCTATAACAATACATGACTATGGAAGTGAAAAATGCAACTAAGAGAAAGTATGATTATGACATCATGTTCCAATTAACAGACAAGGACTTTAAAGGCACATATCATAAATAACTTATAAAGAAATACACTAATAATGAATAAACTGATGAGACATCTTAGCAGATAAACAGGTATGGCTAAAAAAAGAACCAAATGGTAATTCTAAAGGTGAAAAATACAGTAACTGAAATGAAAATTCACCAGATGGGCTTGACAGCAGATTAGAAACAGAAGTATTTAAGAATTTGAAAATAAATAAATACAAATAATTCAATTTGAATAAAGCAAAAATCTCAGGTGATCTAATATAAATGTACTGGGGTTCTAGAGGGAGAGAAAAGAGAAGCAGAAAAAATATTTCAAGAAATAACGGCCAAGGAGTTTGGGTAAGATGGCAGAATAGACAGAAAGACTGCACAGAAACTCTTCAACAAAGAGAAGGGTAATCAATTATCATAGATATAGAAGATAATCCTGGTCCTCTGAGCCTTGAATGGAAGGATATAGAAGTGGACTGAACTCCAACTAGCAGAAGAATTTGCATGAAAACACCAAAAAAGGAGACATAAGGAGCTGTGGTTGGAAATGACCCTGATGGCACAGACAGTTTGGATATTGCCAAGTGGTGGTAAGACCTAAGAATTAACCTAAAATCAGTCCTGCTAGCCAGGAACTGCACAGAGGACTGCTCTAGTGGCTGGTGAATAAAAGGGGAAGCAGCAAAGAGGAAGACGGGCTGAGCTGTGGATTTTTGGCTGTCTGGAGGGCACAGCCATTCTGAATATTTACAAGCAGTTTGACCATTTTGGATATTTAAAGTGACAGCATTCTCCCAGATTCCAGGGACTTCAGAACAGGCTCCACTTGCCAAGAAACGTAAAGACATTCCAGACGTGAATGACTGGAAAGTTGCACTTACTAAATGAGAGCCACCACTTCCTTCTCCACCAACTGGCCTATGGTAAACAACTACCAGAAGAGCCTGACTCACCCTTGGCTGCTCTTCATAAGTAGTTAACAGAGATCTAAATACAACAATGCCATGATGTCTCAGAGACAACAGACCATCACAGTC
>NW_006921615.1:4288905-4314782 GCF_000298275.1 Orycteropus afer afer
ATCTTAAAAGCTAGCAAGCTGCCATCTAGATGCAACAATGGGTCTCTCCTCGTCCAGAGCAAAGAAGAAAGAAGAAAACCAAAATTCATGGAAACAATTAGTCTTAGCGACTGGTACACCATCCGATCTGCAGCCTATACAACTACAAGACCAGAACTAGATGGTGCCTGGCTACCACTGTCATCCCCTTGGAAGGGGATCTATGTAGGAGATCCTGAGTAGAAAGGGAGAACAATGTGGAACAAAACTCAAAATCATTTGGAAAAAAAAAAAAGGTTGGGACCAGGTTTGCTGATCTGATAGAGCCTGGTGGAACCACTGAATCCACACGTGTGGTTTCCAGCCAAACAAAAGACAGGCATATGAGCTGAACATTTACCTCAAGTAGATAGACTCCTTGGAGAGAACAATCATGGGAGAAAGAAGGGCTATTTATGCACAGGGAGACAGCTCAGGGGGCAGAAGTGTATGGAGCGATGGACACTGGGAAGAGGTAACTATGGGGAGGAAGTGGGAGGGGAGCTGTTGCATTGGGGTAAACTGTAGTCAATGTCATGAGACAAAGTGTATGTGAACTGCTGAATGGTAAGTGAATTTGCTCTATAAACTGTCACCCAAATCACAATTAAAAAAAAAGAATGGCCAAAATTTTTCCAAAATTTGGTCAAAACAAACTTGCATGCCCAAGAAGACCAATGAACCCCAAACAAGTGAGCAATACCAGTCGTGGTCAAGGCAATTACAACTCACAGACATCCCGTGTGTCAGAGCACAATTGTGCTCCGTTGGGTTTTCGTGGCTGATTTTTCAAAATTAGATCTCTAGGCCTTTCTTCTGACATACTTGAGTGGACACAAACCTCCAACCCTTTGGTTAGCAGTTGAGCACGTTAACCTCTTAGAACATGCAGATTCCACAAGCCAGATAAACACTAAGAAAACCATAGGTAGGCATATCAGAGTCAAAAATGCTGAAATCCAAAGACAAAACAACCCAAAGATAGTACATACAAACTGCCATGATACAAATGACAGATGACATCTCATCAGAAACAATGGCAGCCAAAAGATAATGAATGCCTTTAAAGTGCTAAAAGGAAAAAGAGAAAAAAATTAAGAATAAAAATCAACCTAGAATTCTATATCTAATAAACCTATCCTCCAAAGATGAAAGTAAAATAAAGCCATTTTTAATTAACAAAATAACAGAATTTGTCACTAGCAAGCCTGTGCTACAGGATATTTTCCAGGAAATTTTTCAAAATGAAGAAAATTGACACCAGATATCACTCAGATCTAAAGGAAGGAATGAAGAGCACTAGAAATGATATTTGGCAAATATGAAAGATCATATATACATCCTTTATTCTCTTAATTTTTAAAAATCAACAGATCTGATTAAAGCAAAAAGTATAAGATTTACCATTGAGTTTATCATCTATGTGGCTGTATATATATGAAAAAGAGGAAGAGAGGAGAGGGTCAATGAAACTATACTCTCGCAAGGTTCTATATTTTATATCAAGTTGTATAATATTAACCTTAAGATTGTGATGTTAAAGAATTATATTGTAACCCCTAGAACAATCATTAAAAAAGAAAAAATGTATAAATAATAAGCCAATGTAAAAATTAAAACAAAATACCAAAAAATACTTGATTAAACGAAAAGGCAGGAAAGGAAGAACAGGGCCAGGGGAAGTGGGGATTGGTAAACATATACCAAACTACCAATAATTATATTAAATGTAAATTGACTAAAAAAGCCAAGTAAAATGCAGAGATTATAAGACTAGATAAAAGAGCCTGGCCCAACTATCTGCCATCTAAAAGAGATTAACTCTAAACAACAACACACAAAATCGGTTAAAAGTAAACAAATGAAAAAGTATGTACCTTATAAATGATAATATAAAAATCATTTATATTTGGCTTTGGTATGAACAGGTTTTAATACCAAACATTTACCTTTCCAATTACATTTACTGGTTCTAAAAAAAACATATTTATTATGGTCAAGCTACTATCAATGACGATTTTTATCAACCCAAAAATAGGAAAAAATTAACTACTACATAGGTAAATAATTTAAGATGACATTGTTATTAATCTCTGGTTTTTATTTGATCTTTAACAGTTACTTTTTTTGTTATTAATTCCTCATATGGCTCCTTTTTTTTCCCTTTTAGTACAGTGAATTCGTCTTAACAAGGAAAGGCTTTCAGGATTTGATAGTTTTGCTCATCTGCATTCAAGGCAAAATTTAGGTCTTCATTCTAACTACTGGAACAGCAAAGATTCTTAGCACCTTTATTTCATTTTTATTTATGCTTATATTGTTTCTTTTATTAGTATTTCCTTTATGGTTTAAATCTATTTTGAAGCTTTAAGGTGGGGCCAGGTTACTCAAGGTATAAGCGCCGTTTGAAGTTGTACCGTCATAGGCTAGAGCACCACACCTTTCCCTCACTCATTTTTCCTGTATCTCTTGGTTGTCATTGTCAATTTTTTACTTTCACTTAAAAAATAATTTTGAGTTTAGCTCTTTCTATAGTAGGAATTTTCTAAAATAGGGTTCCAGAATTAAATTTGGGAGAATTTTTCTACATTCTTTAAATACTGAAGTTATGATGCTTTCTCAAATTCAGATAATTCATAGCTGGAGAAGGACTGGAAAGATGATGACTATGTTCAAGCATGACAACAGAAATTGGTTTTGTGGCATGTGACATATCTACTCAACCATGTAAGTGAAAGGGGTATCACCAACTCCCTTTTGCCCATCCTGGTTTGGTAAGTAGTTGCCTATCCCAACAATGCCACTGGTACATAGCATCTTTTTTTATTTCCCCCTGCAAACTGTGACACTGGGAAATGTTTACCTAATAAACTAACAACCCCAACATATTCAGAAGCCCACTGCTAACCTCATCACTTTAGGAAATGTTTTAAGATATTCTCAAAACTATTTATGTACAATTTAAGTCATATTTGCATGCAAAGACATTACCTAACTACTTGTACCACTGAACAAAGGTTATTTTATAGGGCAATGTAGAAAAAAAGCAATGCCAAGAGATTACTTGGGTTGTTTACTTCTGAAAACTTAAGTCATAACCAGGAGCTTCAAGGCCTTTATTTTCAACATTAGCCATGATTCAAAATATGCAGGAAAGATCATCAAGGGCTTTAAAGGCAGGCTACACACGGACGAAATGATTCACTTTAATTTGCTAATACAGGTTTTAGTAAAGATTTAAGGGCCCACTATCCCCCCTATCAACAGTAAGTAACACACATCCTGTTTATACATATTGGTTTGCTGTCCACGGTTCTTCAAAGAGCTGATGAAACCCCCAACTCACACTCCACCCTACCCCCAACTTCCTGCTCATTAGAGCGCTATATTCCTACTCATTGTTAAGAAGCATCTGTCTCAACAAAATATTCTGCATTACAATAATTTTTAAAGAAAATACTTTATTATGTCATGAAAAAAGGCATCATTTATCAGCTAGATTCATATTTTTTAAAAAATGGAAAATTTATTAATTAAACAGTATGTGGGCATCCTGTTCCACATGGGAATGAAAAGATGCTATAAGTTCTCTAAGTATTGCACAGTCTGAAAAAACCAACCAAAAAAAAGAAAGGGGAGAGGGGAAAATCACATGATCTTGGGAACCATATCACATTATGAATAATCTACCAAGAAACATTTAAAAAAGAAAACCCTTTGTTTCTACAGTAGTTTTGAGTTTATAGTTCTTGGAATGACTGTATTCCATTGAAGACATCTCAGTAACAGGAAGCTTCATTTTAGCAATCCCATGTGCAAATATTAATAAAAAAAAATATATATATAAAATAATGCAATTTGTCTCTTGCCATCACCCCGGCAATCATGACATTTTTAAGAACTGCTTTGCTTGAAAAAGGGTTAAGCTGTAAGTTTTGCCTGAAGCTCCATCTCTGCAGCCCTTTTGAGTGCAACATCCACTAGAAGCTGAAATCCACTAAAATCCTGGTTGAGGTCCGGTGGGGTAGGAGGAGGAGTGTTGAAAAGACCACTTTGTGTATTTGTACTTGGTCCAGATTTACATGTGTCCTCTGGGTACATAAGGGAGGTGTCTATAAAGTTGCTGGCTGCTATCTGCTGTAAATCTGTGTTTTGTCCCACACCTATCGACTGGCAGAGCGGGAAAGGCACGTCTTTTGATGTAGTCACCGTGGTATGGCAGATCACTGATGGCCGAGCCAAAATTGATCCTGGGGATGATGGCTTAGGAGACAGTGGCCTCCCTAGGGTGGGGTTTGGTCCAGCTGTACAGGAATGAAACGGGCTCTCCTCTAGAGCTGGCATGAAGTTTTTGATGCCCATTGCTGACTCCACAGAGCTAGCTTCAGAAATCTTGGCCCCACGGCGGGAAATTGTGAACTGATTTGGATCTTTGCCATCCTTTCTCAGCATGTCAGGGAGGAGCCTGCGGCGGGCGTTGATGAACCAGTTACAGACCTGAAATCATATCAGTATGCTTTAACACTGTCCTCATTCACTCAGCAAACACTTTTTGAGAACCTTCTATGGGGTTCCTAATTGACCTTTCTTTTTGTATTAAAGAAGGCATGAAAAGGCTTATCTGAGCTCACAAAGCTATTTTAAGGGATTTGATCCCAGCCAAGAACTGTTTCCTGTCATAAACCTCTTCCTCTTCTAATATAAATTCCCCCCTCCTTTTTAATCTCATCTTTCAATCTTTACAGAGAGAGTAAAAAGCCATAAATTCCCAAATGTCAAAAAATGATTTTAGGGAGAAAGGTTTGCATCTTTTTATTTTTCTCCATATTAACATATTATCTATTGTCCCAGTATTTAGGTTAATCAACTATAGAAAAACTTTTCCTGTCTGAAAAGGGCCATTCCTCCCAGTTACTGATTTTTCCCAGTTCAAACGACTATGTCAACAGACATAACATCAATTACCTCACTGAAGTCTGTCCTTACTTAAATACCAAACCAGTTTCCTGGGTAATAGAGTAAGGTTTAATCTTTTTACGTCTGTTGCATAAAGGAAGGCTTTTAGGTATTAAAGAGAATGCTATTTGACAGATAATGTCAAGTGTTTCTATGTTTCTCTAAACAGCCAGTTACTAGCTTTTAGCACTATCAAGTCTACAATAAAAAAAAATCTTTTTTGAGTAGGGAGGAGCTTAATGGTTCAACATAGAAAAATTCTATAAAATGACTGGGGAAGAAAAAAGTATGCCTACACTTTGTGTTTTTTCTCCTTACCTGTAGTGTGGATAGATGTGTTTGTTGGGACAGTAATGCTTTTTCTTGCTCTGAGGGATAAGCATTGTATCGGTGTTCATACAGCCAATCCCGGAGAATCTGAACAGATTCCTTGGGCAGGTTGCCTCTTCTCCTTCTCTTGCCTGAGCCAGCTGAAGAGGAAAGGTCTAGGGGAATGTCCATGCTGTCATCATCCTCAGTCTCACTGCCAGATGCTGCAACAACACCTAGGAAAGGACAAAGGTCATATCAATAGCTTTATCAGCAGAGCACCTAGTGGAAGGCGTATTTATTTTGACCATCAATGTTATGTTCTCTTAACTACTTTCAGTAGTTAAGAGTTAGGCAAAGGGTAAGTGATTTTTGTGTTCTGAAGTACCGGAGTATAAATGAAATGCTTAAAAGGGTAATTTGACTCACAGCACAGAGTAGATTCTCAACAAACTGTCTTAGAAGCCTGTTCTTACTCACTTTCCTATAGGATTTAACATCTTACATTCCTTTTGAATCATCTTCAGAAGTCTTTCTCTCATTCAACAGAGCAAACTGCACCCAAAGTGAATAGCCTGCCACACGTGAAACAGGAAGGGGTCTGCAGAGGTCAGAATGTGTCCAACAACCTTCTTTTTAAGCTCATTGCTAACTAGGAAAAACAATCTTACAAGTACTCTAATGCACACTTTAAATGCTGTTCTTTCTCCTTCTCCCAGTGAAGTTTTGAAATAAAAGGGAAAGGTTTGTACTTGTCCCCCAATACAGAGAAAAAGTGACACATTTATTTAGAGATAAAATACATGTTAAATATTTATGCTAATTTCATGGTCATTTCTTATTCATTGCTATCTATAATTAGTCAAAATTATAAACCTACTTGTATTGGAAGGCATTAATCACTTTTCATTACATAAAAAACTTAATGAAGTTTTCAATTATATTACATAAAATATTTTTATATTACTACTAGTACTTTATCAGGGAGCTCTGGTAGCACAGTGGCTAAGGCACTTGACTGCTAACCAGAAGGCTGGCGGCTCAAACCCACCAACCACTCCTCGGAAGGAAGATGGGGCAATCTACTTCCGTAGTGATACTGCCTTGGAAACCCAAGGAGGGGTCGCTATGGGTCGGGTCCGACTCGACGGCACATTACAACAACAACAACAACAACAGTACTTTATTAAGATATCCAAAGATGTCCAATATTGAGTAAAACAAAATGTTTCCATAAACTTCAACTGTCAATTTAATCTGACGCTACTAGTGGTGCAGTGATTAATGTGTTTTACCACTAACCAAAAGGTCAGTGGTTGTTGCTCCAAGGGAGAAAAGAGGAGAAAACCTTGGAAACCCTAAGGAACAGTTCTAAACCAAAAAACCAAACTCACTGCCATGGAGGAGGACCCAACTCATCGCGACCCCTCCTTGGGTTTCCCAGGCAGTATCACTACGGAACTACATTGCCCAACCTTCCTTCCAAGGAGTGACTTGTGGGCTTGAACCGCCAGCCTTCTGGTTAGCAGTCACAGTCCTAAAGGGTCACTATGAGTCAGAATTGATTCAATGAGAGTGAGTTTGGTTTTTGTTTGGTATCAATAAGCAGAGTTCAGTCTTAATTTATTACAGGACAAAGAAATTTGAATAGTGAAATCCCCAAAGGAAACTCTTTGGCTTTAAGTACTTTAATCCTATTGCAGAGGATACTTATAGATGAAATTCACAAGTGGCCTTTAGGGATGGTTAAACATCATTTTGAACTTTAGAAAAATTAAATAACAAATAGTGTTAACCCCTCCCCTTTCAATAGGTAACTCAAAATGACTAAAGAAATGCATTCTCTTCTTTAAAGACAATCTAGAACTTTAATAAATACAAATGAATGACAAACTATCACATACTTGAGTATCTCCATATTTGGGAAATTAATTAGAATGACAAAATTAAAGATTTATGGTATACCTTTTTAGCTTTACAAAAATTTATATTTTTGTCTGTAGTATTTAGTTTGAAAAATGACTCAACCTTAACTGAGCAGGTTTTCCATGATAGAAAACAAAACAAAGACTATTTCTGATAAAGCATGTGATATATTTCTAAGGAATTTTTAAACCCATTCTTTTAAAGCATTTTAACACAAAGTGAAAAAACTACTTAAAGATTTGTTGATGAGATAGCTCACCAGTTAATTGACTCTGACTTTGCTTAGTGAAGCATTTTTTGTTTTGGACTGCAGAGGGCAGAAGGTGCTGAGGGAGTGCCCAAAGAAAGGAACCCTCCAAAGACAAAGTAAAGCAAGTTCTAACAAAAGAGAATGGTCTTGCAAATTCACTTTAGCTAGAGGCTTAACAAACAACCATAAATAAAGCTCATTAGGAATTCTATTTTAACCACTCCCTATTTTGAAGTTTCCATTCACTGAGGATTTACTTAAACTACTTAAAAAAAAAAAGTATTTTTTTTTTAAAGTTTTGAGAAGGCACATTTTTAAAACTGAAACTGCTTTCACTGTTGAGAAAAATAGGAACCTTTTAAACACCAGCCTAATATGTAGGTGTAGCGCTATTAATAAAAACCTTAAGAAATTATAAATGAGTTCCTGTTTTACTTTTACAGTCACTTTAATAATTAAAGAAATCTAACTTTTAAGAATGTACCAAGCAATTGAATGACTAAAGAAAATTTGAATAAAGTAATTTGTTTAAGTGCTCCAAGGTCTGAAAAGTCATTTTTCAAGGATATTATCGTCCTGTTTTTCAACCTAGAAAAAGTGTGGAAATTTGTTCACTGAACAGTGAATTCCCAACTGTAACTTGGCAATAATAAAGAGTTTGAAACAAACAAACAAAAAAAGAACTGAAGCCTGCCCTTTGAAATTCTCTCTTAGTTTGATATGAAGCTTGATCTCTCAGAATAGGTTAGTGACACTGACACAAAAGCAGGTTTCAGTTAAGCAACACCAAACTCCAGTGCGACTTTCCTCTGTTCTCAGTTCATTTCAATAAATGAATGCCAGGCCTCTGAACCTCTTAACAAATATTTCCAATATGTGCACAAAAGCTTAAGTAACAGGAAGTTAAGACTTCAGTTCCTTGGCTACGGCCAGCTGACATTACACTGCAGCAAAACCACGTTTGCTTCTGTCAGGACTGTTTTCATTAAAACTCTCCCTACCAAAGGTAGATCAACTTTGAAAAATAAAAAAGATTTTTTTCCTCCTTAGTCATTTCCTATTGTAACAGAGCTTTTGAAAAGTTTCCCAGTTATGACTTGTTTCCAAATTACTTGTTGCTTACACTATTAAAAATGTTCCAGGAGAGGGGGAAATCACAAGCTTTTTACTCTATCCACATACAAGGAAATGTAGTTTAGAGTCACAAGATGGCCTACGGATCCCACAACTCTGAAAAGTAATTTTGCTTCTGCGCTTTCTTAGTGGTTGTGAAGTTGGACTATAAAGCCTAAAACACACTAGAAAATAATCTAGAAGTAGAAAGAGTAAATATAAGGAAGACTTTAAGTGTACAGTTAGGAAAAACCAAACTCATAAACAAGTCTCCTGACCAGAAAATTGCCTCGGGAGAAGCAACAGGAGTCATAACATTCAGTCACTAAATCCAAGGTGTGCTTGTCTGGTCCCAGGCAAAGAGGAACTCTAAAGCAAGAATTTAACATTGTCAGAAACCAGGAGCAAAAAGGCTCGAGGGATTTTCCTCATGGAACCTAGGTCATTTAAATAGATGCTCTAGGCATCCTTGACTTTTTAAGGTGCTCTGGTGGCGCAGTGGTTACAGCATTCGCCTACAAACCTAAAGGCTAGCGGTTTAAACCCAGAAGCTGCTCCACGGGAGAAAGATGAGGCAGTCGGCTTCTGAAAAGATTTACAGCCTTGGAAAACCCTACGGAGGAATTCTACTCTGTCTTACAGGGTCGCTCTGAGTCAGAATCGACTAGATGACAGTGGGTTTGGTTTGTTTTTTATTGGTTCTTCAAGACTACACATAATCACACAGCAGTCTTAGCAAATTCCGAGCTCTCTAATTGGGTTTAAGATGCTTTTTGTTTTAACGTAAACGTCAAAAGATTTTCACAAGCCTTTTTCACAAAACAAATAGTCTAACTCCATCTAACCCCATCCGCCAGGCGGGATGGACTTAAGAGTCCTTCCAGAGCCTACAACTCTGGGAACTTTTTCAGCCCCTCAAAGGTATTTTTAAAAGGGAGGAGGCAGGGGCGGAGGAGGAACGCAGGGAGGGAGGGACCCTCCCCGGGAGCAAGCGAAGTGGCTTTTGTTCTTGAGAGTTCCTCAGCCTCCGCTTCAATCCGTGCCTAAAACCATGGAAGTTAGCACAACCAGAAGAGTATTTCAAAAGTTTCATGCCATAAGAACAAACTAGAAGCTATGCCATGAATTTGAACATTCTGAGTGGCCTGCCAGGAAAATCTAAGAAGGGAAAGGAAATCGTATTCTCAGCTCCCCCGCACGAGCTGTACACCAGTCACCCAAGTTTCCTCTCCAACATGTCAACCTTTCATTGTTTCCATGACTTGGCGCTGAGTAGGCTAGGGCTGGTTACCGTGAGTATTCCCACTGATCCTGTTGGCATTTTCCAGCCTCGTTCTTCTGCTGGGAGGAGAGGAGGCCGCGGAGGGGTCACAAGTGGGGGTGGGAGCGCCGGAGAGAACTATGGTGGGCCGGGGGTGGGGGGAACAGGAGGGAGACCAGGGTGGGCCTCAGAGGCGCAGAGACTCGGCAGTCACCCTACCCCACCCCCCAGCCTGAACAATGGGGAAAGCCTGCACCCGGTGAAGAACTACTGTTCAAAAAACAAAACCTCCAACTAACTTACAGAAGTTAGCTCCACTCAAACAGAACCCTTTCAGTAAGGATCATGATCTGTCAGTCCTACCAAGAGTTGAGACAACCTTAGAAAGGTGACCCTGGACTCTCCTCGGGAGTGTTTTTGTCTCAGAGCCAAGCAAACCCCTTCATTTCCCCACAGAGATTCCTACTACGAACTACTACGGTATTAGCCTGGTTGTGATGTTTAATTTTAGTCTGACTGGGTAAAGATAAATTCCACCTGTTTCAAAGTCCTTCACAGAATCAAATGAACAGAACCCCAAAGTAAAAAAGTAGCCGAAGAAACTCTCTCGGGTATTAGGCTGTTTCACTTTCAAATGTTCCGTTTTAACTGTACTTGCTGTAATGTCTATCAAGGTATAACGAGTCTGAAAGAATGTGGAGTTAAAAAACTCTAGCCAGCTACTGGGCATGCGCAGTGTCAAGACAACCCCTCCCGCCCGCGCCCGTTTGCTTCCACAAGCGATCAACTTCTGTTTTGAACCACTCCACATAAATCACAACATAAGAGCTAACTCCAGGTCAACGACTGAATATTCGAGGGCACCTCCCAACCAGGGACGCAAAAGTTCACTTCAAAAGGGAGTTCAAAATCTCTGACCTTTCATGTTTTTTTTTTTCCGTGTACTTTGTTTTTAAACTAGACTGACGGTAAGTTTTAGTTGTAAAGCTTCCAGAATGCTTCGTGGAAACAATGACAGGGTTACTTTCTGCACTCACAACCAAGCCTGCTTGTCACACTTGGGCACATTCTGACTGCACGCCGCTTCAAGCAGCATGCCCTAAGTTCCAACACTTAATGTTGCCCCAATTCATCATGGGAAAACTTTTAAAGACTAAGGATTTTTTTTAAAAGTCTTAGCTTTCCAAAACTATTTACACCTGAGGGCAGTTTCAGGTCCAGAATTACGTCCCTTGAATTACGAAAACGCCACATTCCTAAAGAAAAGAGGGCGCCGAGCCCAGCTGGGCGTGGGAGTCCGTAAGCCCAACTTTTGAGACAAAGGCTCGGCGGCTCCGCAATCTCGGGTGTCAGGGACCCCACCGCGCTGCGCCAGAGGAGGCAGCACGGGGTTCCCCCGTCCTGGAGCCTGGCCGGAACCCCATCCCCTCAGCCTGCGAGAAAAGGCGAGAAGCCCAGGCGCTGCCGGCCGGAGCGTGGGGTGTCGGCTCAGACAATGAAAGTTGGAGCAGCACAAACAAGACGGCAGAGCATGTTTCTTGACAACGTGCCAGCAGCATGGAAGGGCCGGTCTCCCAACAACAGTTCCTCGTGTTTTGTCTAGAAGGGAAACATCAACTGCCATTTCAGACCAAGCCCCAACAAAGAAACAGCTGCCCTAGAGTCCCTCGGCGTTAAAGTCCACAAAGTCACTACAGCACCCCACTCGGCTGGGCCCCGCCATCAAGTCCCCTGGAGTCGCGCACAAACCGCGCGCTGCACGCGGCTTGCTTACCTTTCTTACTTTTCATTCTGGATTTCCACTTCCCGCGGGAGGGAAGACTGGGGGCCAGAGGAGCCAGGAGTGGTGGTCGAGAGGGCAGGCGTGGGTCCTCCTGCACCGCAGACTCTCCCGTAACTTGGAGTAGGTGCTCCAGCCGTTATTGCTAAACAAGGCGCTCTGGTCCCAGGCGTCTGGTCCTTGGATGGAATTCAACTGACACTTGGGCTTCCTCCTGCAGGGATCTTCTGGCGGCTGCCGGGGTTCGCCCTCCCCAGACAAGCTCCTCTCCCCACTTGGCTCCTTTGTTCCCGGCTCCTGGTCGGCGCACCTCCGCGCTGTCAGAGTGAGCAAGGCGCTGAGGGAAGGTACAGGAGGTCCTGCCTCCGCCCCCCGCCGCCCGCCCCGTCCCCCGCCCTCCCGCGGCTCTTCGCCCCTCCCCCACACCTTCCAGCTCCGGGATCCCGGGACCCAAGCCGAGAGACGGGGACGCCCGGCCGCTGTCACCCGTCACTCGCGGGGGCGGCTCGGGGGTGGGGATCGAGAAACCCAATCCTTCCTGCCGGCTGCGCTCACAGAGCCTGTGTCCTTACTGAGGTGGCGGGGCGCCCGGCGTTTTCCTTTGGGCCTTTCTTTTCGGGCTGGCGAGGGTGCGTTTGATTGTAAAACTGCAGACTCCCTCCTCCACCCCCGGGAAGCAAAGGCTGCCCCCTGTCGTTATTCACAGCTGCCGCGGACTTCGTCGCCCCTGCTCCAGTCGCTGGATCCGGCAGCCGCTTCAGATTCAAGGGGTGGAGCGCGGGAGGAAAAATACTCCGGGCAAGAAGGAACTTCTTCCAGAACGCGCGGCTGTCCAGGACAAGCCGGTGCGCTTCGGCGCACCCTTCTTGTCCGGGACTCGTCTTCCCACAGCCTCTGTTGCAGGGGTTCGGGGGAATGAGACATAAGACACCCAGGAGAAGGTCTGCTCCCCCGGGCTATAGCTGCGAGTTCCGGACAGGATTGCAAGGCAGTTTCGACATCTAACACGTTGCGGACAGACACTTGTCATGCTCACATGCTTTTCTGCTTGGAGACGGCTGGTCGCGCGCCTGCCCCCTGCCACTTGGGGCTGACAGCCTCTCCGCCCCGGGGCCCAGTCAGCTGCTGCCTTTAAGAGAAAGGGGCGACAACGTCGGGACTGCTTATCTATTTCGATAAACTGTGCCTACTTTTAGGACTTAAACCTTGCCAGGGGATCCCTCCTCCCCTCCGGTATTCCATACAGAAACTAGCCATGAAGTAAACACATGTTCCCGTTGATTTATTTTGGTTGAGAGTTATGAGGACTCCAACAGGAGTTCCTTGATGAAATTACCTTTTAAAAGACCAGATGGCTGTGTGGCTGGAAGCAAGAATCGCAGCCCTTCTCCCTGCCCCTCCTCTAGGTGTAGTTTGCGCGTGTGTTTTCCGTTGTTTTGAAGCAAACGAACTGTCACTTGCCACAGTAAGACTTTCCTCTCACTTAAAAAAGGCGGGGGGGGGGGAGTTACAAAAAAAAACCAAAACGTAAATAAGTCTAGTAGAGACGTCAGCGCCCGGGTCTGCCTCCAGTTTCAGCTCTATGCTGTTTCTGTTTTGTAACCTCGGTGGACATTCCACCAGTGGTAGCTCCGTGGAAATAAGGTTAAACCCAACAAGGGCTAAGGCAAGCCAAAAAATGACTGACTAGACTTTGGAGGCTGTGTTTTAGGATTACTCTGAAAACTAAAGCCAGCCTCCCACCCCTGTCGCCCCCTCGCTCGTGTGCTCTTAAGAACACACACTCACACACACACACACACGTGTGCAGTAAGGCCAGAGTTTAAAAAGCTTAGTGGTTTATCCAGTTACAGGACTTAAAATGGATAACCAAGGAGAAAAAACGTCACTGTAAGGACACAAGAATCCTAGAGGTTATTATTTTTTTTTTTCCTGCAGTCGTTTGACGACCGCTGGACACCAGAGAAGACACATCTAACACAGCACAAGGGGTGCGTGATCTTGGGGGGGCAGCCAGGTGGGCCTGCCCTGGGACTGACTGGACCGAGCGCAGCTCTCCAGGTCTGGAGGGATAGGAAACCGCTGCGGCGGCGCGCGGGTGCAGGACAGATGTGGGGCGAAGGGCGCGCCGCGCCGCCCGCTAGCGGGCCTCTCCATTCTTTCGTTTGAAGGGTTGTTTGTAACAAGGATTGGTGGCCCACATCCGCCGGGAGAGCAGAGAGGAGGGCGGAGGAAGGACGCCGGGAGGAGGAGCTGGCGGCCACGCAGCGACCTCGCGGCCTGAGTGGCAGGAGCCGCGTCTGGAGCCAGGCGGTTACTCCGGAGACGCTTTGTTTGCGAACTTCGAAAGCTGCTGCGGCTGCTCCTTGGCTTTCGTTGAGACTTTACAAACCGCGTCTTCAGTCGACCGGACTCCCCTCCCCCCGCTTTCCGGCTGCGGGAGACAAAAATGTTTCCTTCTTCCCCATAGTCATCCTTGGCCACGTGGTGGCTCTCATTAAGTACACAAAGGTATTTTTTTCTTTGGTTAAGTGAACTTGGCTAGTTACTGCGATTCTCAGGCAAGCGAGATGAAAACCCAGAGTTGCAACGAGTTTATGGCTTGAAAACAAGCTTAACAGGGGAAGAGGGAGGAACTGGGAGAATTAAAAGGCTCTTTCAATGAAGAAAAAAAGTCAAGCTTTAAACTCGCTTTAGCTGGCAGTTTGGCTTGATGTGGCAAAAGTACACATTTTGCTCGAGCAAATCACATCGAAGCCGTTTTTAAAGCTGGAGAGATATTCCAAACGGGATCACCAGCACAATTATGGGTCCAAACTAGTGACTTAAGAGTCCGCTTTTTGGATGCCCTTGCTGCACTTCCAAGGCTGGTCCCAAACTTCTCTGGAGTTTTTGTATTGTTGGTGCATTATGGGAATAAAGTGCAGTAAGGAGTTCTGGTGGCACGGTGCCTAAGGCATTTAACCGCTATTTACAAAGTTGGCGGTTCAAATCCACCAGCGGCCCGATGAGGCACTTTACTTCCATGAATATTTATGGCCTTGAAAACTCAATAGGGGTCCCTATGAGTCGGAAACGACTCGATAGATCGCAGTGGGTTTGGTTATATATTTTATCTTTATTTTCTTTTCTCAAGGTGTAGAAACAATTTTCAGGATTATGTCTTCGGGCCTGTTTGTAAATGGTTTCAATTAAGATTCTTTCCAGTGCTAAAGTTGTGTGGATTCACATTTGCTACATATTATTTGTTGAATTCATATGGATGTTAAATTGGGAAGCTGAATGAGTAAAATCCAGAAGACCTTTGGGATCTTTAGAAGGTTGCTGGTAAATGTTTTTCACTATTATTTTTTCCTGTCCTGGCACACACAGTTCCATTTGTTTTCAGAAACTGCCTCAAGGCCAAGAAAGAAACAGGGTTGTGTAAAGTTACTTTTCACAGCCTGCAAACCCTTTAAAAGGCAAAACTCAGATAAAAACTTAGAAAGGATAATAAACCAGAAAAATGTATTGATAAATTCCTAGAGTGAAGAAGAAATGGCTAAGTCATCAGTAACATGCAATTACAAATTATTATTATTATTATTATTGGAACCAGGCCCATCAAACAGTTGGAGAATGTATTTATTTCATTCATCTATTCAAGATACTTTGGATGAGCATGGTTTCTGTAGGCACTGTCCTGGGTAGAGGAATGATGACTCATGCATTCTATGGATCCCTTTTGCTTCTAGTCTCTGGGGTGGGGTGGGGGTGGGGGTGGGGGCAGATATTTTTATGAAATATGCAGACTGCTAGGCTCCAAACCCTACACAATGGTTCTATAATAATCTCGCATCTCATGTCAGAGGATCTTGGGTAGCCTTAGAAAAAGCTGTCCTTTGTGTTGTCAGGGGCCTGGGGCTGTACTTTAACCATCTCCTGGTGATTTTATCAAGGCCACCAGGATGATTCTTCTCTTAGTTACATAAGTAACATAACTGGTGCTGCTACATTTGTGTGGGTTTTTTTAATCACTTTTCTCCTAGCTTGAACCTCTCCTCAGAGACTTCTTTCCTCTCTGTAGCCCACTTGTCACTTCTCTATCTCTAGAAGGACTTTGGAATCAAGGGGACAGACCAAAAATACAAGTTGTTGAGCACCGCTTTTACCCACTTTATTGTCAACATCTTGTGCTTGTGTTGTGCTTCACAGTTTACCAAACAGTTCAATTTTCTCGTTTAATATTCAAATTGGTAATGTATTTTTTTCCTTAAAACCCACAAAACCATTGCGCAGATAACTTAAATAACACCTATATGGGGCATGGAACTCTGCTAGCATATTGCCTAAGGGACTTGACTGCTAACCAGAAGGCTGGCGGTTCAAACCACTTCTCTGAAGGAAGGTTGGGCAATCTACTTTTGTAGTGATGATATACTGCCTCGGAAACCCAAGGAGGGTCGCTATGAGTTGGATTCGACTTGATGGCAGTGAGGTTTTTGTTTTTTTTTTTTAAATAGCAAAGCTACAAGGGATAAAACTGGGCATTAGACATAAATTATCTGGCTCTAAATCAAAAGTTTTCTAGGAAATCCTGTCATACATTTGTGGAAGGTCAGATGGCTATGGAAGGTAGTGGAGGGCAGAGACCAACTTCAGATTTCAAGGACACCAGGGCCTCGTGAATACCTTAAGAGTTCCTCTTTGAAATCTAGCTCCAGTTTTGCCAGAGGCTCTCTTCCAATCTATCTTTTTGTGCTTTTCTCTTTATTTTTTTAATGGCAAAAATCAAAATAAACAAACGAAAAAAGTGTGACTGTTCTCAAAAATTTAAACAAGAAATATGTAAAGTGAAATACGAAAGGTTTCTTAATTTCCTAATTTCCCACTTGCACTCCCCATATACATATATGTACCTCTCGTTTGGCAAGTACCAAGTCAGTGGGTTGGACAACAGACTGGAGGCTTCCTTTGACTCATGTAGCTGCATGGGCTGATGAACCCAAGATCAGCCGGTCAGACTGCAGGCTGTCTCATGGGCTGTGGAGGCTAACAAATCCCAGAATTGGCAACCCGTACAGTAAGTCAGGGAGCTCTGGTAGCATAGTGCCAAGGCACTTGACTGCTAACCAGGAGGCTGGCGGTTCAAACCCACCAGCCACTCCTCGGAAGGAAGGTTGGGCAATCCTACTTCTGTAATGATAACTGCCTCGGAAACTCAAGGAGGGGTCGCTAGGAGTCGGGGGCCGACTCGATGGCAAATAACAACAACAACAACAACAGTAAGTCACTGGTACAAGTTCCAAGAACCAGAGGTCAGATAATGAATGACAAGTTGGATGCAGGATTCAGAGTGAGCAAGAAGCCAGAGAGCTTTGCCAGAATGTCCATATCTGTGGATACAGAACACACTCAAAGAAACTCCTTTTCAACTGATTGGCTGCTCATAGCAGATCCCATCATGGAGGTAATTACACTATCAAATCTCATCACAGAGGATGGTTACACCATAACTGCCAAACCACTTAGAATCATGGCCCACCCAAGTTAACACACCACCTTAACCTGATCCGTTCACTACACAAGAATGTAATTGATTGTCACTGTTATTTGTTATTTTCACACCCATGTCTCCCTCTGCCTGGTAGCTCCACTTGTTGCATCTCTGGGTATTTTTCATTCAGCCAAGTCTTAGCTTCAATGTTACTTTCTTGGGAATCTTCTCAGACCATCTGACCTAAATTGTTGTTGTTTGCCGACGAGTCGGCCCCGACTCATAGCGACCCCTCCTTGGGTTTCCGAGGCAGTATCACTGCAGAAGTAGGATTGCCCAACCTTCCTTCCGAGGAGTGGCTGGTGGGTTTGAACCGCCAGCCTTCTGGTTAGCAGTCAAGTGCCTTAGGCACTATGCTACCAGAGCTCCCGACCTAAATTAGGTATCCTCACAATTATCTAGCTCAGGATTTCTCAGTGGCAATACTGTCGACATTCAGGCCTGTAATTCTTTGTTGCGGGGGCCTGTTTATTGTAGAATGATCCTGGTCTCCAACCACTAAGATGCTGGTAGAACTCCCCTTCCCCAAATTATGGCAGTGAAAAATTTCTCCAGATATTACCAATTGTCCCCTGGGTTAGGTAGCAAAGAGGGGCAAAATTGTCCCTGGATGAGAACCACTGATCTAGCATAATCCTTTCTTTAGTTCTCCCATACCACCACAATTTTTAATTATTTTAAAAATAATATAATTTTAATTATTTAAATATTTGCCTGTTGTTTTCTTTTTCTGTTTGACTCCTCATTAAAACATATGTATCTTGCTTATTACTAAATCTCCATGCACCTAGCACAATGTCTAAGACATCAATTAATAAAAACAAACTACAGTTGCTGTAGTCACTTCCAACTCATGACAACCCCATGTGTGTCAGAGTAGAACTGTCAGTGACTGATTCGTCAGAGAGAGATTGCCAAGCCTTTATTTCAAGGTGCTGCTGAGTCAATTCTGACTCATAGTCATGCCATATGACAGGGCAGAACTGCCCCATGGGGTTTTCTTGGCTGCCATCTTCACAAAAGCAGATCACCAGGTCTTTCTTCCTGAGAGTGGCTAAATGAGTTCAATCTGCCAATCTTCTGGTTAGCAGTTGCTTGAATAATTTCGTTTAGAAAGATCAGCACAAGGCTAGTCCCTATAAGATGGAGGTTAAAGATTCCCAAATGTTCACTTTTTCCAAACTGCTGTGCCACTCCATCATCTCTGACATCAACTCCTCCTCTTCCCCTCAAGAATCCCCCTCCTGTTTTAGGGTTCCGTATTTCTCTATAACATCTCACAGAGCTCACTAACTCCCAAGGAAATGGCTCACATCGTGGTGGTGGAGGCTGGGAGGCTAGTAAGCTGGCAAGTCCCAGGTCTGGAGGATTCTCCCAACTCTCGTGGTTGCAGGGATCTGTAAACCCAAATTGGCTGGTCAGATGATGGCTGCTGTCTCAAGCCCAGAAGTGAGATGATGAAAAACCAAATGCAAAACTGGAGCAAAAGAGTGAACTTTCCCAAAACATTCCTCTATATATACTCTCCGGAGCTCTGGTAGCTTAGTGCCTAAGGCATTTGACTGCTAACCAGAAGCCTGGCGGTTCAAACCCAGAAGCTACTCCTCAGAAGGAAAGTTGGGCAATCTACTTCCATAGTGATACCGCCTTGGAAACCCAAGGAGAGGTCGGTATGGGTTGGGTCCAACTCGACAGCACATAACAACAACATATATACTCTCCAGGAAGCTAAAGGAGCTCTCGTGGTGTAGTGGATAAAGCATTTGGCTACTAACCAGAAGGTCAGCAGTTCAAACCCCCCAGCAGCTCTGCAGAAGGGTGGTGACTTCAATCACACCCTCCATCAAGGCGGGACTCAAGATACGTCCCACCCTAAACAGGCATAGAGAATAAGATTTATAATATATCACAAAATGGTGGTGACTTTAGTCACACCCTCCAGCAAGGCAGGACTCAAGATGCATCCCACCCTAAAGAGGCATAAACCAAAAACCAAGCTCACTGCCATCGAGTCGGATCCAACTCATAGCTACCCCTCCTTGGGTTTCCAAGACGGTATCTCTATGGAAGTAGGTTGCCCAATCTTCCTTCCAAGGAGTGGCTGGTGGGTTTGAACCGCCAGCCTTCTGGTTAGCACTCAATAAACAGCTCCCCCCCAACGACATAGCACTCACTATGCCACCAGAGCTCCTAAAGTGACATAGAGACTAGGATTTACAATACATTGCAAAATGGTAGACGATGGCTAGAAGGTCCATATTAAGTAATTCACTGTACTACAGCAGTCAAGTTCTTAACTGTTTATGCTACCAAGACTCCTCAACATGTCTCTGCCTATACTCAAACTTCTAAGCTTTCAGTGAGCAGTGGAGCAGGTTAACCGTCTGCAACACCCATAGACTCAGATACATAATAGGAACCCAATAAACATTAAATAAAATAATGCATGAAAATAAGATTCTAAGAATAATTACTAAGAATACAACCACATATTGTATACACCCAGGCAGTGAATAAATACTTTATATATTTTATTTTATTCCTGAAAACAGCCCTAAGAAGTAGTCTTTATTATTATCCCCATCTTAATGGAGAAGAAATTAAAGTCTCAGGGTGTTAAATAACCTGTCCTACCGTCCTGACCCCTGGGTCAATGTTCTAAACAATAATGCTATTCTGCAATTTGCCTTTTCATTTGTTGACACTTTCGTTAGTGATGAGTATTTAAATAGTTTCTAATTGGTCACTAAGCACAAAAAGAGGTAGTGCATTGTATTTGAGATATTTAACAATTGATACAGGCACCCACCAAGAACTACTGGTGGTCTACTGGTTAAGACATTTGGCTGCTAACCCAAAAGTTGGTGGTTCAGATTCACCAGCTGCTCCGTGGGAGAAAGATAAGGCAACTGCTTCCATAAAGATTTACAGCCTTGGGAACCCAGCAGGGGTCTCTATGAGTCAGAGTCAACTCAGTGGCAGTGAGTTTGGTTTGGTTTTGGATGGGCATCCACCCATCTGAAGGAGCTCCTGATTGCCTACTGGAGGATACTGATATGAACCAGGGTATCCCTCAGCAGAGTGTTAGTTTGTTTGCAGATTTTTTAGACTTGTGTGAGTATAGTTATATTCACACAACCAGGAGGAATAGCTGAGTCAAAAGATGTATGCATTCAAATTTTTGATAGATATTGTCAAATTGCCCTCCAAAGGATCTTACCTAAAATTACATCCAACGTAATATGAAAAGACTTCTTTCTTTCAACCCTTGCTAACACTGCATATTATCAATCAATTCCATATTTGTCAATCTCCTGGGCTAATGGCACCTAATTTGTTTTTTAAAGGAGCTCTGGTGGCACAGTAAAGTATTTGGCTGCTAGCATAGTGGCTAAAGCACTTGACTGCTAACCAGAAGGCTGGCGGTTCAAACTCACCAGCCACTCCTCGGAAGGAAGGTTGGGCAATCCTACTTCCGTAGTGATACTGCCTCGGAAACCCAAGGAGGGGTCGCTGTGAGTCGGGGCTGACTCGACGGCACATAACAACAACAACAACAACCAAAAGGTCTGTGGTTAGAACCCACCAGCTGCTCCACTGGTGAAAGACGAGGCAGTCTGCTTCCATAAAGATTTACAGCCTTGGAAACCCTCTGGGGCAGTTCTGTTCTGTCCTGTGCATTCACTGTGAGTTGAAATTGACTTGATGGCAGTGGGTTTTTTAAATTATTTTTGAATTTTGAATTTCTTTGAGAGGGTGAGCACATTTTTGTGTACTTATTGGTTTTTTTTTTTTTTAATTACTTTAATATTTTAAACTGTCTACCTATGTATCATTAAAAAGACAAGAAAGGAACAAAAGACCAAAATGGATATCAAAAGAAACTCTGAAACTTGCTCTTGAAAGAGAGTAGGTAAAACGAATGGAAGAAATGTTGAAATAAAAGAACTGAACAGAAGATTTCAGAGGGTGGCTCAAGAAGACAAAGTAATGTATTAGAATGAAATGTACAAAGACCTGGAGTTAGAAAACCAAAAGGGAAGAAAACGCTCAGCATTTCTCAAGCTGAAAGAACTGAAGAAAAAAATCAAGGCTAGAGTTGCAGTATTGAAAGACTGTGTGGACAAAATATTGAATGATGCAGGAAGCATCAAAAGAAGATGAAGGGATACACCGAGTCACTGTTTCAAAAAGAATTGGTTGATGTCCAACTATTTCAGAAGGTAGCATATGATCAAGAGCCAATGGTACTGACAGAAGAAGTCCAAGCTGCACTGAAGGAATTGGCTCCAGAAATCGACAGAATACGCATTGAGATGTTTCAGGAAATGGATATAGAGCTAGAGACTTTACTCATCTATGCCAACAAATTTGGAAGACAGCTATCTGGCCAACCAACTGGAAGAGATCCATATTTGTGCCTATTCCAAAGAAAGGTAATCAACAGAATGTGGAAATTATCGAACAATGTCATTAATATCATATGCAAGTAAAATTTTGCTGAAGACAGTTCAAGAATGGTTGCAGCAGTATATTGACAGGGAACTTCCAGAAATTCAAGCTGAATTCAGAAGACGCAGAAGGAGGGATATCATTGCTGGTGTCCGATGGATCTTGGCTGAAAGGAAAGAATACCAGAAAGATGTCTATTAGTCTTTTATTGACTATGCAAGGCATCTGTGTAGGTCATAATAAATTATGGATAACATTGCAAAGAATGGGAATTTCAGAACATTTAATTGTGCTTGTGAGGAACCTGTACAGAGACCAAGAAGCTGTCGTTCAACAGAACAAGGGGATACTGCATGGTTTAAAACCAGGAAGGGTGTGTGTCAGGGTTGTATCCCTTCACTATATTTGCTCAATCTGTATGCTGAGCAAATAATCCAAAAAAGTGAACACATGAAGAAGAATACGGTATCAGGATTGGCAGATGAGCCATTAACTCCTGCGATATGCAGATGACACAGCCTTGCTTGCTAAAAGTGAAGATGACTTGAACCATTTACTGATGAAGATCAAAGGCTACAATCTTCAGTATGGATTACATCTCAACATAAAGAAAACAAAAATCCTCACAAGTGGACCAATAAGCAACATCATGATAAACAGAGAAAAAATTGAAGTTGTCAGGGATTTCATTTTACTTGGATCCACAGTCAACACCCATTGAAGCAGCAGTCAGGAAATCAGATGACATATTGCACTGGGCAAATCTGCTGCAGAAGACCTCGTTAAAGTGTTGAAGAGCAAAGATGTCACTTTGAAGACTAACTCAAGCCATGATATTTTCAATAGCCTCATATGTATGTGAAAGCTGGACAATGAAAAAGGAAGGCTAAGGAGTTGATGCCTTGGAATTGTGGTGCTGGCGAAGAATACTGAAAACACCATAGGCTGGCAGAAGAATGAGTAAATTTGTCCTGGAAAACATGTAGCTGGAATGCTTCTTGGAAGTGAGAATGGCCAGACTTTGTCTCACCTACTTTGCTCATGTTGTCAGAAGAGACCATTCCTTAGAGAAGCAGATCATGCTTGGTGAAGTAGCGGGTCAGTGAAGAAGGGGAAGACCTTCAACGAAATGGATTGACATAGTGGCTGCAATGATGGGCTCAGGCAGGCAGGGATTGTCAGGATACCACAGGACTGAGCAGTGTTTTGTTCTGTTTTACATACATAGGGTCCCTATGAGTCGGAGCCGACTCGCTGGCACCTAACAACAACAGCAACAACACCTATGTATCCACTCATAGGTTAATGTTTGTTATTACTGATAATGCAGTATTGTGTATGTAAAACTTTATCTTTATTGTCTGTAACTCTGTGCACTTCTCTGTGTCTTCCTTTTCCTTAGTGTTATTGTGTTGGACACTCAATTTTAGTATATTGCCTTTCCCTTTACCCAAATCAATGCTTGTCTCTTACCTATTGGTTATTTTTATTTCTTTTTGACTATTTGTAATTTTTGCCAAATTTTCTATTGTACTGGTTCTTTACTTCTCTTTTCTTTCTTCTCTTTTTAGACTGAAAAGAGCCAGCTTGTTTCTGCATTAGCTTAAAAGTTTATCTGACAATGAGCTAAAAGCAGTGAACTGACTAATATTGAGGAATGGCATTATGTGGACCAATAATGAGTGCAGGGAGGTGAAGTCTCTTAATTATTTCTGATATTGTTTGCAATAAAAGCCATATTGATGCAGTAAAAAGAAAGCTTTGAGAATATTGTACTAGTGTTTTAGCTTGCTTCCTTTCTCTTCTTTCCATCACATGTTAATCCATTCACATGTTTCCATTTATCACTATTCTCTCTACTATTACCTTTTCCCAAAGCTGTAGAGGACTCATTTATAATAACAATAAAAGAAGGAAATATCTAGGAATAAAATTAACAAGAAATATGTGCAAGTTTTATGAACAATATTTAAAAACCCTACTGAGGGCATAAAGGTAGACTTAAGTAATATAAAAGACATAACCTATTTTTTCTAGTAAGATTTAGTCAGGAAACCATAAAGATGTTTATTCTCCCCAAATTAGTCTTTAAATTCAAAGTAATTTTCATTAAAATACCAATAAGATTTTTTTTTTTTTAAGTTGGTGAAATGATGCCACAGTTCATCAAAATTAAACATCTCACAACAAGCAGGAAAATTCTGAAAGAGCACAACTGGGGCAGGGGAGGGCAAGGGAAACCTTTTCAAATATTAAAGTATATTTTGACATTACAATAATTAAAATGTAAACAATTTTATTGAAGGAAAAAAAAAATTACAACGGCTCCTCCATTAGATTATTTTTCACTCATTATAGCAATGAAATAAACCACATTGAGCTAATATGGAAAGATTAATAATATATATTCATAAGTTAAATAAAAAGGTATAGAACACTATGGTATAATACCTTTTGTGTAAAATTTTTATATGCCTATATTTTTCTGGACTGATACTAAAGAAAACATTAATAATGGCTACTTTTGGAGTTAAATGATGAACTAAAAGAGTTGAACAGAAGATTTAAAATAGTGGCTAGAGAAGACAAAGTAAAGTATTATGATGAAATGTGAAAGACCTTGAGTTACAAAAGCAAAAGAGAAGAATACATTCTACATTACTCAAGCTGAACTGAAGAAAATATTCAAGCCTCAAGTTGAAATATTGCAATATTGCAATCTTGAAGGATTCTATTGGCAAAATATTGAATGATGCAGGAAGCATCAAAAGAAAATGAAGGAATACACAGAGTTACTGTACCAAAAAGAACTGGTCGACATTAAGCCATTTCAGAAGATAGCATATGATCAAGAACCAATGGTATTGAAAGAAAAATCCAAGCTGCACTGGTGAAAAATAAGGCTCCAGGAATTGATGGAACACCTATTGAGATGTTTCAACAAATAGATGCAATGCTAGAAGCCCTCATTCTTTTATGCCAAGGAATTTAGAAGACAGCTACCTGGCCAACCAACTGTAAGAGATCCACATGTGTGCTCACTCCAAAGAAAGGTGATCCAACAGGATGTGGAAATGATTGAACAATATCGTATCTTTAATATCACACACAAGAAAAGTTTTACTGAAAATGATTAAAAAATACTTGCACAGTACATCGACAGAGATCTGCCAGAAATTCAAACCAGCTTCAGAAGAGGATGTGGAACAAGAATATCGTTGCTGATGTCTAATGGATCTTGGCTGAAAGCAGAGAATACCAGAAATATGTGTTTTATTGACTACAGAAGGGCAATCAATTGTGTGGATTGTAACAAATTATGTATAACATTGCAAAAAGTGGGAATTCCGGAGTGCTTAATTGTGCTCATGAGGAACCCATATACAGACCAAGAGCTAGTCCTTTGAACAGAACAAGGGGATACTGCATGGTTTAAAATCAGGAAAGGTGTACATCAGTGTTGTATCCTTTCACTATATTTATTCAATCTGTATGCTGAGGAAATGATCTGAGAAACTGGACTCTATGAAGAAGAATATGGCTTCAGTACTGGAGGAAGACTCATTAACAATCTCCAAAAAAGCAGATGACTCAACTTCGTTTGCTAAAAATGAAGAAGACTTGGGACTCAATCCAGCTTTCGTACTGTGTGCATGCTAATTGTTTCCCTCATCTTGGAGGGCTATCTTCATTCTGCCTTTGTCCTGTCTACGGCTTAATAAAAGAATATCTGTAGAAATGAATAAATAAATAAAAGTGAAGAAGACTTGAAGCAGTTACTGATGAAGATCAAAGACTACAGCCTTCAGTATGGCTTATACTTCAACATGAAGAAAGTAATTCTCACAACTGGACCAATAAGCAACAACATGATCAATGGAGAAAGTACTAGAGCTGTCAATAATTTAATTTTATTTGGATCCACAATCAATGTCCATGGAAGTAGCAGTCAAGAAATTAGATGACATATGGCACTGGGCAAATCTGCCACAAAAGACCTTTTTAAAGTGTGAAAAAGCAAAGATGTCACTTTGAAGACTAAGGTGCACCTGCCCCAATGGTATTTTCCATGGCCTCATATGAATGTGCTTGTGCTTAGTAACCAGGAGCGAGGTAAGCACGGGCGGGCTTGTGCTTACTCACTGATCTGCACTAAACACTTTCCCTTGTTACCCTCCCGAGAGGGACCAGGTCTCCGGGAGCAAGGTAAGCATAGGCGTAGCACAGAGTAGCAGGCCGGAAGAGCAGGAGAAAGGGGATAAAACCCAGGAAGCCA
>NW_006921615.1:4318012-4331401 GCF_000298275.1 Orycteropus afer afer
ATTGACACGGTGGCTGCGATGATGGGCTCAAGTATAGCAGGGATTGTGGGGCTGGTGCGGGATCGGGCAGTGTTTCGTTCTGCTGTGCATGGGGTCGTTATGAGTTGGAAACGACTCGACGACACTTAACAACAACAACAATAACATATGAATGTGGAAGCGGAACAATTAATTAGGAAGACCACAGAAGAATTGGTGCATTTGAATTGTGGGGCTGGTAAAGAATATTGAAAATACCATGGACTGCCAGAAGAATGAACAAATCTGTCTTCAAGGGAGTATAGCCGTGAAGAGAAGTGAGAATGGCCAGACTTTGTCTCTCATACTTTGGTCATTGTGGTGCAATGAATTATTTGGTATGGCTCGTATTTGCCATGGTCTTTATGACTGACTCCAACCAGATGACTGAGAGGAACTATGCAAATGTAAGGTGCTTGTGGTCCACCAAGGGGATTGGATAATTTGCTAATAATGTAAATAATGCACATGATGCCCTTGTACGAGTGGGACTGTGCAAATAAGGTGTATGGAACCCTACTGTAGGGATTGGTCACTTCTATAATTCTGTTAGGCTTTAAATGAGCCCACCTAAGGGCATGCCATCAAGACAAAGAAGAGGCAGGAATGGAGCGTGTCCTTGAACCCGAGATCCCTGTGCTGTGAAGACCACAGAGAGACAGCAGAGAGATGGCAGAGAGACAATGGCAGCAGAACCAATAGACCAGTAAGAGTCTTGCCAACACAGGAGAGCAGCAGTCTTGCGAACACATGAAGTGAGAAATCTAGAGCTTTAGGCTGGAGGCTTGCTGACAGAGTAGGGTGTACCTAAGTGCCCCTATCAGCAGAGCTAAAAGAATTTTATAACACTTGCCTGAACAGGGCGGAGGTCAGGTCAAAGGGCTAAAGGCCAAAGAGAGGTGTGCCTTTGGGCATGGCTGAGGGGAGGCTGTCCTGATAGAAGAATTGTATTCTGAATGCCTTCCTGAATCTGAATTGTAGCCTGTTTCTTCCCTAATAAACCCCACAGTCTTGACTATTGTCTTTGAGTTCTGTGTGGCCATTGCAACAAATTATCAAACCAAGCAGAGAAATAGAGCGTGCCATGGGAAGGACAGTCCATATCAGAATTGGTAAAAAGGTTGGAGTGTGGCAGCATGTTTGATTTCCACCTCATAGGAATCAGTCATGGGCTGTTCTGTTGATCCTTCTCTCTCCTCCTTGTGAATTTAGAGGAAGTAGAAGGGTGCAGCCTCCACATCCTTTTTGAAGTCACATTATCCGAAGAGATCAGTCCCTGGAGAAGGATATCATGCTTGGCAAAGTAGAGTGTCAGTGAAAAAGGGGAAGCCCCTCAATGAGATGGATTGACACAGCGGCTGCAATCATGGGCTTAAGCATAGCAAGGATTGTGAAGAAGGTGGAGTATTGGTCAGTGTTTTGTTCTATTGTACGTAGGGTCATTATGAGTTGGAACCAAAACAGCACTAACAATAACAACAACGTTTGGAGGTAAGATAATACAGGACAGGGTAGCATTTAGTTACATTGTGCATGGGGTCACCATGAATGGCGCTAATGGGCCAGTAGACAGCTAACAACAATTGTCTGAAGGAGGAGAAGGAGCATGGAACTGGTATGCATGGTAAGGAGGCCTTTTCTTTTCATCATCTACTTTTTATACTGTTTGAATTTTTGTAATCAAGCAACTCCTGAATGGAAAGATGAGTGAAAATAGGAGGAAGAATGAGGATAAGAGCATTCTAGGTAGGCAGACACCATTCCATGGCCAAAAAGTGAGAGACAGCATAGTTCACAGGAATTGAAGAAGCTAGCATGATGAAGTCAAGAGAAAGGGAGAGAGAAGTATGAGGGGAGGGTGGAAAGGAAGGCAAGGGCTCAGTCATAGATTGGGTAGGGAGCCTGTCATTTTTCATGACTAAATAATTGTTATTTTGTGACCTATAGTGACCCTCTGTACAAAAGAATGAAACACTGCCCAACGCTGTGCCATCCTCCCAATCGGTGCTATATTTGAGCTCATTGTTGCTGCCACTCTATCTGTTCATCTCATTGAGGGTCTTCCCCTTTTTCATTGACCCTCTACTTTACCAAGCATGATGTCTGTCTAAAGAAGGTGAGACTAAGTTTCACCATCCTCACTTCAAAGGAGCATTCTGGCTATACATCTTCTAAGAGAGGTTAATCTGGCACTACATGGTATATTGAACATCCTTCACCAACACTATAAATCAAACGTATCAATTCTTTAGGTCTTCCTTATTCATGCATAGAGGAGACTGAAAATACCATGGTTGGGTCAGGCTCACCTTACTCCTAAAGGTCACATCTTTGCTTTTAACATTTTACACAGAGAGGTCTTTTGCAGCAGACTTCTCCAAATAATAGGCCATTTACTTTCTTGACTGCTGCTAATGTATGCGTTGATTGTGGATCCGAGTAAAATGAAATCCCTGACACCTTCAATACTTTCTTCATTTATCATGATGTTGCTTGTTGGCTCATTTATAAGGACTTTTGTTTTATGTTGAGATGTAATCCACACTGAAGGCTGTAGCCTTTGATCTTCATCAGTAAATGCTTCAAGTCTTCACTTTCAGCAAGCAAGATTGTGTCATCTGTATTATCTCAGGTTGTTAATGAGTCTTCCTTTAATGCTACTGCCATGTTCTTATAATCCAGCTTCTTGTATCATTTGCTTATCATACAGATTGTATAAGTATAGTGAAAATATACAACCCAGACACACATCTTTCCTGATTTTTAACCATGCAGTATCCCCTTGCTCTGTTCGAACCACTGCCTCTTGTTTATGTACAGTTTCTGCATGAGCACAATTAAGTGTTCTGAAATTCCTATTCTTCTAAATGTTATCCATAATTTGTTATGATGCACACAGTTGAATGTCTTTGCATAGTCAATAAGACACAGACAAACATTGTTCTGCTATTCTCTGCTTTCAGCCAAGATCCATCTGATAGCAGCTATGACAGCCCTCGTTCCACGTCCTCTTCTGAATCCAGGTTGAATTTCTGGCAATTCCCTAAATAATAGTCGGTTGCAACTATGTATATAATTTGTGTACCAATTGCCAATTATTTTGCTTCTGTCTGTGGTAGAGAAGATTTTCACAAATCCTATATAAATACTTGTTGTTGTTGTTATGTGCCGTCGAGTCGGACCCGACTCATAGTGACCCCTCCTTGGGTTTCCAAGGCAGTATGACTATGGAAGTAGATTGCCTCCATCTTCCTTCCGAGGAGTGGCTGGTGGGTTTGAACAGCCAGCCTTCTGGTTAGCAGTCAAGTGCCTTAGGCACTACGCTACCAGAGCTCCCTATAAATACCTGAGGAGGGATCTAAAATAAACGCAGTTGTGTTTGAGGCCCTTTTAGTTTGTCTCTGCAGTCTGACAGCCAATATTTTAGTTAATCATTACTCACTGCCATCGAGTCAGTTCCAACCCATAGTGATTCCCATTGGGTTTCTGAGGCTGTAAATCTTTATGGAAGTAGATTGTCCCATCTTACTTGGGCAGAGCGGCTGGTGGGTTTGAACTGCTGACATTTTAGTTAGCAGCCAAATTAGCAGATATGAATAAACCCCAATAACATCCTGGGAGCTAATTATTAATTACCTTTTATAAGAAATAGCAACAAAATCTGATATACCATTTATACTGTTGAATTATATAAGCAAATCCAACAAACAGGAAACTCAATCCTGATCCAGACAATTTTTATAGAAATTTTGGCCAAGCATTGCAACTTGTAAAAATAAGACAAGATGCTTTTCCCAAAAATGAATTAATAAGTGTTGCCAATGGACGGGTGGAGTCAGCATGTCCCATGAAACGCATGGACCGTTAAAGCACAGGCTTTCTGTTCTAGTGGTGCATTTGTAAAACAGCAGTCTGTTATCTCCCAGGGTGCTCATCATCCCGCCCTCAGTGTCATTTGAAAATCTAAACAATGCTTCTATATTGCCTTAAATGGAAAGAGAACTTACTTATTTCCAAGTTACTTGGATGAAATCTTCTTCTTTTTTATGACTTAGATACATTTTATTTTGCTTTTCCAATCCATTTTGGAAGCTCTCCCCAGCAACCCATTTACAGAGTAAATTAGCAGGGTTCCTTTTCAAGGGTGAAGTAAATTCCCGTATCATTCCATATTTTTGTTTTTCCTTCCCCTGTGCCTGACAACAGTTCACACAATTCAGAATAAATTTTGTTTAAAAATATGGATTAAGAGTTTTATAAAAAAAATAATAATACATTTTAAATAGCCAGGTGACCTCAGAAACAAGGGCTTTGTTCTACCCAAAATGCTTTTGTTTCATTTTGTTATTTTTTATTATAGAAAGTTTTCTATGACTACTAGTGGAGATCCTAGTAATGTATAATGAATTCTCACTTATCCATCACCCAGCTTCAACAATTCTCAACTCATGGCCCCTTTTATTTCATTTCTACCTTCATACATGTCCTTCTATGTTATGACTGAAGAAAATCCTAGGCATCATTTCTGGATAAATTCTACCAACTATAACTAAATGTTTTGGCTTGCATAGTTAGTAAATCCACACTCCTTAGTCAAATGATTTGTTTAGTAGTGGGACTAAGAAGTCTTCAAATTACACCCTATTATCTTTTTCTTTCTAGCTATTTCTGTTAAACATTTTTTTCTTGCCGAAGAGAACAATTATATTTTATCTTTAGATGGTGTTTTAATGCTTTCAATTCTGTTGGCCTATTTTAGATTAATAACTGTGTTAGATCTTCTCTTTTGGACAATCCTACGTGCAAATATTTATTCATTTCTCCTATAATTACATTTAAACTTGTCAGATTGTGTACGCTGATTTTTTTTGGTTTAGGAAAAATGTTTACCAAATCAGCATCTCACTTTGAGGTGGAAAAAAAAGAAGAAATTTGATTTTATTGACTATTTAATGACTCAAACTCACTACATGGAGTCGGATCCGACTCATAGCAACCCTTCCTTGGATTTCCGAGGCGATATCACTACGAAAGTAGACTGCCCAACCTTCCTTCCTAGGAGTGCTGGTGGGTTTAAACTGATAGCCTTCTGGTTAGCAGTCACAGGCCTTAGGCACTACACCACCAGAGCTCCCATTTAATGATGGAATTATTTTTAAAAATTAATTAATGATCATAAATGACTTTAAGGCTAATTATTTCTTTTTTGGGTATGCATACATAGGACAGAAATAGGGAGATGAGGAAGTAGTGTGGAAGGTTTTGGTAAGTCTGGTATGAAGTTGTTTTCAGCCTGAACACCCAGATGGTAACACTAACAAAGCTTATTTCAAAGTTTTAAAACATCATATTCTGACCAATAGGTTTGAAAAAAGTAGAATTCGAGATGTTGTTGTTGTTATGTGCCATCGAGTCGGACCCAACTCATAGTGACCCCTCCTTGGGTTTCCGAGGCAGTATCACTAAGGAAGTAGATTGCCCCATCTTCACTCCGAGGAGTGGCTGGTGGGTTTGAACAGCCAGCCTTCTGGTTAGCAGTCAGGTGCCTTAGGCACTACAGTACCAGAGCTTATCTTAAAACCTGTCATTTTTTTTTTCTTTTCCCTTTCTTCTTTCTTCCTTTCTTTTCCCTCCCTCCATTCCTTCCTGCTCTTCTTCCTTTCCTTCTTTCTCTTCCTTCTCCGCCTTTCTCCCTCCATTCCTCCTCTTTCTTTCACAGTCTTGCACACACTACACCTTATTGGAAATCACAAATTTGTGATTTGCCATAAATATTTTATACTTCACAAGAATCTTGTTTGGTTTAAAAACCTAACAAAACAACCATTTGAAAAGTGAACCTTCGATTTCTTGAGTTGAGTTCACTTTGCGTTCAACTAATAAAATGATATGTTCACTCAACTAGCTTCTTCATGGAAAAGGATAGAGCAAAAAGCTACATAAACTTCTACTTGATTAGTCACTTGTCACTTCTTATTCACCTGATCACAATCCATATTCCAAATGGAGTAATGTTCTGTAATCAAGAGGCTTCGCCTTCTGTCATCATTTTGTTGAGCTTTCAAAAAGCATTTCTGTAACTTCTACACTGAAATACAGCCCATTTTGCACTCTTGTAACTTTGAAATCCAAGTCACAAAATAAGTTCCTCTTTTTTTTTTCTTGTTAACAATGTGCTAAAGCAGTTCTTAAAATTTTTTTCTCTGTAATGTAAGTTAAACATACACTTTGTCTTTCCACTTTTCCTCATCCATTGCCAGAATATGTTTATTTGCAAATTATAATCAAACCATTTCTATAAGGAAAATACAAAATAAACTTTATTAATTTTATATTGTTAGATGTAAAGTTATGTAAATAAGATTTAGCTAAGTGGCTGTTAGTGAGTCTTTACCTGGTAATAAGTGGTCTAAGCTACAAAAAATTTACAATAGTATCACTATAGGATATGTGTATGTGTGTATACACGCACACACACACACACACACATATGACAGAGAGAAAAAGAGATTCAGGAGAAGTTGTCCCAGGTATCAGCTGTTCTTGTGAAATCAAGATAAAAGGGTTTGGAGAACTTAAATCCAGATTAATGAAATTCAGGGTTTATTTTATTTAACCTGGGGTCTTCTGGATTTACACTGTAACCTAAATCCTTTCCAGACATTATTTAAATGTCCATCAGAACAAAAGAAGAATAAAATTGTGTACTTCTAGGCTTTAGCTTCATCTGTTGGGTCAAGTTTGACTATTTGTCACCCTCAATGTACATAATGCTTATGCTTAAATTGTGGGATTATGCCACCTCACTCTTTTCCATTTTTTGATACACATTCTGTAATGACCTTGTACTTTCTTACTTTTATCATCCTAAAAAGCAATAGAAGTAAATTTTTAAATGAAAAACAAAAAAACCGCCTATTTTATTCTTGGCATGGGGTTCTAGTTACAATTATTGGTTCCACTTGTGAATTGAAATAGTAATATTATTCATTTGACAGATACTGATAAGCATTTTGAGTGCTTATGTATGTAAAATATTCAGCTGATGGGTGTGAAATAAAATAAGTGAACAAATCGCTTAGGAGTACAAAGAAGAGAGAAAAGATGAGTAATAGCAGTTCAGTGAACTTCAACAATAGAAGGAAGCTGTAAGAGTTTGGGGTAAATGTGGCTTTTTGTTGAAATCTAGTGAGAGAGCAATTAACCCAGGCATAGCCAGCATCTTGAAAGCCAGCATACTCTTTGACTTAGTTCTAAGGTTTGGTAGTTTAATTTGGCAGACACAGAGGGAGTAGTGAAAGCTAAACTTTAAAAGAAACATTGAGGTCATACTGAAGCAGGATCAGCATCTTATTTTCTGTAAGAAATTTGGCAACACTTTAGGAAGATGGAGTTTGTAGATTTTTCTAGAATGAATTAGAGGCAAGGAGTCTGGTTAATAGGGTTTTAAAATATTAAAAGCCTGAGCTTTCATTGTGCCTGTGAAACTGGAAGTCATCTTTTCACTTGGTATTTTAAGTTTCTAAGAATAAGATGAGGTTTACTGTGCACTGGTATTTGTTGGTATATAAGCAATTATTACAAACACTTAAAGTACAGAAGACACTGTACTATTGTTTCTACTATTAAAAATTTATTTATTACTAGATGAGAAAAGGAAACAACTTTGGGCCAGCTCCACGTCAGAATTTAAACTGCCTAAGTCAGCAATTTCATTTTGCTTTATTTTTCCTGTTCACACAACAGAGGTCAAAGAGTGCGAGCAGGAAGGGCTTGCAAAATACTTGATTTCTCAGGGTCACCAAGCATTATAGGGGAAGTGTCACTCTGCAAACAGGCTGCTGGCTATTTACTGTAGTGATTTAGATTACCTTCTGAGCTGGCTCTTAACTATTAAAAGGCTGTTTTCATTTGATTGGCAAGGTGTTACAAGATCTCTGGTGGGGGGAGGAGGCTGCTCCTTAAATGTTGCTATAGACTGAAACGTAGTATTTTGTAACTAGTTATGGAGTAAGGAAAGAGATGTAGTGAAATGCAAGTTTAGACATGGGACTGTCAACTCTCATTCACTCTTTTTTTAATATAATTAATTTTGTTTGTATTGTTGCTGTTGAGAATATACACAGCAAAACATATACCAATTCAATAATTTCTACAAGCACAATTCAATTACACTGATTACATTCAAGTTGTGCAACAATTGTCACCTTACTTTTCTGCATTAGGTTCCTTCCCCCAATAACATAGACTCACTGATCCCCAAGGTTCTTATCTAATGTTTTGATTTGTTGTCAGTTTGAGCCCATATAAACTAAAAATAACTCATAAAACAGCAGAATACTCAAGGCAGACCTTCTTTACTAGTTAAGCTGAACTATTGTTTGGTTTTAAAAAGACCTCAGGGGACATTTTTGGTCTGAGGTTTAAAGATTATCTCAGTGCAATAATTTTAGAGATTCATTCAGCCTCTGTGGCTTCAGAATGTCAAGATTCTGTGGGAATTTGAAATTCTGTTCTGAATTTCCCCCCTTTTGATCAGTATTCTTCAATAGAATCTTTGATTAAACTGTTTAGTAGTGGTAGACAAGCACCATTTAAGCCTTCTGGTCTTATGCAGAGGATGCAGTTGTTCATGGAGGCAATTAGCCATACAATAATTTCTTCCTCTTATTCCTGACTTTCCTTCTTCTGTTGCTTCAGCTGAATAGAGACCAATTGTTGTGCCTTGGATGGCTGCTCATAAGCTTTTAAACCCAAGGCACTACACAACAAACTAGGAGGCAGAGCAAAAGCATTAATTATGGTATTAGGGCAGTTAACTGGAATGTCCCTTGAAACCATGACCCTAAAACTCCAGACCAACGAACCAAATCCTGTGAGGTGGTTAATTACACATTAGCGACTTTAGCAGCTACTCCTTTGTGTGTGTGTGTCATTGTTGTAAGTATATTTATCACATAACTTTTGTGAATTCAGCTATTTACAGGTTTACAACTTATTGGCAGCAATTACACTCATTGGCTGTGCAAACCTACCCTTAATCAATGCAAATTTTTCATCATCATTAACCAAAATAATGTACTCTATGAACAATAACCCCACCCCCACCCCCACCCCTACTAACCGCTAACAAACTTTGGTCTCTGTACATTTAACTTTCCTTGTCTTTTTATGGAAGTGAGGTCATACAATATTTGTCCTTTTGTGATTGACTTATTTCACTCAGCATAATGTCTTCAACTCCATCCATACTTTAGCATGTTTCAAGACTTCATTTCTTCTACTGGCTAAGTTGTATTCCATTGTATGTATGTACCATATTGTGTTTATCCAGTCACGTATTAATGGGCATTTAGGTTGTTTCCACCTTTTGACTACTGTGAATAGAGCTGCAGTGAACATTGGTGTGTAAGTTTCTGTTTGACTCTCAATTTTCAAGTCATAACTATCATTTGCTTTTGTTATGTAATTTTTAAAATTTTAAAATAATTTCAGCCTTACAGAAATGTAGGAGCTCTGCTGGCATAGTGCCTAAGGTATTTGACTGCTAGCCAGAAGGCTGGTGGTTCAAACCTAACAGCCACTCCTCAGAAGGAAGGTTGGGCAATCTACTTCCATAGTGATACTGCCTCGGAAACCCAAGGAGGGGTCGCTATGAGTCGGATCCGACTCGACAGCAGTGAGTTTGGGTTTTTTGGTTACAGAAAAGTTGTGAGAATAGTACAAAAAAGACCCGTATACTCTTCACCATTCAGATTCCCAGATTTTCCACATTCTGTTAGATTTATTTAATCATTTTCCACATACACACACACATAAATATATCTACATATATACTATTTATGTACACACACACACAGATACACCTCCTCTTCACTTATTGACTATTTCATTATCTGACATTGTGTATTTACTACAAAAGTAAAAAACTACTATCTGACTGTTATGTGCATTAATGACATTCATCTGGTGGTAACAAATGCCGAGGTGCAAGGCAAGGGCAATGCTAGCTGTGCTGGTTAAGGTTATGTGTCAATTTGTTTGGGCCAAGATTCTCAGTGGTTTGGCAGCTATGTAGTGCTGGAACTTGACAATCACATTATGATGAAATTTGGATGTTACACAATGGTGTAATTTGGTAGTTATGTGATGATGAAATTTGGCAATTATATAACGATGTCATCATTCTCCATTTGTGACCTGATGTGGTCATCCTCCATTTTCATATAAAGCTGATTTTCACATAACAATCAAGTCTTTATATCTAACTATGTCAATAAATCAGGAGTGGGTGTATATATAGATAGATCTTCATATTTTTATGCAAATAATGCATATTTTCTATATTTATATGCCAACCTCATCCTGCCACCACAAAGTATTTTTGTGGGCGTGCTGTGCTCTTGTTTTTCACAGCAATATGTGAAAAAAAGGTCACAAAAATGACATTATACCTTTTCAGTGCATTCTATCTGGTGCACATATTTCAATGTTGATTTATGTCCATATTGATAATGTTAATAACTTTGATTACTTGATTAACCTGATGTCTGCTGAACTTCTCCATTGTAAAGTTACTATTTTTCCCTTTTAATGAATAGATATTTGTTCTGGTTACCTAGTGCTGCTCTGACAAGAATATACCACAAATGGGATGGCTTGAACAAACGGGTTTATTCTTACAATTTTGAGGCTTTAAGTCCAAGTTCAAAGTATCAGGCTCTAGGGGCTGGGTGAAAGCCCCTCAACCTTGGGGTTTAGCTCTGCCTCCTGCTCCTGGCCTACTGGAACTAGAGGCTATTATTTACTCATACAGCTGCTGGCTGCTGAGACTGACAAACCCAAGATTGACAAGTAAAATAGCACAGTTCTGATGTTACCAAACCATGTGGCAGGCCATTAATTCAAGTCCATTGAAAGTCCCAAGGTTGGCAGAGCATGGCAGGCTGCTGAACAACAACACAGCTACATGCAGAGTTCAAGTGTGCCATAAGCTAGAGACCATTCCCAAATCTTCTGTTTATATATGGGAAGCAGTCAACATACTCAAATGCAGGTACTCAGCTGCTCACAGTAGATTCCACCATGGAGCTGATTACCAGTCTCATCATGGGGAGTACTATATCTAGCTGCCCAGCCACTAACCAGGCCCGCCAAGTTGACACACAAACTTACCTACCACAATATTTATAGGAAGATATTTTGAAACAAGGTAAATCCTATTCTTCATCAAACTTTTATTCATTAGTTTTATTATGTATTATGATTCCATGATTCAAATATTACTATCCTATATTTGTCAATTGGTGATTTATAATCCCATCATCCATTACTTACCTGTCAGTTTGTTGTACTGTGGTGGCTTGTGTGTGGCTGTGATGCTGGAAACTATGTTACCAGTATTTCAAATACCAGGAGGGTCACCCACAGTGGACAGTTTTCAATGCAGCTTCTGAACTAATATAGACTAAGCTATCTAATTGGAGAACCTGGACTATCTGAAGAAGAACATGGCATTAGGATTGTAAGAAGACTCATTAACAACCTGCAATGTGCAGATGACACAACCTTGCTTACTGAAAGTGAAGAGGACTTGATGCATGTATTGATAAAGATCTAACATGAATTACACCTCAACATAAAGAAAACAAAAATCCTCACAACTTGGCCAATAAGCAACATCATGATAAATGGAGAAGTGACTGAAGTTGTCAAGGATTTCATTTTACTTAAATCCACAATCGACGCCCATGGAAGCAGCAGCCAAGAAATCAAATGACGTATTCCGTTAAGCAAAACAGTTGTACTTTGAAGACTAAGGTGTGCCTGATGCAAGCCATAATATTTTCAATCACCTCCTATGCATGTGAAAGCTGAACAATGAATAAGGAAGATTGAAGAAAGATTGATACATTTGAAATATGGTGTTGATGAACAATATTGAATATGCCGTGGACTGCCAGAAGAATGAACAAATCTGTCTTGGAAGAAGTACAGCCAGAGTGCTCCTCAGAAGAGAGGATTGTGAGACTTTATCTTACATAGTTTGGACGTGTTCTCCTGAGGGATAAGGACATCATGCTTGGTAAAGTAGAGAGTGAAAAAGAGGGAGACTCTCAGTGAGGTGGATTGACACAGTGGCTGTAAAAGTGGGCTCAGACATAGTAATGATTTTGAGCATGGCACAGGACCAGGCAGTGTTTTGTTCTGTTGTACATAGGCTCACTCTGAGTTGCAACCTACTCAATAGCACTTAACAATGACAACAACAACTCCATCATATCTTCTACTTTTGTTTATTGGTATTCTATTATTTAGAAAAGCTTTTACTTCTTCATTTGTTTGCTTGCTTGTTTATTTATGTCAATCTTGATTGATAGATTCCTGTTTTATTCAGTGGATTTTAATCCATTATTGTTTATTATTTATTGTGACTCAAATTGTCTCAAATTTGTCCAGTGAGAGCTCCTCAAACTGGCTCCTATTTCCTTTTGACTTGCCTCCATCATTCCTTGAGGAATTTCTTATGGTCTGCTATAGCAAAATATTCTCAGTTCATGTTACATATTCCCTGCCCCAAACTTGGAATCAGTCATTTCTCCAAGAAATCTTCATTATTTTTAGTTGAGAATGGTATTTAGAAACCAAGATCTGGGGTCTAGGAGTGCTTATTCCTACTGGGCATTACTTCTAGGCCCTCTCAGTGAACAAACACACGGGTACACATCTATATCTATGTGACAAAAACTATGAATTTACACTGATGCTTTCAATTTCAATCCAACACCATAGGATTCATTTCAGTCTTGCCACTTTTCATATTTTTAACTCTCTTCTCTGACAGTGTTTCTTATTACTCTCAAAATAATTATTTGTTTAGTCCTAGAGTATACTAGCCATATTGCTGCAAAGAATATCCTCTTTGTGATTGTTATTCTTTTCAAATATATTTAGGCTTATTTATTTTTATTTGAATTCCATTTTATGGTTCCCTCATATCTTTTTTTATTCTATTATTATTTTTTAGTATGTGCAAAAAGGGCAAGGAGGCCACATGTTCTGACCTCCTCTAATCCCACAAGAGGAAGACAGGATTACCAGCAGTAACCCAAGGCCTATTCCTACAAGGCCAGACATGCTGCCTCCCTCCAGCCCTTTCTCCAACTGTTCCTCCCAAAGCATCCACCACCTCTCTCCTGGGTTAATAATTCGCTGCAGTGGCCACACAGAACTCACGGATTACAGGATTTATTAGGGAATCACCAGGCTACAACTCAAGTTCAGGAAGAACGCTCAGTCTCTCTCCCAGCCCACCGTCCCTCAGCCAACAGTCTCTCACAGTCTCTTTCCCAGCAGTGCTGGTGCCTCGGT
>NW_006921615.1:4331621-4350097 GCF_000298275.1 Orycteropus afer afer
AGAGTGGGAACCTCCCAGAACATTGTATTGTGCCACGCCCAACAGAAATAACCCAGGTGGGCGACTTTAAAATCAGGATCTCCTCAGTTGCTAATAGCAATTCCCACCTTGGAGTTTACAAAGATTTATGGGTAGAAAAGCCACACTAAGTAATTTACTACACCGCAGTATGTAACATATCAATGTGGTACAAAAGTCAATAAACGTTGAGTTGATTCCAACTCATAGTGACCCCCATTGGGTTTCCAAGGCTATATGTAAATCTTTAAGAAAGTAGATTGCCTCATCTTCCTCCTGTGGGGATGCTGGTGGTTTGAACTGCTAATCTTCTGGTTAGCAGCCATGTACCTTACCCACTATCTCATTCTTTCCATTTCATTTATATCCACCATGTTTCTATCCATCCCCTATATGTAACTGATGTCATTAATTTGTAGAGATTTTCCTCTTTTCTCTCTCTTTTTTTTTTTTTTGCAATAAGCAGATATGTGTGTATGTCATTATTCCACAATAGATTGTGCATTAAATATCAGGACCTCTTTACAGTATTAAAAATTATCAAGGAACCAAAGAGATTTTGTTTATGTGAACTATATCTATTATATTTACTACGTTGTTGTTGTTGTTGTTATGTGCTGTCTAGTCAACCCCAACTCATTATAAATTAAAACTGAGAAATTATAAACTTAGTTATTAATTCAATTAGAATAACAATAATAAACTCATGATACATAAATGTAACACATATTTATGAAAACTACATTATCCTAAGCAAAAAAATATAGACCCCTGAAATTATGGCCATTAGACACCCTTCAGGTCTAGAACTGAACTCACCCCCATGGCTCAACTTTCATAAGGTAAGCAATAATACCAGGAAGGTATGCATGCCTTAGAACAATCAACCATACAAGATAAAAAGGGCCACATTTGGCCAGGGATAAAGCTTTGAAGGCAGGACAGGATAGAAAAGAAGGATGAATGGAAACAGTAAGTGCAGGAAGGGAGTGGGAAGAGTGCTGTTCCATTGTGGCGATTGCAATCAATGTCACAAAACAAAAGGTGTATTAATTGTTGAATGGAAAACCAATTTGCTCTGTAAACTTTCACCCAAATCACAATAAAAAGTTAAAAATGTAAAGATAGCATTATTGTACATTTTTTGCAAATCTCTTTAATGTCTGGTTTAATAGATGTCTGGACACTCATATCTGCTTCTTCAAGTAATATCTTGGCAATATTTTATTTCGATAGAAGTATATAAAGAAAATCTAGCCTCAATTAGATATGTAGCTGAAAAAGGGAAGAGTATTTCAAGAGTCTTTTCAGATAATTGTGTATATTATTCTTTGATACTACACTAAAACTCAATAGTGAAGGTTTCCTAAAAGTTAGTTGAAATACAGAATCTGAAACCATAACAATAATCTTTTTTTGTGGTTTTCTACATTAAAATCCATCGATCTGTTTTGAACTTGGATTGTATCTTTTAACCACACATGATTTGTAACATTATGCTTTCTTCATTTGGAAAATATGGTTCACTGAAGTATGCAGATCTTCTGATTGTTGACACATTTTACTGTATAATATTTAAAATTATTTAATATCACCAATGGTCCCATCAGAAAATCTTTAAGTATTGGGAAGCTGTTAATCTCATGTTAGTAACAGCAGTTTTCCAGAATTATAATGTTCACTTTAAAACTTGAATTTTAGCATTAGGAATATAGATTATCAGTTTTTGTTTGCTTGTTTGTTTCTTTACAGCAACAGGCTCATTTCACTCATATTGAGAAAATAACTGTTAAGTACTCAAGTCTGAATAACTAGAGTTTGTCTATCAGTTGTCTTTTCAAGTCAAATGGGTGTTCCATAAACAAGTTGCTAATTCAGCTTGCAATCAAACAACAATTGCAGCAATAATTTTCCTCAAGATAGCCATCATACTGTGTACATCAGAAGTACTATATGTATGCACAGAATATTAAAAGATAGGTATTTAGGGTTAAGTTTTGATAAAATTGATAATCACTGTTTCATCAAAGTCATTCTTAGGTACATCTTTTCTTTTCTTTTTTTTTTTTTTTACTGTGTGTAGTAATGAAGAATACTTATCACTGCCATGGTTTATGCTAAGGTGCCAGCAGTTTTACCCTCCTTTGTTTTTGCACCATCAGTGGGAATATCAACACAGTAAAAAAAGGAAATTGTCATAGTTTGTTGTTGTTATGTGCCGTTGAGTCGGACCCAACTCAGAGAGACCCCCTCTTTGGTTTCTGAGGCAGTATGACTATGGAAGTAGATTGCCCCATCTTCCTTCTGAGGAGTGGCTGGTGGGTACCATGAAATAGATTTGACTTTATGTACCACCGCAAAGTATTTCAGGGATCCTCGGATGTGTGTTGGACACACGTTGGTAATTGCTGCCATAAATACTCTTTTGACATTCTCCTTTGAATTGGAGTTCCTGTTTCTCCAAAGTCTTAGCAACATAAAGCATAATACAGATCAACATGTAATTTAATCATGTATTAGACTCATACATTACCTATGCATCCAACACAAACCTTTTCTGAGAACTTTCTTCTTTAATAACCAGTCTATAGGTCAATTGAATTAGAAGTGGCCCAAAGCTGGGCCAGATCACCTATTCTGGTTACCTAGTGACACTCTGACAAGAATATACCACAAATGGGATGGCCTTAACAAACAGGAATTTATTATCTTACGGTTTGGAGGCTTTAAGTCCAAGTTCAAAGTGCCAGGTTCTAGGGGCTGGGTGAAAACTCCTCAACCTTGGGGTCCAGCTCTGCCTCCTGCTCCCAGCCCACTGGAACTATAGGCATTTTTTCGCTCAGACAGCTGCTGGGTACTGAGGCTAACAAACCCAAGGTTGACGAGTAAAAAGGCATAGTCCCGATATTACCAACACACTGCAGGCCATTAATTCAAATCCATTGTAAGTCCCAAGGTCAGCAGAGCATGACAGGCTGCTGAACAACGACACGGCTACATGCAGGGTCCAAGTGTGCCATAAGCTAGAGACTATCCCCAAGGCTCCTCCTTATATATAGGAAGCAGACCACATCCCAAAGGCAGCTATTCAGCTGCTTATGGTAGATCCCACCATGGAGTTGATTGCCAGTCTCATCACGGGGAATAACTACCACCAGCTGCCCAGCCACTCAACCAGGCCCAGCCAAGTTGACATACAAATTTAACTACCACATCACCCATCCTGGGAACTCAGACATTAGCACTAAGATTCTGATCTGTCTCTGTTAGGAAATGATATAAAGGACCAGTTCAATCATATTTAGCCATATGCCAACCAGAGGAGAGAAAACTGGTTTGCAGAAGCAGAGATGAGAATGGACTCAGTTACTGAGAGGTTCTCTATTTCTTGTTCCAGGTCCTGCAAGTGTTGGCTAAAATCCAGTCTTTGCATTACAGTAGAGACTTGCTACAGATTATTATTGCTGATAATATTATTAGTATTAGCCACTTACAATAAAAAAGAATAATAATTAAGCGAAATAGTTATAATGAGATATGCTACTTGATCATAAACTTGCATTATTTATAATACATGGTTGAGTTGTTCTAACAAAAACTCAAATAAACATGAAAGAAATGTGTTTTTCTCAATATTACGGTCTGAACATAAGCCCTCCAGATATTGGGGATCAAGATTCCGTCTATTTGTTTCTCTGTCATCCTTAACTCACAGTTTCTCATTTAAAATAGCTGCTCTCTTGCAATCGAAGATGGCTACTTTAGCTCTCACTATCTATCTTTCAGCCAGCAGCAAAGGGAAACGGAAGAACAACATACCTATTTCTTTTAACAGCCTCCAAAGATACGGCATATATAGTTTCTTCTCATATCCTATGGGCTAGAACCAAGTCATATGGTAAAACCCAGTTGCTAAGTAGGCAGAGAAATATGGCCTTTGGCTACAGAGTAATGCATTGAACTAAACTTCAGGTAATTCTATTGCTGGCAGAAGAGGAGAGAATGCATGTTGGGGGATAACTAGCAGTCTCTGCTACAGTCCATGCCCTGATTCAAATATTCATGCCTACTCTTCTTCCTATATATAAAACACACTTGTCCCCTCCACAAGTAAAACAACTCATAGTTCTGTCCAGCTACAACAATCACTTCCAAACCTAGGCTCTTTGAATGAAGTCCTCTCCATCAGGACTACCTGTGACTCAAATTATCATCCTCTGAAAGACATGTTATCTGTTCTCTCACCTCCACTACCAAAATATTATGGTGAATTAGGAATAGGATAACAACAACAACAACAACAAAACTTTCAGGAAAGTAAGGGAGTGAAACAACAATGAACAAATCCAACTGGGCTAGCATTGCAAAAACTCCTGCCCTGGCAGCAAAGTAGGTTCTCATTCAGACTCTTACTCTATCTGAGAACCTTCTTGCCCAGTGTCCCCTGTGGACTTCAGCTTTGCCCTGAGAGATTCCTTCATCAATTATCCCCCATGGCCACATCTGAATTGATACTGAAGGGCATACTCTCCTTTAAGTTCAGTTCTGAGGATCCTAAGGGTTGCTTTAGAGGTTGAATAATTACATATTTTTGAAGTCCAGTCTTGTGGATTCTCAACCCATTTTTGGTGTATTTTATTCCATTCAGTTGCCTGGTTAATAATCATAACCACATGTCTTTTCTGGAAAAACTTGTTAAATGTGAAGTGTCTCCTCTTTTACTCACTGCCTGGTGTGTGGTACAAACTCTACACTTACGATATTATGACAAATTCCTGAGGCCATGTGAAGCAATAGGTTTGGGTAGGAAAGCAACAGTATTAGTCTGATTATTTTCAACTGAACTGGCTCCCATTGTCTGCCAAAGAACACTCGAGAAAAGTGTTTCAAAAACCTCCTAAGCAGAAATGTATTTCATTCTACTATGCTTTCAAGCTGGCTAACTCTTGCCTAAATTCATTTCTTGCATAAGACATACCTACAGAGAGTAAAAAGTAATGAAAATACAAAATCCAACATCCATTCCTGATAAAAATGCTAAACAAAAATTGGAAAAGAAGAGACATTTCTCAACATAATTGAGGGCATATATACAAAACCAATGGCCAACATTATTCTCAATGTAAAAAGACTGGAAGCATTCCCCTTACGAACAGGTACCGGACAAGGATGCCCTTCATCACCACCCTTATTCAGTACTGTATTGCAAGTCTTAGCCAGCAAGAGAGGAAAAAAAAAAAAAAATCAAATTAGCAAAGAAGAAGTAAAACTATCTCTATGTGCAGATGATATGACTCTATACCAGAAACCCCCAAAGATTCAGCCAGAAAATTACTGGAACTAATTGAAAGATTCAGCAAAGTGGCAGGGTACAAAATGAACATACAAAATTTAGTTGAATTCCTTTACACTAACAAAGAGAACTCTGTAAAAGAAACCAGGGAAACAATAACGTTTACAATAATCACCCAAAAGATGAAGTACTTAAGAATAAATCTAACCAGAGACACAAAAGATCTATACAAAGAAAACTATAAAACACTACTACAAGAAACCAAAAGAGAACTATATAAATGGAAGATTATACCATGCTCATGGATAGGAAGATTTAGTATTATGAAAACGTCAATACTACCCAAAGTGACCTATAGATATAATGCAATCCTGACCCACATTCCATCATTATTCCTTTAAGAGATGGAAAAATTCATCACCAAATTTAAATGGAAAGCAAGGAAACCTTGGAGAAGTAAAGCACTACTAAAGAAGAACAAAGTAATAGGCCTCATACTTCCTGGTTGTAAAACCTACTGAACAGCCATGGTAGTTAAAACAGCCTGGTATCGATACAACAACAGACACAAAGACCAATGGAACAGAAGTAAATCCATCCACCTATGGACAGCTGACCTTTAACAAAGGGCCAGAATGCATTAAATGTGAAAGAGGTAGGTAATTTCTTTAGCAAACTGTACTGCTAAACTGAATATCCATTTACAGAAAAATGATACAGGACCCATTTCTTACACTATAAACAAAACAAATTCAAGTTGGATCTAAGATCTGAATGTAAAACTTGACACTATAAAGACCATCAAGGAAAAAGTAGGGACAAACTTAGGGTCCCTAATACTATATACATACACATAAACACCAGAAGACAAAATAGAAGACTGGGACCTTATCTTGGTTCTCATGTGGCCTGCCAATTTTGGGGCTGTTTCTGGATGTGAACTAGTGGCCTACTGTGTGGCTTGATAATCTTGGGACTGTGCTATTTGACTTGTTGACCTTGGATTTGTCAGCCTCAGCAGCCAGTAGCTGCCTAAGTTAAGAGATGCCTCCAGCTTCAGTGGGCCCAAAGCAAGAGGCAGAACTGAAGCCCAAAGTCGAGGGGCCTTCACCCAGTCCCTAGAGCTAACACTTTGAACTCAGACTTCCTGCACTTGAACTTCCAGACTTCTAGCACTTGAACTTCCAGGCTTCTAGCACTTGAACTTCCAGACTTCTAAACTCCTAAACTGTAAGAAAATAAACTCCTGTTTGCTAAAGCCATCCACGTGTGTTATTTCTGTTAGACCAGCAATAGAAAACTAAAACAACATGTAATCTCATTGTATGGAATAACTATACCCAGACGCCAAGCCACTCACACCCAAGGCCCAGCCAAGTCGACCCACAATTTAACTACTACAGACCTCCTAAAAATCAAACACTTAAGCAAATTAAAAGATTTCACCAAAAGAGTACAAAGAGAACCCACAAACTGGGAAATTTTTTTTGGTAATGACATATCAAACAAGGGGCTAATCTCTAAAATGAATAGAAAATTTCAGCACTTCAACAACAAAAAGACAAATAATCCAATTAAAAAGTGAGCACAGGACATGAACAGACATTTCACCAAAGAAGACATTCAGGTAGTCAACAAATACGTGAAGAAATGCTTGTGATTGATAGCATATTGTTGTTGTTGTTGTTATGTGCCGTCGAGTCAGCCCTGACTCATAGCGACCCCTCCTTGGGTTTCCGAGGCAGTATCACTACGGAAGTAGGATTGCCCAACCTTCCTTCCGAGGAGTGGCTGGTGGGTTTGAACCGCCAGCCTTCTGGTTAGCAGTCAAGTGCCTTAGCCACTATGCTACCAGAGCTCCTAGCATATTAGAAAAATGTAAGTCAAAACAACAATGAGATATCATCTTACTCCAGCACTAATAGCAAAGTTCAAAAAAACAGAAAACAACAAATGCTGCCAATGGTGTAGAGAAACTAGAATTCTCATATACTGCTGGTGGGACTGTAAAATGGTGCAAGCATTGTGGAAAACATTTCCTTAAAAAACTGGAAATAGAAATGCCATATGACCCAGCAATCTTACTACTAGGTATACATCCTAGAGAAATAAGAGCTATGACACACAAAAAAAGATATATGCACACCCATGTGCATTGCAGCACTATTCACAAAAAATAAAAACAAACTAAATGTCCATCAACAGATGAATGGATAAACAAACTGATACACACAATGAATAATTAATGGATACACACAATGAAATACTACAAAATGTTAAAAAACAACAATCAATCTGTAAAATATCTCATAACATGGATGAACCTAGAGGACATCGTGCTGAGTGAAATTAGCCAGTCACAAAAGGACAAATATTGTATGAGACCACTATTGTAAAAAGTCAAGAAAACGTTTTCACACAAAAAGAAATATGCTTTGACAGTTACCAGGGGTGGGAGGGGAATGAAAGGTAAATGACTAACTAGAAGATAGACACATAGTAACTTGGTAAAGACAAAGCATACTGATTCATACATAATCTTGCAGTAGAAGTAATAACAATGATCAATAATCTGTAAGTGGATGCATAGATAGACAAGCTGAACAGGTTTGGGAAGAATGGAACTATACCTGCAAATATGCATAGGTTTGACAGAGGATATTCCTACATATGTGTTTACATATATTACAAATATAATCAGAATATAGCAGAGCATACAAAGTTAGGAAAACTTCTGAGTCATAACAAAAAACCCTGAGGGAGTAGAGTCAGGACCATAGTCTCAGAGGACATCAAGGTCCATGGGCACAACATAGTCTACAAAGACACAGTTGGACATCCTACTTTAGTGAGTAGCAAGTGGGGTCTTAAAAGTTTGTGAAAGGCCTAAGGTAAAACTATTGGTCCTTCCCCATCCGGAGCAAAGAAGAGTGAAGAGGAGCAAGGAAGAGTGAAGGAAATCAAAGACACATGGAAGCAATTAGTCCAAAAGAGTGATGGACCAAAGTCCTAACGAACCTCAGCCTCCACAACTCAAACCAGAAGAACTAGATAGTGCCTGGTTACTACAGCTGACTGCTCTAAAGGGGTCATAGTAGAAGGTCCTCAATAGAGTGCGAGAAAAAGATGGAACAATACTCAAAAAACATAAATAAAACAGACTGACTAGCTGGATAGATACTGGTGGAACCCCTGAGACTATGGCCCTTGGTCACAACTTTGGATCTGGAATTGAACTCACTCCCATAGCTCAATTTTCAGACAAACAATAGGCAAGTCTGCAGACTGAACAATAATTCTAGGGAGGTACGTGCTTCTGAGAACAATGCACCATTTCAGATAGAAAGGACAGCATTTGCCCAAGGACAAAGTTCAGAAGGCAGGAAGGGTTAGGAGGGAAGGAAGAATGGAAATGAGAAACACAGGGAGGAAGTGGGAGAAGTGATGTTACATTGAAGGGATTTCAGTCAACAACATGAAGCGAAATGTGTGTGAATTGTTGAATGGAAAACTGATTTGCTCTGTAAAGTTTTACCCAAATCACCATAATTTTTTTTTTCTTAAATAGTCAACATAAACAAAAATTTAGACTTTCTCAAACAATTCTAGAAATATGAGCCTAATTGGAATGAGAATTACCTTTCAAAACACTGTAAGAGAAAATTTTATCTTTTCTTTAAAAAAAAAAAAAAAATCAAATGTGTTTGGACACTATTACAAAGGTCATCAGATTTCCCACTTGGAGCCAATGCCACATATTTTAGGAGTTATTGTTTAGCATCCCACTTCTGATGCTAAACTCTTTCATTAGTTAGGATACATGTTCTGGCTGCTATCACAAAGATTAAATATACCAGTATCTTAAATGAGATGGATATTTATGAAATAGTCAATTCATAAACATCTGGGGCAGATATGGCAGCTCTATGGTATTGGTGTCCCAACTTCTGTCTTCTTCCTTTACCATTCTCTACACAAAGACTTTCATCTTGTAACCTAACTCAGCCGGCTTCAGTCTTGCTGCCACATTTGCATCTGAGCCATGAGAAGGAAAAAGGCCAAGGGAGAGCATATTTATTCCTTTTAAGGACATGAAACTTCTAGAAATTTCATACTTTACTTTTGCTCACATCTTATTGGCTAGAATCACATCACATGGCTATACCCCACTGAGAGGAGAGTTGAGAAATGTTGTCTTTAATTTATTTCTGCAGCCAGCTATAACTTTGGGGTTCTATTACTAAAGGAAAAAGACAAAGGAGACCACAATATCTCTCCACCACAGCGTATTATTTATTTGTGTGGGCATAAAAGTAGCATATGATCAAGAACCTATGGTACTGAAGAAAGAAGTCCAAGCTGCACTAAAGATATTGGTGAAAAACAAGGCTTCAGGATTAGATGGAATGCCCACTGAGATGTTTCAACAAATGAATGCAACACTGGAAGTGCTCTCTTGTCTATACCAAGAAATTTTGAAGACAGCTCTACCTAGCCAACAATTGGAAGAGCTCCATATATGTGTCCATTCTAAAGAAAGGTAATCCAACAGAATGTGTAAAATATTGAACAATATCATTAATATTATATATAACTAAAGTTTTGCTGAAGATAACTCAAAATGGTTGCAGCAGCACATGAATAGGGAACTGCCAGAAATTCAAGCAAAGTTTAGAAAAGGATGTGGAATGAGGGATATCATTGCTGATGTCAGAGGGATCTTGGCCAAAAGCAGAGAAAGATGTTTACTTGTGCTTTATTTGTCTATGGAAAAGCATTTGACTGTGTGGATCATAACAAACTACAGATAACATTGCAAAGAATGGGAATTCCAGAACACTTAATTGTGCTTATGAAGAACTCATATACAGACAAAGAGATAGTGGTTTGAACAGAACAAGGGTATACTGCATGGTTTAAAGTTTGGAAAGGTGTGCATCAGGGTTGTATCCTTTCACCATCCTTAATCTATATACTGAACAAATCATACGAGAAAATGGATTATATGAAGAATGTGGCATTAGGATTGGAAGAAGACTCATTAACAACTTACAATATGCAAATGACACAACCTTGCTTGGTGAAAGTGAAGAAGACTTGAAGCACTTACTGATGAAGATCAAAGAATATACAGCCTTCAGTAGGAATGATACCTCACCACAAAGAAAACAAAAATTCTTACAAGTGGACAAATATCCCAATAAATGGAGAAAAGATTGAACTTGTTAGCGATCTCATTTTACTTGGATCCATGATCAAGTCCATGAAAGTAGGAGCCAAATGACACTGGACAAATGTGTTCCAAAAGATCTCTTTAAAGCATCTAAAAGTAAAGATGTCACCTTGAGGAGCATGATGCACTGACCCAAGCCATGGTATTTTCAATAGCCTCATGCATGTGGAAGCTGAACAATAAATAAAACAAAAAAAACAAGCTCACTGACATCGAGTCTATTCCAACTCATAGTGACCCCCTTTGGGTTTCCAAGAAGGTAAATCTTCACAGAAGCAGACTGCCCAGTCTTCCTTCCGTGGTATGGCTGGTGGGTTTGAACCACCAACTTTCTGGTTAGCAGTCAAATGCCTTAGGCACTATGCCACCAGAGCTCCTTGGACAATAAATAAGGAAGGCCTAAAAGTAATTGATGCTTTTGAATTGTGGCATTAGTGAAGAATATTGAATATACCATGGACTGCCAGAAAAAAATGAAGAAATCCATCTTGGAACAAGTAAGGTAAATAATTGCAGAAAATTGTATGTCAAGAAAAAGCAGTGTTAGCATATTATTTAAAGGCATGAGTCAATAGTAAGAATAAGACCAGAAATAATTAAAGTAGTTAAAAAAAACTTTTTCCCTCAGATCAGAAGAACTAGATATTGCTGACCACCATAGCTGATTGCTCTGGAAGGGATTAGAATAGTAGGTCTTTGATAGCACAGGAGAAATATGTGGAACAAAACTCAAAATTATAAAAATGATCAGATTTTTTGGTCTGATAGAGACTGGTAGAACCCCTGAGACTGTTGCCCTTAGACATCCTCCATGCCTGGAACAGAAGTCACCCCTGCGGCACAGCTTTCAAACAAATAATACCAGGACGATAAAGTGAACAGTAACAGCAGGGAGGTACACACTCAGAGCAATCAATCGTGTGAAATCAAAAGGGTAGCATTTGCCCAGGTATAAAGCTCAGAAGACAAAAAGGGATAGGGAAGAAGGAAGAAGCGAAATGGTAAACAGGGAGGAAGTGGGATGAATGCTGTTACATTGTGGGGATTGCAATCAATGTCATAAAACAAAATATGTATGAATTATTTATTCAGAACCAATTTGCACTGGAAACTTTCACCCAAATCACAATAAAAATAAATAAATAAAATAATTTTCATTCTGGGGATTATGCTGGGGTGTGAACTGTGGGAGGGGAGCTATAGCTTTTCATTATTCATACTTCCGTAAGTTTTTATTTTTTTTTTTTAACCCAAGGTACGTATTCCTATGATGAAACATTTTAAAATTGACTTTTCAGAGGGGTATCAAAAGGTGGGACTGAGTCCTCCAATTCAGAGTTCCTTTGCAAATCTCTGCTGTGTCCAGGAGGGGTTCACCAGAGTGTTTGCAAAACCCCAGTTGGAACTGTCTTGCACAGGTAGCTTTAAAAAGAGTGGGCTTGGAACCCACCTTCTGAAAAAAGGCTCGCCTCTCATTGGCATAATTGTCTGAACAGCTGCTTAGAGGCACATATGGCAGTGCATGAATGTGATCTTGTTGCTGTCACCTTTTGTGGAATTCCCTCTCTGGACTGGCCTGCTTTCTCATGCAGATGGAGAGCTTCCAACCCTAATGGGTAGCCAGATGTTTTCGCCCTGAGAATCCTCCTCATTAGCCTCTCAATTCTGACTGGGCTGCAGAATGTCCACATCATAGAAAGTCATAATATTTAAACAATTAATTGGTCCAAAGCACTTGTCCAGACACTAATGACAGTTTGCTGGAAGATGATAAGTTAAACCGCTTCCATGTCTTGAAATTTAATTGGTGGTTTCCGTTTACCATACACTCCCATTTCTTGATTTACCTTGTGCTCTAAATTACTTGTCCTTCAAGTTGATGTCAAACTCTCTCTGCTCTAAGCACCAAGTAATTACGGCTGGAAACAGGAGGCTAAAGTGATGTGGAAGCAGCGTGGTGTGACTGTGATTTTCAGATTGTTTTTCACGGAGCCCTGGGATTCTGCAGAAACACCTTCCAAGAGGCACCCATGGCGTCGGACGGACTGGCCAGCACTATGGATCCCACTTCACACCCAAGGCTCTGTGACACATTTTATGTGCGGGGGGGAGGGGAAGAAGTTTCCTGTAATAAATCCTTGAAAATAACGGATGTTGTGAAATGAACATTAGGCTAGGACTCAGAAGCTCTGAATTTGATCATTATTAAGTCTTTTCTACTTGATAGTTTTGCAACTCTGGACAAGTCATAGTACTACTTTTACTCAGTTCCCTCTCTTAAATTAGAGATGAGAGTATTTTCTTTGCCTATGTCCCAGATTCACCCTGTGAATCACATAAGAAAGGTAAATTTTAAATTAAAAAAGGATTATTTCATTGAAGAAGTGCAGTCTAAGAACGATTAATTTAATTTGTTTAAATATTGATTGTTATTGTTGTTGTTACGTGCCGTTGAGTCAGATTCGACTCATAGCGACCCCTCCTTGGGTTTTCGAGGCAGTATCACTACAGAAGTAGATTGCCCAACCTTGATAGAGATGTATTTTTGTAAATTGACCAGAATAGCTATGAATTGCTGACATTTTTTTTTCCTTTAGAACACTTCCACAGGTCCAACAAAAAAGAAAATCAAACCCACTGTCATCCAGCTGACTTCAACTCATAGTGTCCGTATAGGACAGCGTAGAACTGTCCTATAGGATTTCTAGGGCCATAAATCTTTAGGGAAGCAGACTGCCTCATCTTTCTCCCATGGCGACTGGTGGATTTCAACTGCTGACCTTTTGGTTAGCAGTTGAATGCCTTAACCACTATGCCACCAGAGTTCCTTTCCTTCACCCCAGTTTGTATTAAATTGAATATACAAATGAAGCTTATGGTTACCCCTGTGGTAACTAATATTATTTTTGCTGTAATTAATTTCTCTTACTCAAAACCCAAACCCACTGCCATTGAGTTAATTACGACTCATAGCGACTGTTTTGGTTCTCTAGTGTCACTCTGACAGAAATACCACAAGTGGATGGCTTTAACAAACAGGGATTTACTCTCTTACAGTTTAGGAGGCTAGACGTCCAGGTTCAAAGTGCCAGCTCTAGGGGCTGGATGAAAGCCCCTTGACCTTGGGCTTCAGCTCTGAAATCAGGCAGCTACTGCGTGCTGAGGCTGACAAACCCAAGGTCAATGAATGAAATGGCAAGGTCCCAAGATTATTAAGCAACATGGCAGGCCACTCTTGGGATAGAAACAGTCCCAAGATGGGCAGGCAACATGGCCGACCCTGAATGAAGACTTGGCTAAATGCAATATCCAAGCATCCCAAAAAGTCAAGACCTTTCCCAGAGTGTCTTCTTATGTACTGGGAACAGACCACATCCCTAAGGCAGCTACTCAGCTGCTCACAGCAAATTCCACCGTGGAGTTGATTACCAATTTCATCATGGGGAATCACTACATTCAGCTCTATAGCCTCTTAAAACCAGGCTCAGTCAAGTTGACACACAACCTTAACTACCACAGCGACCCTCTGGGACAGAGTAGACCTGCTCCAGTAAGGTTTCCACCCCTGAATCTTTATGGAAGCAACCTGCCACATCCTTCTCCCATGGAGCAGCTAGTGAGTTCCAACCACCAACTTTTCTGTTAGTAGCCGAGTACAAACCGATTGTGTCCCGCAGAGACTTAAGACACTGACATTGTTGTTAGGTGCCGTCGAGTTAATTTAGACTCACAACAACCCCATGTGACAGAGTAGAACTGTCCCATAGGGTTTTTGAGGCTGTAATCTTTATGGGAGCAGATTGTAAGGTCTTTCTCTGGTGGAGCCACTGGGTGGATTAAAACTTCCAAACTTTTGATAAGCAGCTGCGTGCTTAACTTGCACCACTAGGGCTCTTTAAGCAGTGATCTACTAAACTCACTGCAGTAGAGTAGGATCAAACTCATAACAATCCCTCCGTGGGTTTCCGAGGTGGTATCACTATGGAAGTAGACTGCTCAATCTTCCTTCTGAGGAGTGGCTGGTGGATTTGAACTGCCAGCCTTCTGGTTAGCAGTTGAATGCCTTAGGCACTATGCCACCAGAGCTCCCTTAAGCAGTGATAAGTATCGTGAAAGTTCATGGGGTATGTGTTCACCTCCAGCTCCCAAAGTTCTCTAATCTTAAACGAAGTCTTTCAGTTCATAAAACACAGAGGAAATAGGAGACAGCAGGTGGTAAAATTATTTATACGACAGCTCAAGTGTGCAAAGAATTTGGAGTTTATTTTTTCTGTGATTATTCATTTACAAAGCACACCTGCCCCTTACATATCACTTCCCAGGTTGCAGGGGAAAGCTAAATTTAGTCTCTTTATGTTATTTCCAAGAAACCCTGGTGGCACAGTGGTCAAGTGTTTGGCTGCTAATCGAAGGTTAGCAGTTTGAACTCACCAGCCTCTTGGTGGTGGGAGAAGTATGAAGCAGCCTGCGTCTGTAAAGATTACAGCCTTGGAAGCCTTACGGAGCAGTTAGTTCTACTCTACCCTATAGGGTTGCTATGAGCCAGAGTCGACTCCACGGCAAAGGGTTTGACTTGGTTTACGCTATTTCCATTTCTTTCCCTGTATATAGGCTTGCTTAAGTTTAAACATTTAATCCATTCAAGGCTCAATTTCCCATTAAAAAATAAAAACCAAACCCACTGCCATGGAGTCAATTCCAACTTCTAGCAACCCCCATTGGGTTTCCAAGGATGTAAATCTTTGGGGGAGTAGATTGCCTCATCTTCCTCCTGTGGAGCAGCTGGTGGGTTCAAACCACCTACCTTTTGGTTAGCAGGCCAATGCCTTAATCACAGTGCCACCAGAGCTCCTTCAATTTCCTATTAAGGTTGATAAAAATTCATCTGGATGAGTAAATTCTTTAGATGAAATGCACTATCTCTTAAAAGTGTCTTTCCTCCTTCTTTGCCTGGCTCTGGGAGAATGAAGCAGGACTTACTACATCCTCAGGATGGTTGTGGGGTGAAAGTGTCCTTGTGTGGGACCAGAACTCCCAGTCCTCCTTGGCCTCTGAGGCAATCAATGTCTCATGTCCTCTTAGTTGCTACTTGCTGATATTGAGGGTGACATTTGCTGCTGGAGTAATTTATGCCTTGGTCAGCACCTGTGGGGGCACCTGGTTGAATGAATCTGTGAGCCTGTGCAAAAACCCCAACTCAGGCCCAACCCAGAGGGTCCACCTCAGACTCTGCTGTCAAGTCCCATCACTCCTTATTCCCTTGGGATTCACAAGTCCCCTGGTTCTGAAGTCAACCATCTCTGTATCTCCTCTAGTTCACATGACCTGCAGGAGCTTTCAAGTTCTGGAACACTTCTTGGAGGTCAAAGGCAGCTTGGGAGACCATACTTCATTCTCCTCTGTCCCAGTCATGCTGTGTGACCTCAACTCAACCAAAAAAGAAAAGATGGAAACACAAGAAAAAAAATCTATCCTGCTACCGCTGTCCCCTTTCTTCTGTCCCCAGTGGATCTAGCTAGAAGAGGAGGCCATGCCCCTCCTTTCTTGTCTGAAAGAACAATTCCCCTAATCATTTCCTCCTTTTTCTGAGGTGATTCCTGCCCACAAAAGAATTTAGGAAACCACACAGCATTCCATTTCATTTTTCACAATTTCTAGTTTACCTAGATTCATACTTTGTACATTCCACATCCCGATTACTAATAGATGTTTGCAGCTGTTTCTTCTCATTTTGAGTCATGCCTCATCAGCATATGAAAGTCCAGAAAGCTTTACTCTATCCATGCCGTTAAGGTCAATTCTACTTTGAGAAGGCAGCTACTTGTATTTTGAGTGCTTTCCAAGAGGAGGGGCTCATCTTTCAGCACTGTATCAGGCAATGTTATTCATAAGGTTTTCCAGTAATATATAAGACAGTGTTTTATTGCTATTTATAAATCTTTTCCCATTCTTTTAACATACAATATGTATTATGGGTGTGTGTAGATTAAAATATGTCCAATCCAGATTGTGAGTTCCTATGACTGGGGCTGTTATACAATAAAAGGCCCTGGGATGAAAAGATGAGAGGTAGTGGGAGCTCCACTGGGTATATCGGTTGCAAAGGACCTCTTTCAAGTGCTGAAGACCAAAGATGTCTCCTAGAGAACGAAGGCATACCTGACACAGTCCATGGTATTTTCAATCACCTCATATGCATGTGAAAGCTGGACAATGAAGAAGGAAGACCGAAGAAGAATTGATGCTTTTGAGTTGTGGTGCTGGCAAAGAATGCTGAAAGTACCATGGACTGCTAAAAGAACTAACAAATCTGTCCTGGAGGAAGTACAACCAGAATGCTCCTTGGAAGCAAGAATGGCCAGACTTCGTCTTACATACTTTGGTCATGTTGTCAGAAGGGACCATTCCCTGGAGAAGGATGTCATGCTTAGTAAGGTGGAGGGTTGACGAAAGAGGGGAAGGCCCTCAGCGAGACGGATTGACATAGTGGCAACGGTGATGGGCTCAAGTATAGCAGGGATTGCGGAGCTGGCACAGGACCTGGTGGTGTTTTGTTCTGCTGTGCATAGGGTCGCTATTCGTCAGAGATGACTCGAGGGTACCTAACAACAACAACAAAATGGGAACTCTGGTAGCGTAGTGCCTAAGGCATTTGACTGCTAACCAGAATAATATCTGTTCAAACCCACCAGCTGCTCCTGGGAAAGAAGGTTGAGCAATCTCCTTCAGTAGGGAAATCACCTCAGAAACCCAAGGAGGGGTCACTATGAGTTGGGTCCAACGGGATGGAACATAACAAGAATATAGGTAAGTAGAGGACATTTGTCTTCATTGACTTAGCCATGTCAACTTACTGTAGAGGCAAAATATGCTAATTAAAAGTCTCAGTGGGTTCAGGGAAGCCTCCACTAAGATGGTGGAATAGGGAGAAAGACTGCACAGACGCTCTTCAACAAAGAAAAGGGGAACCAATTAACAGACACAGAAGATAATCCTGGACCACTGAGCCTTGAAAGGAAGGATGTAGAAATGGACTAAACCCCAACTAGCGGAAGAATTTGCATGAAAATACCAAAAAAGGAGACAGACGGAGCTGCAGTCTGGCAGCGATCCTCAGCAAGCCTGACGGCACGGCACAGACAGCTTGAAGAGTGCCAAGTGCTGGTAGGACCTAAGAATTAACCTAAAAATCAGCCTTGCTAGCCAGGGACTGCACGGAGGACTGCTCTGGTGGCTGGGGAATGAAACGCATAGCACCAGCGAAGAGAAAGGCAGGCTGAGCTGTGGACTTTTGCCTGTCCAGAGGGCACTGTCATTTTGAATGTTTACAAGCAGCTTGACCATTTTGGATATTTAAAGAGATAGCACTCTCCAGATTCCAGGGTCTTAAGAACAGGTTCTGCTTGCCAATATTCCCAAGGACACTCCAGATCTGGACGACTGGAAAGGTGCAAAATTCCCCTTCTTACTCTTATACCCCACACACCTTAGTGAACAGAAATGGGGCCATCCTCCACTCCCACCCATCTTCTGGGCCCGCAGGAACTCCATCCCAGTCTGCGTGCTCAGACAGAAACTGGGTGCCCTGCCCTCCCCTCCCCCAATTTTTTTCTTTTTCTTTTTCTTTTTTTCCTCTCTTTCTTTTTTCTAGTTTTTAGTTTGCTTGTTTTTGTCTGTTTTAAAACTACTACTATAATTAATACATTTGTCTTTTTTACTATTATTCTTTATTCTTCTCCTCCCAGGTCCTAGTTTTCAGCTCTTTTTCTTTTCCCTGTTCCTGGTTGCAAATTTTTCTTTTTCCTTTTTTTTCTCATGGTTAACCCTGTTCCTTTTTTCCTTTTTGCATTTTTCCCATTTTTTTCTTCATTATTCTCCTTCTCTACCTTTTTTCTCTTATTGCCCTATACCCAGATACTGTAGTTTTTCTTT
>NW_006921615.1:4364126-4371765 GCF_000298275.1 Orycteropus afer afer
AGTGTTTCTCTGCTATTCATAAGGTTTTTCCTGGCCAATTCTTTGAGAAGTGGATGGACTCTTCCTTCTTCCTAGTCTGTCTCAGTCTGAAAGCTGGGCTGACACCTGTGCACCATGTGCACCCCACTTGGTTTTAAACACCAGTGACAAGGCCTCAAGACTCACAGCAACATGTCACCACAGTAAGACAAACTGACAGACAAGTTTGTCTTCCTTGGCTGTTGGACCCCTCCACCCACCTTTACCTGGATCCCTGCAGCTGACTCCTCGATCTATTTCAGTCCCCTTTGCCTTTTCTGTCCTCTCCCTGCTTCCCGCCTCATTGCTTGTGAGGCATGGCCTGGGTTTCCTCTCCTTACCTGGATCCCTGTGGCTGACTTCTCAATCTGTCCCAGTCCCCCTTGCCTTTTTCAGTCACTTTAAATATCCAAGATGGCTGCTACTTGTAAACATTCAAAATGGCTGTGCCCTCGGTCATTTTAAATATCCAAAATGGCCACCACTTGTAAACATTCAAAATGGCTGCACCCTCGGTCACTTTAAATATCCAAAACGGCTGCCACGTGTAAACAATCAAAATGGCTGCATCCTCAGGACAGCAGAGTCCACAGCTCAGGTTGTCCCCCTCCTTGCTATTTCCCTTCCTGGTCATAGGCCACCAGAGCAGTTGTCCCTGTAGCCCTTGGTGACCAGGACTGATCTTTAGGTCAATTCTCAGGTCCCAACACCACTTGGAAATATTCAGGCTATTGGTCTCATCAGAGTAGCTGATACTCCGCAGCTCCGATCGTCTCTGTACTCACTGTTTTTGTTCAGGTTTTTCCACTAGTTGGTGCCTAATCCACTTCTGTATGGTTCATTTCAAAGTTCAGGGTTCCAGGATTATCTTCTGTATCTCTGTCAATTGGTTTTTCTTTTCTCTGTTGAAGAGGGTCTCTGTCACTTGTCTGTCAAATGTTACCCAGACATAAAACAGTATGGACTTGGACACTTGCTCTGTCATCTTCTCACACACTGAGAAGTGCAAGGGGAGTTAAGTCACCAGCTGGAACATGCTTGATTTGACCACAGTGCACATGCATTATCTGTCACTTGTCTTTTATAGGACAATATTCAGAATGGATGAGGACTCACCCTTCTCTGGCATAACTTCTGCTTAACTTAACTGATAACATCTTCAAAGACTCTACTTCCAAACAAGGTCATGTTCACAAGGACCAAGTGCTAAGACATCAACATATCTTTGTGGGAAACACAATTCAGTCTGTAACAGTATTGATTTTTTTTTTCAATTGTCTTACAGTTGCCATAATAAAAATAACAATATTGATAAAATTGTAGTAGAATCTAACAGTGCTGAACAGTTGCCATATGGCAGCCGTTGTACTATGTATTTTCTCATTGAATTTTCACAATAAAGACATAAGTTAATTCTTATTATTCTAATTATAGATTTTAAAAAATTGAAGTTCAGTGAGTAAATAACTTGCTCAGTTCATTACTGTATATGTTGATTCTTTTAGGTTTTCTAGATACACAATTATACCATTTACACAAAATAATAATTTTATATTCTCCTTCTCAATGGTTATGCCTTCTTTGTTTCTCACTGCACAGAACTTGTCATAATTATAGTCATATGTTCAGTCACAATTATTGTCTCTTCAATGTTCCTGAAGCCTTTACACATTCAGTGGACATAAGAACTGGTAGGATGATGTAGTAAACTACAATAAGGATAACAATAATCACTAACAATTATTGTGAATGACTATGTTCTGTTATAAGCCATTTATGTGCACTAACAAGTTTAAACCTTACAGCCCTAGGAGGAAGATATGTTATTATTCCCATTTTATAAATGAGAAATTACATATGCACATGGTTTGCACATGTATGTCTATTGAACAGATATCACGGGAGGAAGAAGAGACAGGAAAGTACCAACCATCCCTTAGCTGAGATTTATAGACTAAAACGTTGTCAGAATACTAGGTAGTTCTAGAAACTTAGCCCCTTGTTCAAATGTGTCTACTAGAAATGAAGTAAATTTCAGAATCAATACTCTCAACCACACTATCCTGTCAGGATCTGCTCCAGCCTTCATAGCTCCATAGGAATAAACCTTCCCCTCTTCCACCTCCCCTGAGTTTCTTGGCTTCATTTCTAAGTCCAGCCCCAAATGGATCAGTGATCCTGTTTGAGACTGATCCTGGATCTTATCTGATACTTTCTTATGACTATGATTCCAATAATAGTCCCTTAGTTCTACCCAATGAAATTAAATGAAGAGGTGGTTCATCTCTGTGTCCTCTCTAGGCTCCAGAAAGTCATCCTATTTAAGTCCACAGTTTCCTTTTAACCAACTGCCCCAATAAACTCTCTCTCAACTTCTCTCGGGAGCTCTGGTAGTGTAGTGCCTAAGGCACTTGACTGGTAACCAGAAGGCTGGAGGTTCAAACCCACCAGCCACTCCTCAGAAGGAAGATGGGACAATCTACTTCTGTAGTGATACTGCCTTGGAAACCCAACGAGGGGTCGCTATGAGTCGGGTCCAACTCGACAGCACATAACAACAACAACTTCTCTTTAAAATATCTTTGAAAACTTTATTATAGAATACTAGTCCATTGGTCTTCTAGAAAGGAAATAGCTTAGAGTTCACAATGGAGATATACATGGAAAAACTGACAAAAACAAAAAGAGAAAAATAAACACAGAATTATTTAAAAAAAAAAACCCTTATACATATATATTCATTGTATATAAATATATATTCATTATAAATGTGAGTATATATAGATATTTGTTGTTAGGTGCCACCAAGTTGGTTCCTACTCATAGCAACACTATGTACAACAGAACGAAACACTGTTTGGTCTTGCACCATGCTCACAATTGTTGCTGTGCTTGAGTCCATTGTTACAGCCACTGTGTCTATCTATCTTACTAAGGGACTTCCTTTTTTTTGCTGACCCTCTACTTTACCAAGCATAATATCCTTCTCCAGGGAATGGTTCCTCTTGATAACATGAATGTATTAAAAACAAAGCAAAACAAAAAACCCAAACTTATTGCCGTCGAGTTGATTCCAACTTGTAGCGATCCCTTCTTGGGTTTCCGAGGCGGCATCTCTATGGAAGTAGATTGCCCAATCGTCCTTGAGGAGTGGCTGGTGGGTTTGAACCGCCAGTCTTCTGGTTAGCAGTCAAGTGCTTTTGGCATTACGCCACCAGAGCTCCTAAATGAATATGTATATGTCCATAAACCCAAGCAAGAAATATGAAAACATATACCATATATTATTAAACTTGGTTGTATGCAGATACAATAATTGAAGAAAGAGAAATAATAAAATATGAAAGTCGATGGAATTAAGCAGACATAGCTTGAAAAGTTTGCAGAGAATTCTTGAGAATTTTCAGAGTGAAGATTCAAGGTTTGACACGTGTCACAGTTGGGAGGAAGTAGGTGAGAATGTGCCTTTAGGGGAAGTACAAAGGATCTTATAATAATTATAATTAGCTTTGTGGACAGTATATTTGTAGGTATTTTTATGCATGCTTTGCATATATTAATTTATTTTATTAAAATAATTCATCAGGTGAGTACTAGTAAATCTCCATTTTATAGATAATAAAATTAAGTTACAGAGAACTCAATCATGTACCCAAGTTTGAGTAACTCATATGTGACAGAGCTTAGATTTGACCTTAGAAAGTGTTGGCTCCTTTTAGTTCGAACTTTTATTATGCACCACAGAGATGTTTCAAAAGCCTCATTATTTGGTCCCCTGCTTCTAGTCTTATCTATACCAATCTTTCCACTATTAAAAAAACAGAAAACAGAGTCTGACCCCCAGAGACCACACAGAAGAGAACAGAACTGCTCCGTAGGGTTTCCACGGTTGTAAATCTTTAAGGAAGACTGCCACATCGCTCTACAGTGGAACATCTGGTGGGTTGAAACCATCCACTTTTCAGTTAACAAGCCAGTGCTTAACCACTGGCCACCAGAGCCCCTCATCTTCCTCCTTACTGCCTCAGAAACTATTTTTCTAAAACACAAATATGATCACATTACTCTCTTTCCTTAATTCTGTCAGTGATTTCTCATTCCCTGACATGTAAATTCAAAGTTGACCTCGTAAAACTATGTTGTTGTTGTTATGTGCCCTAGAGTCGGACCAACTCATAGCGAGCCCTCCTTGGGTTTCCAAGGCGGTATCACTACGGAAGTAGATTGCCCCATCTTCCTTCTGAGGAGTGGCTGGTGGGTTTGAGCTGCCAGCCTTCTGTTTAGCAGTCAAGTGCCTTAGGCACTATGCTTATGAAACAAAAACCTAACTCACTGCCACCGAGTCGATATGTCTCATAACCATCTCTCCTTGGGTATTCCAGGCAGTATCTCTACAGAAGTAGATTACCCAATCTTCCTTCCAAGGAGTAGCTGGTGGGTTTGAACCACCAGTGTTCTGTTTAGCACTCAAATGCTTAGGCACTATGCCACCAGAGCTCCTACTGTAGTGTATCCATCACTACCACCATCTACTGCCATCGAGTCAGATCTGACACATAGTGACCCCTCCTTGGGTTTCTGAGGTGGTATCACTGTGGAAGTAGATTTCCCAATCTTCCTTCCAAGGACTGGCTGGTGGGTTTGAACCACCAGTCTTCTGGTTAGCAGTCATGTGCCTTAGCCACTGTGCTACCAGACCCTGCTTATTCTGATTCCGACTTACTTCTTATACTTTCCTCCTTCCTCCCTTTTGCCATCAGCCATTTTGAACTACTAAAAAAAAAAAAAAAAAAGTTGTTATTGAGTCAATTCCAACTCATGGTGATAGCCCCATGTGTGTCAGAGTAGAACTGTGCTCCATAAGGTTTTCAATGGCTGATTTTTTGTAAATAGATCACCAGACCTTTCTTCCAAAGTACCTCTGTGGTTGGACTTAGACCTCCAATCTTCTGGAGGTCTAACAGCTGAGCACATTGAAAATTTGCACTCTCTGAGGACTCCTTGGACTGCTTAGTGTTTCCCAAAGTTGCCTGACTGGGTCTCTCTTTATTCATGTCCAGGGGCTGGCATCCTTTTTCTCAAAGCCAAATATAGATGTTCCTGTCTCTGTGCTCCCATACACTCTCATGCAGAAATCAGAAAACTTTAGTCTAAATAAAATTAGTCGGGTCCGACTTGATGGCACTTAACAACTAACAACAAATAAAATTTGCCGACAAACTATGTCATGCATTTGAACTAAGTACTTCATGTTATTGTTGTTATGTGCCATCGAGTTGGCCCTGACTCATAGTGACCCCTCCTTGGGTTTTTGAGGTGGTATCACTATGGAAGTAGATTGCCCAACCTTCCTTCTGAGGAGTGGCTGGTGGGTTTGAACAGCCAGCCTTCTGGTTAGCAGTCAGGCACTTTAGGCACTATGCTACTAGAGCTCCCTGGTTCTGACTTATAGTGACCCTATGTAAAACAGCAAAACACTGCCCAGTCCTTGGCCATTATCATGGTCATTTCTATGTTGTAGCCCGTTGTTGCCACCACTGTGTCAGTCCATCTTGTTAAGGGTCTTCCTTTTCTTTTCTGACTCTACTTTACCAAGCATAATTTCCTTTTCCAGTTGCTGGTCCCTCCTCATAACATATGCAAAATATGTGAGACAAAATCTAACAATCTTCACTTTTAAGGAGCATTATGGCTTTATATCTTCCAAGATAGATTAATTTGTTCTTTTGGCAGTTCACAAAACCAAAAATCCCAAACTCATTGCCATTGAGTTGATTCTGACTCATAGTGACCCCCCTTTGGGTTTCCAAGGTGGTCAATCTTTATGGAAATAGATTGCCCAGTCTTCCTTCCATAGAGTGGCTGGTGGGCTTGAACTGCCAACATTTTGGTTGGCAGTCAAATGCTTTAGGCACTATGCCACCAGAGCTCCTTTGTTGTATTCAATATTCTTCCCCAACATCACATTTTAATGCAACAATTCTTCTTGGATCTTCCTTATTCATTGTTCAGCTTTCACATGCATATGAGGCTAAGTAGCATAGTGCCTAAGGCACTTGACTGCTAATCAGAAGGCTGGCAGTTCAAACCCACGAGCCACTCCTCGGAAGGAAGTTTGGGCAATCTATTTCCATTGTGATACTGCCTCAAATACCCAAGGAGGGATCACTATGAGTCAGGTCCAACTCAAGGGCACATACATTTTGGATAAGCCACACCTTAGTTCTCAAGGTGACATCTTTGCTTTTAAACACTTCAAAGAGGTCTTTTGCAGCAGATTTGCCCAATGCAATATGTTGTTTGATTTCTTGACTGCTGATTCCACAGGGATTGATTGTGGATCCAAGTAAAATGAAATAAATCCTTGATAATTTTAACACTTTCTTCATTTACCATGATGTTGCTTATTGGTCCAGTTAAGAAGATTTTATTTTTCCCTTTATGTTGAGCTGTAATCCATATGGTAATCCATATTAATTTTCATTAGTGTATGCTTCAAGTCCTCTTCACTTTCAGCAAGGTTGTTCATCTGCAGATAGCAAGTTGTTAATGAATCTTCCTCCAATCTCGATGCCATGTTCTTTATGTAGTTCAGTGTCTTGGATTATTCAGCATACAGATGAATAAGTGTGGTAAGAGGACACAACCCTCATATACATCTTTCCTATTTTTAAACTATGCATTATCTCTTTGTTCAATTAGAAACACTGCCTCTCAGTCTATGTACAGGTTCTGCGAGGAGAACAATTAAGTGTTCTGTAATTTCCCTTCTTTGCAATGTTATTTATAATTTGTTATTGTGGTGGTTATGTTTTTGTGTCAACTTGGCTGGGCCTGGTTGAGTGGCTGGGCAGCTGGTGGTAGTTATTCCCCATGATGAGACAGGCAATCAACTCCATGGTGGGATCTACCACAAGCAGCTGAATAGCTACTTTGGGTAGGTGGTCTGCTTCCCATATATAAGCAGCTTTGGGAATGGTCTCTAGTTTATGGCACGCTTGAACTCTGCATGTAGCTGTGTCATTGTTCAGCAGCCTGCCATGCTCTGCTGACCTTGGCACTTAACAATGGACTTGAATTAATGGCCTGCTGTGTGGTTTGGTAACATCAGGGCTATGCCATATTATTTGTCACCCTTGAGCTTGTTAGCCTCAGCAGCCAGTAGCTGCCTGAGTGAAGAGATGCCTCTAGCTTCAGTGGGCCGGGAACAAGAGGCAAAGCTGAAGCCCAAGGTCGAGGGGCTTTCACTTAGCCCCTAGAGCCTGGAACTCTGAACTCGGACTTAAAGCCTCCAATTGTAAGAGTAAACTCCTGTTTGTTAAGGCCATCCCATTACTGGTATATTTCTTGTCAGAGCGGCACTAGGTAACCAGAATAGTTATGATCGGCAAAACTGTGTCTCTGTGAAGTGTAGCCAGAACGTTCCTTAGAAAGGAGGGTGGCAAGACTTGAATCTCTTACTTTGGTCATATTATCAGGAAGGAACAGTCCCTGGAGAAAGATATTGTGTTAGGCTGGATTCTCTAGGGAAGCAAAACCAGTAAAACTTATATATAGGAGCTCCGGTAGCATAGTGCCAAAGGCACTTGACTGCTAACCAGAAGGCTGGCGGTTCAAATCC
>NW_006921615.1:4371865-4372855 GCF_000298275.1 Orycteropus afer afer
AGCTGCAGGGGCTGATGAGCTCAAGGTCGGCAGGCAATGTATCGGCTGCTGACTCCAATGAATGACAAATCCAAGATCACCAGGCTAAATGGTTGATTGTTCACTCACGGACAGTTGTAGACAACACAACAGGGTCTTGATCCACAGAAGAGTATCTCATTTTCCTCAGGATGTCCATAAATATATTGGAAGCTGGCCACACCCCTAGGGAAACTCCCTTTCAACAGACTGGCTGCTTAAAACATATACATCCAATCCCATCATGGAAATAACCCACATCACAACTGCTTAAACCACTCAAAATTGTGGTTCAGCCAAGTTGACACAAAACTCCAACTATCACAGATATCATGCTTGGTGAAGTAAAGGATCAGCAAAAAAGAGGAAGACCCTCAATAAGATGGATTGACACAGTGGCTGCAACAATAGGCTCAAGCATAGCAACAATTGAGAGGATGGCAAAGGACCAGACAGTGTTTTGTTCTGGTGTATGAAGTGTTGCTATAAGTTGGAACCAACTCAATGGCACCTAGTAACAACAACAACAACAACAACAAAAGCTCACTTCTACTTAGAATAATCAACCATACAAGATCAAAAGGGCAGCATTTGCCCAGGGATAAACTCAGAAGACAGTACTAGAAATGAAAGTAGGTTCGATACATAGGGAAGAAGTAGGAAGAATATTGCTGTTACATTGTGAGGACTGCAATCAATGTCATAAAACAAAATATGTATGAATTTTTTAATGGAAAAACAATTTGCCCTGCAAATTTTCATTCAAATTACAATACAAAGTTAAAAAGAAAAATAAACCATCCAAAAAAGTTATTATTAAAAAAAAAGAAAAAGCTAATTTCTATCACCTTTCCTCCCCAGCTCTTTATTCTAAGAGAAGTTATTGTGGTGAAGTGAATTTCTTGGTATGGCCCTTCTAGCCATGTTGTTGTTGTTGTTATTTGCCCTCGAGTCAGCCCCGACTCATAGCGA
>NW_006921615.1:4373152-4374512 GCF_000298275.1 Orycteropus afer afer
GCTAACCAGAAGGCTGGTGGTTCAAACCCACCAGCCACTCCTCGGAAGGAAGGTTGGGCAATCCTACTTCAGTAGTGATACTGCCTCGGAAACCCAAGGAGGGGTCGCTATGAGTCGGGGCGACTCGATGGCAAATAACAACAACAACAACAGTAGCCCATGGAAGGGATTGAATAACTTGTTAATAAAGTAAACAAGGTGAATGGCACTTTGTGGAGGTAGAACTATGCAAATAAGGTATATGGAACCCAAATGTGGGGATTGGTGAGTTTTGACATCCCTGTATGCTTAAAATGAGCCATCCAAGAGATGGGAAAGAGGGATCTCAGTACTATCAACAAAAAGAAGCCAGGAGTGGAGCATGTCCTTTGAACCTGAGATCCTTGAGCTGAACCTCGTCAATCCAGGCGACAGAGAACTGTGACAACAGATGTTCAAGAAACAACTACAGAGGAACAGTGGAAGCAGAGGCAGCAGAACCAAGAGACCAGCTGGAAACACAGCATTGAACTTTCTGACCTATGGAGTAAGAAAGCTGAGTGCCATCAGGTTCACACTTACTGGTAGAATGGGCCTCTAGGCATTTATTGGCAGAGCTAAAAGAGCTTTGTAACACTTTTGCAAACAGGGAGGCCACGCCAAGTTGCTAAGGGCCAGAGAGAGATCTGCATTTGGACATGGTTGAGGAGAGGCTATCCTGATTAAAGAACTGTATCCTGAGTTTTCCTGATCCTGAATTGTGAGATGTCATTTCCCCAATAAACCCTATAATCATGAATATTTTCTGTGAGTTTTGTGTGGCCATTGCAATGAATTTTCAAACTTACCAAAGAAGTAGAGAGTTCTGTAGGAGGAATGGTTGGTGTCAGAATTAGTAAAATGTTTGCAAGATGGAGACATGTCTGATTTCTGCCTCAAAGGAGTCAGCCTTGAGCTGTTGATATTGATCTTTTTACTTTTCCCCTCTTGTGAATTTAGACAAGATCAGTTGCCTCCACCACACCCTTTTTATGGTTATGTTCTTATTTTGAGTTCCTCTCTTGGTTCCATTTAAAACTTGAAATTGGCATCTTTATTTCTTATTATGTCCGCTATTGACATTATCTCTTAAATCCCCATTTTCTTTCAGCTCCTCTTTTAATTTCCATACTCAATCAGTCATCTGTACTTTCACATTATCAGTGACATTGACCTATAAGAAAATCTTTATCTTGAGGACTTCCAGTAAGATGGAGGAATAGGCAGACAAGTGACACAGACCCTCTTCAACAAAGAAAAGAAAAACCAATGGACAGGGCCACAGAAGATAATCCTGGAGCCCTGAGCTTTCAAAGGAACTATACAGAAGTGGGGGAGCTCT
>NW_006921615.1:4375957-4377489 GCF_000298275.1 Orycteropus afer afer
CACAGAGAAAACCCTAGAACAATTTCAAAAGACAATATAAGAACAAAATGACAAAATAAATGAAAAATTAGAAATGATACAAAATCTACACACAGAAATCCAGAAGATTAATACTAAATTTTCAGAAATAGATAATGCATTGAATGGGCAAAGGAGCAGAATTGAATCAATGGAAGACAGAATTAGAGAGCTTGAAGGCAAATACTTGAACACTTTTTTTTGAAAGAGATAAATCAGAAAAAAGTTCAAAACAAAATGAAGAAAGCCTAAGGTTCATGTGGGATACCATCAAAAGGAATAATCTATGTATAATTGGAATTCCAGAACAGGAAGAGACAAACAAAACCACAGAAAAAACTGTCAAAGACTTGTTGGAAGAGAATTTTCCTTGTATTATGAAAGATGAGAATATATCAATTCAGGACATCCAATGAACCCCAAAAAGAATAGATCCCAAAAGAAAATCACCCAGATATATCATCCTCAAACTTAGCAAAACCAACGACAAAGAAAGAATCCTGAAAGTAGAATGGGAAAAACGAAAAGTTACCTACAAGGGGCAACCAATAAGACTAAGCTCGGATATCTCAACAGAAACCATGCAGGCAAGAAGACAATGGATGGTATATATAAAACCCTGAAAGAGAAAAATCTCCAAACAACAATTATGTACCCAGCAAAATTGTCCCTCTAATATGATGGTGAAATTAGGACATTTCCAGATAAGAAGAAATTTGTTAAAACCAAACCAATCTTACAAGAGATGCTAATGGGAGTCCTTTGGGTAGAGAAGCAGTAATGACAAACAACAACTGACCATTAACACTCATGATGATACAACCCAGAAACTAACCCAGCTATGGAAGTATCCAAAGTAAATAAGCCTACAAGATTGTAAATAGGGAACAAGACACATCAATTGACCAATGAGGACAACTACAAACCAAAAAGAGGAAAAAAACTGTGTTATTCCTGAACTTCTAGAAGGTAGGGAAGTCAAGACAACTACAAGGTAGAACAGACTGCTCTAAACTTGAAAAGAAAGCTATAAATCACAGGGTCACCTCAAAGAAAAGTGATAAACCTTCACATCAAAAAAGAGGACCAGCATAAATATTCAGCAAATACTAAAACAATAGCAATGAAGGAAGTGATAACACAATTCATAAACAAAACCAGCTCAGCATAGAAAACTATATGGAACAAAGAAATCAACACCATGATACCAAAAATGACAGCAACAAATTAATATTCGCCGATAATTACATATCCGGCAAGGGACTTATCTCTAAGATTTATAACGGAAGAGTGGATGACCAAACTATGGTATGGATACATAAAGGAATGCTATGCAGCACTAAAGAATAATGTAGACTGCAAAACACCACATAATATAGATGAACTTGGAGGACATTATGTTGAGTGACATAAGTCAATTATAGAAGGACAAATATAGTATTAGTTCATTGTTGTGGAGGGTCAAGGAAAGGTTTATATATGGAGGGAAACTGTTGGTTGCCAGGGGTGGGAGG
>NW_006921615.1:4377844-4402497 GCF_000298275.1 Orycteropus afer afer
CCATTCTACCCTACCACTTAACAGAACCCCTATTTTTTCCAGCTATTTACCCTCCTCCACTACCACCTATCTGTTAGTTTGTTGTACTGTGGAGGCTTACATGTTGCTATGATGCTGAAAATTAGGCTACAGGTGTTTCAAATAACATCAGCATCACCCATGGTGGATAGGTTTTAGTGGCACTTCTAGACACACTAGGAAGAAAGGCCTGATGATCTCTTTCTGAAAATTAACCAATGAAAACCTTGTGGATCACAGTTTTGTCTGATCAGAATATTGTTCAATATAGTGCTAGAAGATGAGTATCCCTGCCTGGAAGGCACTACATAAAGGTTTCAGCAATGGACTGAAACATGCCAGTGACTATGATGATGGGGCAGAGCCAAGCAATGTTCCAGTCTGTTATATATAGGTCATGCTGAGTTGGAGCTGACTAAGGCAAACAACAGCAACCTGCCTCCACATGGTTTTAAATTTCAGGGGGAGGTCAGCTCCATCCTCAGCCGTAGGAAGTGGATTTAGCATAGGCTAAGTGAATGTTACTCAAACTTGAGTGCACATCAGAATGACCCAGAAGCCTTTTTAAAATACAGGTTCCTGGGCTATACCCACAAATATGCTGACTCAGTAGGTCCAAGGTAAGGATCCAGAATTTGCATTTCCAACGAGTTCCCAGATGATGCTGATGCTGCTAGTCATACTTTGAGAACCACTGGTCTAAGGCAAGCATGGCCATTGCATTAATTAGAATATTGCTTTGTCCGCATTAATAGTGACAAAAATAAATTGATAGATATTCATTTCTCTGTCACATAAAGTTCCAAGTGAGTAGACAGTTTAAGAGGATAGGATGTCCTGTTTCCTGAGATTGTCCTGGGCTCCAGGCTGCTTCTAGACATGTTGCCCTGTCATTCCATTGGGAATCACCCTCATCCTCACATTTGAAGCTGACCCACTGCCATCAAACTTCCATTCTACCCAGAAGGGAGAAAATGAGGCAGTGGAGAGCACACAACTTTTTTTTTTTTTTTTTTACAGAATAATCAGAAGCTGCTTATATCATTTCCACTTACATCCTATTGGCCAGAACTGGATTACATGGCTGCAGCTAGGTATCAAGGAGGCTGGAAAAGGCAGCTTCTAGTTTGGTGATTATGTGTCCAGAAAAAAATCCAGGGAAGTCTATTACAGAATAGAAAGAGGGGGAAAAAGAATATGGAAAGCAATTAATCTCAGCTGCAGTGATTCCACTCCCCTTGCTAACAATTGTTTAGAATTGGAAATATGACAAAGTTTTAGCCAATGAAATTTGACTGGATGTCTGCTGGGGGCTTCTGGGAAAGGTTTCTTCTCTCCAAGAGAGACATAGCATATTTTTCTGAATTGTGCCGTGGTGGATGTGGACCCTGAAAGAGCTGTGGACATCTTGTTACCATGAGGGGAGTCAGACTGTGAATAAAGCCTATTAAGTGGAAGTGACAGAAGAAAGGTGAAAAGAACCTGTGAGCCTGATGAAGAACCAGGACAACTGAACCACTCAACTCAAGCTTCTCCACCTCCAGAATCTGTTATCTAATATATTTCCTTAGTCTTTATGCCCTATTGAGTTGATTTTCCTGTTGCTTAAAGCCAAATCATCCTAACATAATGAAGTGGTTTTCTAATCATCTTATTTCCTTTCTTTCTTGCATTGTTAGCCTCCTTAGATAATTGTTTACATCACCTAGGAACTCCCTCAAAGTCAATATCAAAATTTTGAAAAATAGTCAAAATATTCATTCTCTTCCCTTTTTCCCCAGATAACTTCCTTGTAGGGCCTCTGTTACTGGCTATCGGGGTCCAGACCACAGCTGACACCCTGGGACTTCTTTTAATTACTTAACTCAGTTGAGTTACTTATTTCCTGAATCCCAGTATCGTTTCCCTGAATTACTCCTTTGTTTGCTGAGCCATATTGTCAAGTAATTTTTTAAGAAAAGACATGTAGGAAGTAAATTGGCCACTACTCATCTGTCAGTTTGTTGTGTTATGATAGCTTGCATGTTGCTGTGATGCTGGAAGCTATGCCACCAATATTTCAAATAACAGCAATATTTCAAATTCCCACGGTGGACAGGTTTCAGTGGAGCTTACAGACTAAGACAGATTAGGAAGAAAGGCGTGGCAATATACTTCCAAAAATTAGCCAGTGAGAATCTTATGGATCACAACAGAACACTGCCCAGCTCACTTGTTTTGGACACAACATCAGGATCAATTACTGGAGGAGGACATCATGTTTGGTAAAGTAGAGACAGTAAGGGTGAGAGAGAGACTCTAAGAGACATGGATTGGCACAATGGCTGCAACAATGGACTTGAATATATTGGAGATGATGAGGATGATGCAGGACTGGGCATCTGCTGTAGGTGTTGTTCTGCTGTGGGTGGGGTTGCCATGAGTTGATGTCAACTCACTGATGGCTGTTTATCATCTATCTATCCATTTATCTATCACTTCTGGTTTCTTTCATGTTGGGTCCTGCAGGCAAATTGGAGTCCTTCTCAGATATAATTTCTCATGCATATTTCAGGCTGAAATTTCCTCCACTGTGTTTCTCTAGTTCCCACTTCTTTATCCAGCTCTATCAGAAAGGTACTGAAATATCAGATCATGAAAGGCCCCTTCGTCTCCTCTTAATTGCCCTTTGATTATACCTTTTAAAATTCTTTACTATCATTTTAATGGGGTCTCAGGAGGCAGAACACACAAGTAATATGTCATATTTCCATCTTGATCCAGAAGTTTTATCTCTTTTAAATAAGACTAATAAATTATTCAGACTTTAAAATGAATCATTAGGTGGGGTAATTCACTTTTTAGTACTCGTTGAAAGAATGTCATCTTACTGTTTCTCAAAAATATTTTTCCTCACACATTCAAAATATAATTAGATGAACAAATATTTTATTTACCTAGAAATTTCAACCCATCACATCTATTTCATGAGGTACTTCCCTTTCCCATGCTCTTTAAAATACATTTAGGGAATTCAGAATTTCTATGACTTAACAAAACTAGAGCGTATAATTGAGGATGTTGTCTATTTTCTGTTATGAATAATTCCTTTCTTATCACTACTGCTAAAATTGTGTATGAACATCCAGGCTACTATAGGTTTAGATTTCCTAAAAAGAATTTTTTTAACAAAATAATTGAACTCTTAAGCCCAATGAACAGATGAAATAAATATAAGAAAATGCCCATGCCAACAAATGAAATGGAAACAGCAATTTCAAAATGACTGAAAATTGATGGACCACATAAATGAGCTCATCTGTAAAGGAAGCAAATTTACATTTCCTGAGAATGTACTGTGTGACTCATTAAAAAAACACAACAAAAACTCAAGCCTGTTGCTCTTTATTCCAACTCATAGTGACCCTATGGGACAGAATTGAACTGCCCCATAGAGTTTCTAAGGCTGTAGACTTTACATAAACAGACTGCCACATCTTTCTCCCCCAGAGCAGGTGGTAGGTTCAAACAGCTAACCTTTTGGCTAGCAGCTGAGTGCTTTAACCACTGAGGCACCAGGGCTCTTATGCATCTCATAACTTTTATAAATTTAATAAGCAATGCCCTCAACAATCTTGTTAAGAACTTATCTCCATTATATTGCTGAGAAAATAGGCTGTTGTTGTTATGTGCCGTCGAGCCAAACCCAACTCATAGTGACCCCTCCTTGGGTTTCCAAGGCAGTATTACTACAGAAGTAGGATTGCCCACTGGATTAATTAATTTGTGTACAGTCATACAGGAAGTTAGCTGGGCCAGGGTTAATTCTCTCTTTTGACCCCAAGATTTGAGTCCTTTGCACTACTTCATCACATAAGAGAAGTGAGTGTATTTTCTCCCACTTAACTGGGTTTCTTCTCTACAGGGACTCTAGTTCAAGTAGTTCCTAAAAAAAAAAAAAAGTATTATTAACTGAAAATTCTCAAAATTTGCTTACATAAAATCTACATTACATTGTAAAATAAAATAAAATTCCTTTTGAAAGAAATCTGATTTTTCAATCTTGAAACTACATCATTGTCATTTTTGTTGTTAGGTGCCACTGAGTCAATTCTAACTCATAGCATACAATAGAACGAAACACTGCCAGATCCTGCACCATCCTCATAATTTTTGCCGTGCTTGAACTTATCATTGCAGTCACTGTGTCAATCCATCTCATCGGGTGCCTTCCCCTTTTTCGCTGACCCTTTACTTTACCAAGTATGATATCCTTCTCAGAGAATGATCCCTTTGGACAACATGACCAAAGTAGGTGAGATAAAGTCTGGCCATTCTCACTTCCAAAGAGCATTTCAGTTGCACTACTTCCAGGACAGATTTATTCATTCTTCTAGCACTCCATGGTACCTTCAACATTCTTTGCCAACACAACAACTCAAATGCATCAATTCTTCTGCAGTCTTCTTTGTTCATTATCCAGCTGTCACATACATATGAGGCTATTGAAAATACTATGGCTTGGGTAAGTCTCATCTTAGTCTTCAAAGTGACAGCTTTGCTCTTCAACACTTTAAGGAGGTCTTTTCCAACACCGCAACTCAAAAGAATCAACTCTTCTTTGATCTTCCTTATTCATTGTGCAACTCTCACAAGCATAAGAGGTGACTGAAAATACCATGGCTTGGGTTAGGTGCACCTTAGTCTTCAAGGAGACATCTTTGCTCTTCATCACTTGACAGAGGTCCTTTGCAGCAGATTTGCCCAATGTAATATGTCTTCTGATGTTTTGACTGCTGCTTTTATAGGTGTTGATTGTCAAACCAAGTAATATGAAGTCCTTGACTTAATCCCTCCTGAATTTAGAGACCTTCTAAAGAATAGATTTTGATGCATTGAACACCAATGACCAAAAACCAGAGGAATTGTGGGATGACATCAAGAACATCATCCATGAAGAAAGCAAAAGGTCATTAAAAAGACAGAAGAAAAGACCAAATGCAAGAAATGCAAGCTGGATTCAGAAAGGGACATGGAGTGAGGGATATCATAGCTGATGTCAGATGGATCTTGGCTCAAAGCACAGCATACCAGAAAGGTGTTTACTTGTGTTTTATTCACAATGCAAAGGCATTCGACTGTATGGATCATAACAAATTATGGATAACTTTGAATAGAATAGGAATTCCAGAACACTTCATTGTACTCATGAGGAACCTGTACATAGACCAGAAGGCTGTCGTTCAAACACAACAAGGGAATACTGCATGGTTTAAAGCCAAGAAGGGAGTGTGTCAGGGTTGTATCTTTTCACCATACTTATTCAACTTGTATAGTGAGCAAATAATCTGAGAAGCTGGACTATTTGAAGAAGAACATGGCATCAGGATTGCAATATGCAGACAACACAACTTTGCTTGCTGAAAATGAGGATGAATTAGAGCACTTACTGATGAAAATTAAAGACTACAGTTTACAATATGGATTAAACCTCAACACAAAGAAAACAAAAATCCTCACGACTGGACCAATAAGCAGCATCATGATGTTGTTGTTGTTATGTGCCATTGAGTCATCTCTGACTCAGAAACCCTCCTTGGGTTTCTGAGGCAGTATCACTACGGAAGTAGATTGCCCAACCTTCCTTCCAAGGAGTGGCTGGTGGGTTTGAACTGCCAGCCTTCTGGTTAGCAGTCAAGTGCCTTAGGCACTATGCCACCAGAGCTCCCAGCATCATGATAGATAGAGAAAAGATTGAAATTGTCAAAAACTTGATATTATTTGGTTCCACAATCAATGCCAATGGAAACAGCAGTCAAGAAATCAAAAGACATATTGCATTGGGCAAATCTTCTGCAAAAGACCTCTTTCAAGTGATGAAGAGCAAAGATACCTCCTTGAAGACTAAGGTGCGCCTAATCCAAGCCATGGTATTTTCAATTGCCTCCTGTGCATGTGAGAGCTGCACAATGAATAAGGAAGATCAAAGAAGAGTTGATGTTTTTGATTTGCGGTGTTGGCAAAGAATGCTGAAAGTACCATGGACTGCTAAAAGGACTAACAAATCTGTCCTGGAACAAGTGCAGCCAGAATGCTCCTTGGAAGTGAGAATGGACAAATTTCGTCTCACCTACCTTGGTCATATTGTCAGAAGGAACCATTCCCTGGAGAAGGATATCATGCTTGGTAAAATGGAGGGTCAGTGGAAAAGGGGAAGGCCCTCAACAAGATGGATTGACTCAGTGGCTACAACGATGGGCTCAAGTATAACAAGGATCATGAGGCTGGCACAGGACCAGGGAGTGTCTTGTTCTGCTGTGCATAGGGTCGCTATGAGTTGGAGATGACTCAATGGAACCAAACAACAATAGGCACCATCATATTGTTGGGAGCCAATCCCTCCTCTTTAACTGCCTCACCCCTACCATCTTCAAGTAAAGGGAGCAGAAATCTAATAACAACAATAATAAAATCTCTGCTTAAAATGAAAACATTAAAAGGCACATTACTGTTGTTATTATTAGGTGTTATCCAGTCAGTTCTGACTCATGATGACCCTAGGCACAACAGAATGTAACACTGTCCAGTATCGTGCAATCCTCACAATTGTTACTATGTTTGAGCCAATTGTTGCAGCCAATATGTTAATCCATCTTATTGAAGGTCTTCCTCTATTTCACTAACCCTCTACTTTACCAAGCATGATGTCTTTCTCCAGGGACTGGTCCCTCCTGATAACATGACCAAAGAAGAGACAAGTACTCCCATTTTCCCTTCTAAGGAACATTCTCCCTGTACTTCCAAGACAAATTTGCCCATTCTTCTGGCAGTCAATCTTATATTCAATATTCTTTGCCAACACCACAATTCAAAGGCATCAATTCTTCTTAGGTCTTCTTTATTCATTGTCCAACTTTCACATGCATATGAGGCAATTGAAAATACAATGGCTTGGGTTAGACACACCTTAGTCGTCAAAGTGACAGTTTTGTTTCTTAAAATTTCTTTAAAGAAGTCTTTGCAGCAGATTTGCCAAATGCAATATGTCATTTGATTTCTTGACTTCTGTTTCTATGGGCATTGATTGGCGATCCCAGTAAAATTAAATCCTTGACAACTTCTGTATTTTCCCCATTTACCATGATGTTGCTTATTGCTCCAGTTATGAGGATGTTTGTTTTTGTTACAATGAGGTGTAATACATACTGAAGACTGTAGTCTTTGATTTTCATCAGTAAGTACATCAAGTCCTCTTTGCTTTCAGCAAGGCAAGTTTGTGTCATCTGCTTATCACAAATTGTTAATCTTTCTCCAATACTGATGCCATGTTCTTCTTCATATAGTTCACCTTCTTAAATTATTTGCTCAGCATACAGATGGAACAAGTATGGTAGAAGGACACAATCCTAATGTACATCTTTCCTGATTTTAAACCATTGAGTATCCCCTTGTTCTATTTGAACCACCACCTCCCTCTTGGTGTATGTACAGGTTCTTGAAGAACACAGTTAACTGTTCTGGAATTCCCATTCTTCACAATGGTATCCATAATTTGTTATGAGCCACACAGTCAAATGCCTTTGCATAGTCAACAAAACACAGATAAACATCTTTCTGGTATTCTCTGCTTTCAGTCAAAATCCATCTGACATTGACAATGATCTCTCTTATTTCATGTCCTCTTCTGAATCCAGCTTGAATTTCTGGCAGTTTCCTGTCAACAGACTGCTGCAATTATTTTTTCAATTGTCTTTAGCAAAATTTTACTTTCATGTTATGAATGATATTGTTCAGTAATTTCCATTTCTATTGGATCATGTTTCTTTGGAATGGGCACAAATATGGATCTCTTCTAGTCTGTTGGCCAAGTAGCTGTCTTTGAAATTTCTTGGCATAGATGAGTGGGGCCTTCCAGTATTACATCCGTTTATTGAAACGTATCTATTAATAGTCTGTCGATTCCTGGAGCTTTGTTTTTCACCAATGCCTTTAGTGCAGCTTAGACTTCTTTCTTCAATCCCATTAATTCTTAATCATATCCTACCTTCTGAAGTGAGTGAGCATCTATCAATTATTTTTGGTAAAGTGACTGTGTACCTGTTCCATCTTCTTTTGATGCTTCCTGAGTCCTTCAATATTTTGTGCATAGCATCTTTCAATATTGCAATAAAACCTTGATTTTTTTCCTTCAGTTTATTCAGCTTGAGAAATGCTGAGTTGTTCTTCCTTTTTGGTTTTCTAACTCCAAGTCTTAACACATTTCATTATAATACTTTATCTTCTCAAGCTGCCTTTTGAAATCTTCTGTTCAGTTCTTTTTCTTCATCATTTCTACCATTTGCTTTAGCTATTCTACATTCAAGAGCAAGTTTCAAAGTCTGTTCTGATATCCATTTCACATTTTCTTTCTTCACTCTCATTTTAATGACCTTTTGTTTTCTTCGTGTATAATGTCCTTGATGTCATCCTACAACTCATTTGGCCTTCAGTCATTGGTGTTCCACAAGTCAAATCTATTCTTGTGAGGATCTCTAAATTCAAATTCAGTGGGATGTACTCAAGGTCATATTTTGGCTTTTGTGATCTTGGTTTAATTTTCTTCAACTTCAACTAGAGCTTGTATATGAGCAATTGATGGTCTATTCAGCTGTTGGCCACCGGCATTTTTCTAACTGATGTCATTGAGCTTCTCCATCATCTGTTTCCACAAAGATAGTTGATTTGATTCCTTTATATTCCATCAGGTGTGGCCATGTATATAGTCACTATTTATTTTGATGAAAAAAGCTATTTCAGTGAATAAGTTGTTGGTCTTCCAAAATTCTATCACGCGATCTTCAGTGTTGTTTCTATCCCCACGGCCATATTTTCCAACTACTGATCCTTTTTCTTTGTTTCCAACTTTCACCTTCCAATTACCAGTAATTTTCAATACATCTTAATTGCATGTTTGATCAATTTCAGACTGCAAAGTTGGTAAAAAGTTTCAATTTCTTCACCTTTGGCTTTAGGGGTTGGTGCATAAATTTGAATAATAGTATTAACTGGTCTTTCTTGTATGCATATGGATATTTTCCTATCACTGATAGTACTGTACTTCAGGATAGATCTTGAAGTGTTCTTTTTGACGATGAATGTGACACCATTCTTCTTCAATTTGTCATTCCCATTACAGTAGAACATGTTATTGTTGTTACATGCTGTCGAGTCAGATCCAACTCATAGCGACCCCTCCTTTGATTTCCGAAGCAGTATCACTACAGAAGTAGATTGCCCAACCTTCCTTCCAAGGAGTGGCTGATGGGTTTGAACCACCAGTCTTCTGGTTAGCAGTCAAATGCCTTAGGCACTATGCTACCACAGCTCCCTCACTAGAACATATGGTTGCCAAATTCAAAATAGCCAATGCCTGTCCATTTCAGCTCCCTAACACCTAGCATATTGGTCTTTATATGTTCAGTTTCATTTTTCACAATTTTTGATTTTCCTAGGTTCCTACTTCATACATTCCATCTTCTCATTTTCAGTTGTGCCACATCAGCAAATGAAGGTCCAGAAAGTTTAGCTCCATCCAAGTCATTAAGGTTGGCCACTTGGAAGAGACATTTCTTCCCCAGTTGTACTTTGAGTGCCTTCCAACCTGAGAGGCTCATCTTCCAGCACTATATCAGATATTGTGCCACTGCTATTCACAAAGTTTCCAGTGGCCACTTTTTTCAAAAGTTGACCACCACATCCTTCCTACTCTGTCTTAGTCTGGAAGCTCTGGTGAAACATACTACCATGGCTGACCCTACTGGTATCTGAAATACCAATGACATAGTTTCCAGCATCACAACAACATGCAAGCCACTACAGTATGACAGACTGACAGATGAGTGATGGAAAAGGCACACTGATAATAGCATTACACTAGTGAACAGCAGTCTGGAACATACCATCAGTCTGAAGCACATGCATTTGGATGTCTCTACTGCTACCAGATGCTAGCAAGCTGATTTTGACTCATGGTGACCCTATGTATATTAGAATAGAATTGTGCTCCATGGAGTTTTCAGTGGCTAATCTTTTGGAAGTAGATTGTCAAGTCTTTCTTCCAAAGTGCTTCTGGATGGATTAGAACTTCTACCCAGCTTCCCTAAAACAATGGACTGAAAAGGCTTAAGAAAGGTCTCTCCTACAATAAAATAAAGCTTTGCTTCTGCTTCAGAAGGCAGGCACTGCTCCAATTTTATACTAGCACTTTAAAATTCTTTCTGTTATCTAAATCACTTACCAATAGTTATTAAGAATCTATTATGGATCATGTATTACCGTATTAGTGATGTGAAAAATTCCAAAGGGTAAGATCTGTCCCTGACCTCCAAAGGAGATCATCACTTAGGGAACCACTCATCCACTATGGATTCTCATCCTGGTTCAGTCATGTTTTAGCTACTTGGCCTTGGGCAAGTTACCTGAATGCTCAGAACTTTAGTTATCTCACCTATAGAATGGAGATAACATGCCAGCCTTGACATGTTTGCAGCATTTTATAAAGAACAAGTGAGAATATTTGTAAGAAAGTGAGTACTTGTAAAACTGTATGCAAATATAGCTATAATTATTAAATCTTTGTTCATTTTGGAATGTATGTTTTATGCATTCTGGGATATTTCTAGAAACTGGCTGGAGTCTAGAAGGAATAAAGTGACATTCAAAAGACAGTCAATTCTCATTATTTGTGGTAATTATATTCTATAAAGTCACCACAGACACTGAACTGTTGCTTCTAGGGGAAATACAGGTTAAGATTCTGCCAACCTCTGCCCACAACATTTCCCTCAACTGATCAATAAATAAATTTATTTTATATGTATTTCTGTTTAAAGACACCTTATTTAATATGTTGTTGATTCATCAACATTGAACTCACAGCTGACAACACTATCTCTAAGCCTGAATGAAGTTTATCTAACATAAATATCTTCTCCATAAGAACATCATAGCCTTCTTGTGCTTAGCAACACTAGATAACACGACACTATTACCTGTAGAGGCTATGTCAAACAGCAACATTGCCCCCAAACTAAAAAATGGATTAAAAAAAAAGTGGCATTAAATAGTGGTGAGATGGACACTTGTTTATATTCTAAGAGCTGAAACAGGAAGACAGAGCCTCACTGTGTTCCACCTTAGCTATGAGCATGCATGTTTGGCAACTTTTTTTTTTTTTATGATACGTGTTTGTGAAAAGGGTGTCTGGTGGTGTAGTGCCTAAGGCATTTGACTGGTAACCAGAAGGCTGGTGGTTCAAACCCAGCAGCCACTCTTTGGAAGGAAGGTTGGGCAATCTACTTCCCTAGAGATACCACCTTAGAAACCCAAAAAGGGGTTGTTATGAGTCAGGTCCGACTCGATGGCAATGAGTTTTTTTTTTTTTTAGTTGGTTTGTGAATAACTATGACAGTGCTACAAGTACTGACTTGTAGTTACAAATAAATTTTAGTGAGTAGGTGAATTCACAAATAATGAGGATTGACTATCGCTCCTTTCCCAATTGCCCAAAGTTATGATACTAGACTCCTGCTGGGCTTGGAGTACCATAACAAACTCAAAAGAGCAGGCCAAGGAGCGAGCTATACAGGTAGGTGCACTGTATGGAAATTAGAGCTCCAGTATCCTGGCTAGCAGCCAGGTTTCTTAGATTCATAATCTTACACCGACACTTATTGTCAGCAAGGGCTTGGTCAGGATACTCTACCTTTGTGTGCCTCAATTTCTTCATTTGCAAAATGAGGATTATAATAGTACATCTAGTGTTTCTTTGAGGAGTAAATGAGCTAATTGATATAAAGCCCTTAGAATGGTGAATGGCAAATGGCACAAATCAATAAATATTATCCACTACGATGGTGCAAAAACTAATAGCACTGTTCATCTAGATTGGGGAAGATTTTTCTCTTTTACTTAAGCTTAGAATGCTTAACCTAACCTTTGAGTTTGAGGATTATACTTTATGCTTCTCTAGTGAATGGCGTGAACTAGCCCCTTAATCTCTCCTTTCTCATTCTATCTTGCAATTTCTTTAAGTACAAAACTCACTGCCGTCAAATCGGATCCGACTCATAGTGACCCCTTCTTGTGTTTCCAAGGCAGTATCTCTATGGAAGTAGATTGCCCAGTCTTCCTTCTGAGGAGTGACTGGTAGGTTTGAACCACCAGCCTTCTGGCTAGCAGTCAAATGCTTTAGGCACTACACCACCAGAGCTCCCTCTTTAAATATAAGCATTCATATACTTATTGATTATTATTGTACTTCCATAAAACATCTCAGCCACTCCTTGGAAGGAAGGTTGGGCAATCTACTTCCATAGTGATACCACCTCGGAAACCCCAAGGAGGGGTTGCTGTGAGTTGGGCCTGACTCGAAGGCACATAACAACAACAACCAAACATCTCAGGTTGTATTTACTCTCTCTTCCTCATAATTTATTTTTCAGATTTCATGTCATTATTGTGGTTCTCTCTGGTGTAGTGGTCTAGTTGTCTCTTCACTAAAGAGAGACAGAAGAAAGAGGTAGAATTGTCTAATGAACAAAGCTTTCATTGAACATTTTCAAAAGCTGTGGTGTTTGTGTGCATCCTTGTTTTCTGTTGTTTTATTGACTCATATCCAGCTTGTGGTCTACTTTCATTCCTAGTTTTTTTTCTTCTGTGGTTCCATCTGACCAATGGTTTCCCAGTTTTTATTTATGGAATGTATTCCTTTCTTATCCACAAAATATCTATCTTCATAATCTTAAAATGTATGTGGGTATGACTGTTCAGGGACAGACAAGAGAGGCATTGTGTTTTGGATCCAACCTGTAAGCTATATGAGATCTTAGGCCATGAGAATTTTATTTAGGTAAGATGTCAGTTACAAATACAAAGAGCTGGTACCTTAGTTGAATGATCTCAAAAACCCTTTGGGGTGAGGAAATGGGAAAGGTTAGTAGGCAGTTTCAGGTTGAACCTGTTTGGTTTCTTTTGCTGCGGTGAGGTGACCACAGGTTAGGGTTTGCTTTCTCTTCTCTGAAGTTTCAGAGCTCCCTTGGTGAACTTTGAAGTGAATGAGGTAATTGAGGTAACTGTCTCACTTTATCTAAACAGGGGACTGCTTTGTAAACCGAACAACCAGTCTAGTATTCCAGCAGAGAAAGGTATGTTCCCAAAAAGACAGACGTACTCATTAGAACTTTAGAATCACAAATTGGCTATACAGAATTTCAATACAGAGAGTTGACTGTGTTACCAAATATATTTACCAGACCATAAGAATCTACAATATATTCACCCATTCTGAGGTAAATCTGCCACATAGAGCCATGCCTCCTGGTCAGGAACCATGTTCCATTGACACTGATACCAAGAAGCACGTGCTTTCTTGCCTTCCTTTCATTTTCTAGAATTCCTTTGATTGGCATATCCCCTTCTTTTCCTCCTCTTTTTGATTTTAACTTAATATTTCCTTTTAGGAGCTCTGGTAGCATAGTGCCAAAGGCACTTGACTGCTAACCAAAAGGCTAGTGGTTCAAACCCATCAGCCACTCCTCAGAGGGAAGGTTGGGTGATCTACTTCCATAGTGATACTGCCTTGGAAACCCAAGGAGTGGTCGCTATGAGTCGGGTCCAACTCGACAGCAAATAACAACAACACTTCCTTTTAATCTTTTAAAAATGCACATTATGTTCATTTAACATATGATGTATTTAGAATTTTAATCCTGATTTTATTTTTCACCTAATTTATTCTGAGCATGTTCACACATCATTAAAAATTGTTTGAAAACCCATACACCTACAGCTAGAGTTATGGAATCACATTAGTGTCTACCAATTGGATACGCACACACAAGATTTGGAAGGCATGAATGAAGAGGACTCCGACCTTCTGTCTTTGTTTGAGGTCCCCCCCAAAAAAGACTTTACAACAAGATCTTGTAAACCTATAATTTGTTTGGAAGATGATCTCAAGAATCACAAAATAAGGAGTGGAGAAACTAGGATGAGAAGTAATAAAAGCCACTTATATGGATTGAATTGTGTCTCCAAAAAATTTACGTTGAAATCTTAACCCTTGGTAGTTGTGAACATGACCTTGTTTGGAAATCAGATCTTTGAAGATGTTATCAGTTAAGTTAATATGAGATCATACTTGAATAAGGTAAGTCTTAATCCCTTCTGAGTGGTGATCTTATAAAAGAGGGGAAGAGATTTACATGGAAGAGTAGGTCATGTTAATATGCATCTACATTCCAAGGAGCAGCTGGGGCAAACAGAAGGTGAGAGACAAGAGAGGATCTTTCCCTAGAGACTTTGGAGGGAGCCCTGAATTCAAACTAGTAGCCTCCAAAACTGTGAGATAATAAATTTCTGTTGTTTAAAGTTAAAAAATAAAATATTTGAAAATGTAACTCTTGACAATTGTATAATAGCACAACTTATGTACTATGATTACTTGACCACTCCTTTACTTTTGCTGTTTGGATTGTCACTTTCCAAATATTCCATCTAATTCAGATGTCTGCTAGCCCCCTCATCTACATCGGATGACTCTGGGCAGGTCCTCTGCCAATGATGACAGAAAATTTAATGAAATCATGTTAATTAATAAATAAAATCATGTCATTCAGGTAAATCTGCATTTAAGGCCAATCATCTTAACTCATGCTCATATCCTCTTGTAAGGGGCATTCTGCTTAGGAGATGGTTGTTGCTGCAGAAGTGGAGGTAGGTGGCCATATTTGAACACAGAATCCTATCTGCACCAGTCACAGCTGATTGGATTGGACTGGATACTCACCCAAAGGGCTGGTTAGAGACTATGATGTGAGCCAGGGGAAAAAGATGAACCAAGTCAAAGTGGGAAACTGAGAGAGAAGGAGGTAGTTACCTAAGGGAAACAAGGATGACAAGATACATAGAGAACAGCTTTGAGGCAGAAAACCGAGTTGGAGACAGACTTGAGATTTGAGTTCCAAACCACTTGCTCTTGAGTGTTATCTCCAATTTAGCCTCTTTAAACCTCATTTCCTCATCCATAAATTGGAGATAATCACAGTTACTTTATAGGGTTGTTAGGAAGATTGTTGTTGTTATGTGCTGTCGAGTCGGACCCCACTCATAGTGACCCCTCCTTGGGTTTCCAAGACAATATCACTATGGAAGTGGATTGCCAAACCTTCCTTCCGTGGAGTGGCTGGTGGGTTTGAACCGCCAGGCTTCTGGTTAGCAGTCAAGTGCCTTAGGCTGATATATATAAAATGCATATAACTTAATAAAAGCTCAATCAATAGAGGCTATTACACACACACACACACATATTTAAATACTTAAAAAAATAGTTTTAAATGTTTTGTAATAAATACAGTAAAATCTTCTAGAATCATCACTTAAAATAAAGAATGGAGTTTATAGAGGAAGTAAAGGATTTATGCAACACAGTAGCTAGATTTAAAGTTCTTAAGACATAGTCTGTTTTAATCACCAAGGTTTATTCCCAGTACTTAGCACAGTGCCTGGCAAATCTTAAGTGCTCAATAAATATGAATTGCTTTCAAAAAATAGCTTCAAAGCAAGATTTTTCTTTGACCCTAGTGACATTCAGATACATAGTCAATTGAGCATTTTTACTAATGGCATTGCCTAGTCATGACTTGCCCAGTGTAGACAAACTACTGTGGCAACTATAATTTCACTTTTGAAAGATCAGGACTTACAAGGTCATTTTTTCTTCAGTTTTTTTCCCATTTATTTTTTGGTTACCACCATATTTCACATGCATGTAAAACAAAAGCAAAATACCTTTTATAAAAGTAAAAGTAAAAGTAATGTCCCATTGTCTTATCTCTGCTCCCTGAAATTTACTAAGAAGACAACAAAAAAAAGAAGAATCACAAAAGAGATGAAAACACAAGCTGAGGCTAGGTACCCAAATCTTCAACAGGATACAAATATGGATATTTAAGTGTGAAGTCTCTGAAAGATTCTTCAAATAACCCTTAACTAGAGTCAGGATGAGCTATGAGAGAGAAAGGGAATACAGCTAGGGCACATTTCCACACCAAAAAGTGAGAAGTGTGGTAGACATCTGTTGCTTTTGTTTTCCTGACACAACACATCTTCTGTACATGGGAGAACTGGTCTTCGCAGATCCCTTATGATTCCCGTGGGATTAGCTATGGGGCTTGGTACGATTCCCACCCTGTCAAATCAAGAAACCTCAGCCATGTTAACACAATGTAGTTAATTGGGTATTGGCTGAAGCAAGTCCAATCGTATTTATTCAAGAAATTTGATAGATGAAATACTGGGAGAGAGAGTATCTCACTTTTGTACCAAAAATTATAAGGTTATAGGACTGGGGCTACCAGTAGCCATATTTTCTAATTCATATAATAAACATATTTAGATCAAAAGGGAATGAGGCCACATGCAAAAAGAAGCAGAGACAAACATAACCTGAGATGGAGAGTGGGAAATATAATCTTGATGACATCATTTAAACACCTGAATACACCTGTGACTAAAATCTTTATTTGGTTGAGCTGATTGTAAGGGTTGTTGTTGTTGTTGTTTGCCATCGAGTCAGCCCCGACTCATAGAGACCCCTCCTTGGGTTTCTGAGGCAGTATCACTACAGAAGTAGGAATGCCCAACCTTCCTTCCGAGGAGTGGCTGGTGGGTTTGAACCGCCAGCCGTCTGGTTAGCAGGCAAGTGTCTTAGCCACTATGCTACCAGAGCTCCTGATTGTAAGTGTAGAAAACAAATTCTAATATCCCTATCTCCTTCCAACTTCCAGCTCCAGGCTTGGTAAGTTGGTAAAAAGATTTTAAAGAAAGAGTGAAGTTACTCTGTAATAAACAGGAGAAAGAATTTGGAACTGGAGCAGTCATCCATGATGGAAGAGATACGGAGCAGTGGTAAGGGAAAAATAGAGAAATAGATTCAAGGAGGAAAAAACATGGAACAGAACTTCAAATTCAAATGTAAACCAGACTTACTGGATCCATTGAGACTGGGGGAACTCCTGAATCTAATACCCAGAAATAATTTTTAAACCTTAAACCAAAACTATCCCATGAAACCATTGTTAAACTAAACAAAAATTTTTCCCGATGAAGAATGTTTGCCTTGAGCATTGTGCTCTTATCAAGAATTATCTATATGAGTTTAAACTGACAACAGTTAGTCTAAAGCACAGATGAGAACTTTAAGGGCTGGAGAGGCTAAATTAATGGTGATGAAACAACGTGGATGGAGACAGTGAGAATGGTGACACTGTAAGAAGTATGTAACTAATGTTATTCGACTGTTCATGTAGAAATTGTGCATGGATGTATGTTTGCTTGTGTATATTGCCACCAAAAATAAAATATTTTAAAAAAAAGAAAGGAAGAATAGAGAAATAGAGTGAGGGAGATGATAGAAGGCCATGAACACTGGGGTATAACACTTCATTATATCTTTTCAAATGGGTAAATTCAACTAAAAACCATTAAATAATGACATCAGTTGATTTCTTGGGAAAGCTATCCTTTTTTAAAAAAGGTGTGAGTTATGTATCTATGAGAGAAAGAAATAAAGACATGCAATTTAATTGAAATAGTGAGCTCTTTAGGTATTTCTTTCTTTTTTTTTTTTTTGTTAAAGTTCTGGAATTGGCTATGTACTTAATCAGATCATCAAAGGACCAAGGGGCCTTAGCTAATATTTGAGTAGCAGATGCGAAAAGAAACAAGGAAGGCTCAACACACACATAATTGGTGTTCCTAGAAAAGAGGACAAAACAAATGGAACAGAAAATGATTCAAAGACTTAATAAAAGAACATTCTCATGAAGAAAATCTAAATTTTCATGTATTAGGAAGAAAGTGATAAGAGTTCCACTAAGATCAAGATATATCCTAATGAAGTAACTGAATTTCAAGAATGAAAAAGGAAATCTGACAAGAATCCAAGTAAAAGAAAGTTATCACCTTTCAAGATAAAAAACACATACAAAGATGGGTCTTAGATTTCTAGCCACAGAAATACTAGAAGATAATAGAATAATGTTGAGAAGAAAGAATATGACACAAGAATTCTTAAACTAGTTGTGATGTTTTTCATATGTAAAGGCATGGAAAATATATTCTTAAATATGTTAGAACTTCATAATTTTAGCATTAATAAAATCTTCCTGAAAATCTGCTTGAAAGAATAACATTGCCATGTAAAAGAAGAATCAAATTAAGAATTTACAAATGGAAAAGTTGTGATAGAGATAAATTAGTAGTACATATTGTATTCTGTTAAACATGAAATTAAATCATTATAACTATGATGCCTATTACTTCTGAATAATGTAATTATTATGATTTATGAAAGAAACATAATTTGCATGAATAATTTATTTTAGAAGGATCAGCACAAGCCCAGTCCCTATGAGACAGAAGTTAAAGCTCTCCCAAATGTCCAACTTTTCCAAACTGCTGTACCACTCCATCATCTTTAACATTAACTACTCCTCCCCTTGGTAATCTTCCTCCCATTTTCGGCTTCCATAATTTTTTGCAACATCTCACAGAACTCATAAACTGCCAAGAAAATGGCTCACATGTTTGTGAAGGCTGGCAAGTCCCAAATCCATGAGTCAGGTGTCAGTCGGGAGGATTCTTCTCACTTATGTGGTTGCAGGGGCTGACACACTCAAATCAGCAGGTCAGATGGCAGGCTGCTAGTTCACAAGGCTGTGGAAACCGATGAACCAGCTCAGACAATAGCTTCTGGCTCAAGTTCCAAGAACCGGTCAGATGAAGAGAAAAATGCAGGATCCAGAGCAAAAGAGAGAACTTTGTCAGAGCATTCATATATATTGGATGCAGACCTCAAGGAAACGAAAGGTAGTGACTTGAGTCACACCCTCTAGTAAGATGGTGACTCAAGATACATCCTATTCTAATCCTGACTCATCAACATAATGGACAACTCACTCCAAGATGGGACCATAACCAGAGGCATAAAAGCTAAGCTTTACATTACATCACAAAACGGAGGTCTACGACTAAAAGGGCCATATTAAGTAATTCACTGCACCACAGGCCACCTGCTGGCTCTTCTAACCATTCGCCCTTTCGTAAATGAAGGATTAACTTCCCCATGCCAATCATTTTACCAGTTCAAAACAGTCATTGCCAATTAGTCCTTAACTAAGGCCAAGAGTCCTAATGATGAGGTTACTCAGGTCCCAGCCATTCAGGTCTACTGCAGATGTCCATTTGATCTGGTCAAGTTCTCCAAAAGTTTGTCTCATCTTCACCCTTTCTGGTAACATTTAACTGAGAGAAGATTATTTTTTCACTCAAGTCTCTCTTGAGGTATTAACATACTGTTATATTTCCCCTGTTGCATAATCCATTTATTCATTCTTTTACTTCAGCTATTATTTCTCCTTCCTTCCATCTGTCATTTATTTTACCTAAACTTTTCACCTTGGGAAGGGACATCAGGTTCAGTTGCTGTGCCAGTCCAGATTGCTGGTGGCAACACTAGTCTGGCAAGTACCCCCACCCCCCCAAGTCCTATCCCATTCATATTGGGTAGGGTTACATAGGTACAACACTACTGGAGTGTCTCAACCACTGGGCATTATGGCAGTATTTACTGTCAACTTCAAATTTGCCAGATGGGGAGAAGGTATAATCCTACCCATCAGACCTTTGGGAATTCTGGCATACAGGTTCAGGATACAGTTACAGTCTCTTGGTTAGGAATCACCCCTGCTTCTGGCATCCACAGCTGCATCCCTAGTCCTGGGATAAAAGCAATTTCAGGTGATATGGGGAAGAATTGTACAGTGGTACCAGTGTCTTCTTCTACCCCCCTTCCCCAAATTTCCCAGAGAATCATAGGAATCTGTCCAATGGTGATCCTCCCTTTGTCCCCTCATGTTGAGTGTGAGTACACACTCATGAAGTTGTGTGAGCCAGCCCTTCATACCTTTAGCTCTGCCATTTTAGATAACAAATGTTTCAATTGCCCATTCCAAATCTCCATGAAACCCTTACTCTGAGGGTGGTATGCAACATGGTATGTCCATTTAATACAATATATCTTGGCCCATTACTGCATCCTGTGGGCTGTAACGTGTGTTCATTCATCTGAAGAAATATAACTTGATAGGCCAAATTGGTATAATATCTTTTGTTCCAATCTCTTAATGTTTTTTTTTTTTTTTTCCATTTGCATCTGTCACAGGATACACAAAGCTCAGTCCAGAGCAAGTATTTATTCCTGTGAGGACCCATTTGTAGCCATCTGTTGCCACTGGCATCATTGGTCCAGTGTAATCAATTTGCCAGCTATGTGTAGTGTTTTCCTCTGAGAACTCTGCCCCATAGCCATCTGCAAGCTCTGTCTTTCTTGCCTTATTGGCATTTTGTGCCTCAGAGGGTACAAGAGGGATGTGTTTAGATTCATACTCATAATACATTAAGATAAGGGAGATGCAACTACTTCATAGACGATCTGTTTAAAACTTCCAGTTCCCATCCAAACTTTCACCTTTGTCCCATCAATTGTTGCATCCTCACAGCTAACCTTAGACCCCTTCAAGATTTTATTGACAAGTTCTGGGATTATAGTACATTGGGTTCTTCTGTTCGGGATCCTCAAGAAGATCTCTTCCCTACCCTTAGGCCACTTTACCCACACATATGCTTATGGCCTCATATGCTCTGGTGGGAGTTGGACCAGAAGACACTGGCCCCCTCACCAATCCTCTTATAGATCAACTAGCTGAGCCTCTGCTTCAAATGGTCTCAGACAGATTTCCAATCATTACATTCCTCTTAATTGGAGTGAATAGGATAGACTTGTTTTGACTTCTTTAACATTGAGGTACCAGCAAGAGTTTCTACTGGTCCACCCAACTTCTTTTCATGTTACATTCGAAACTTTGTCTCAATTCCATCAATATCCACTGTATTCATCCCATTTCTTAGTAATTATCTAAAAATCTCTGTCCTGCTAGCATAAGTTCTTTCCTCATTCTCCTATGAATCACCCTTATGTTTCTTGTATCTATCTGTAAGACCCATTTGGGGAAGTTGTGCCAAAAGATCTGACATGACTTCTCAGATTGTCACTTTGTTTTACAGTAGCAAGGTTATATGGGTTCCCAATGTAGAAGGAGCTCCCTCGATTTCTGTATCTGCCATGACCAGTGTAAGGGGCATGCTTATTAGGTGAATATCTTGATCACCATAAAACCATGCCAGCTTTCATAAGCAGCACATTATGGCTTCCTCTGAAGTGTTCCATTGAGTATTTATTTAGAGGAGGCAATGTCCTACACAAAACAACAGCAACAATAACATGTACTTTCTCAGGGTAAACAAATCTCCCTGTAAATTTTATCCACTCCAGAAGCTGGCTGTCCCCTCTGGGTTAACCTGCTTTGTAAATGGATCTTGTATCATCATTCATAGCTGTTCCATAGTGATTTGTGGGTCTTGCATCAATCAAAACATATTCTTCCATTCTGTAGCATTCAAAACTAAAGACACTGCCTCTAAATTAGTGGCTTTCACAGTCCATTTTAGTAAGGGTACCTCAGGAAGCTGATGACGCTGATCTTCAAATTCAAGAAACTCCTTTACACTGTACCTCCTGGTTTTGATGGTTTTTCCTGTTCCCCTCCCCTACTACCTTATTGGTGACTAGGGATTGTAGGGGTACTTCTTGTTATTCCAACATGATTTTTCCTTTCCAGGTAGGCTCTGAGACTAGCAATCATAGCTCTGACTGGATGGGATCTAGGCTTTGTTCAGTGCTACAGTCCACCCTTACATTCTTTTTCCCTGCCATTGTAGCTATTACTGATAACAGCAACAAGGAATTGTATATCTCCCTCTTTTCTTATCACTCTGTATTTCCTTATGCATCCAACTAGACAATTCCTCAGGAGTTAGATCCACCACTTCCTAAATCCCATGAATAGTTTTTGCCTTGGGTAACTGATTACAACATAACAGCTGCTTCAATCCACTGGTGGTTTTTATCCTATGCTGTTAATCTCTTTCTTCTAAAACCACTTTTTCAGTGGATCTGTGCTGTCCCGGTGAACTCCACCATTCTGACACCAACTGCTTGAATAATTTCTCTTACAAGGATCAGCACAAGCTGGTCCCTATGAGGCAAAGGTTAAAGATTTCCCAAATATCCAATTTTTCCAAACTGCTATCCTACCCCATCATCTCTAACATCAACTAATCCTCCCCTCAGTACTCTCTCTCCCATCCTAGGATTACACAATTTGTTGCAACATCTCACAGAACTCACAAATTGCCAAGAAAATGTCTCACATGCTTGTGGAGGCTGGCAAGTCCCGAATCCATGGGCCAGATGTCGATCTGGAGGATTCTCTCGACTTATGTGGTTGCAGGGGCTGACAAACCCAAATTGGCAGTCAGAAGACAGACCACTGGCTCACAAGGCTGTAGAAGCTGATGAATGAGGTCAAACAAAAGGCTTCTGCCTCAAGTCCCAAGAACTGGAGGTCAGATGAAGATGAGCCAGACGCATGATCCAGAGAAGAAAGAAAATTTTGCCTTCATATGTACTGGATGCAGACCGTACCCTCAAGAAAACTAAGGGTGATGACTCGAGTCGTACCCTGCAGTAAGGTGGTGACTCTGGAAACATCCCACCCGAAACCTGCCTCATTAACATAACGACAACTCACTCTAAGATGGGACCATAACTAGAGACATAGAGGTTAGGCTTTACAATACATCACAAAATGAAGGACTGTGGCTAGAAGGGACATAGAAGGTCACTGCACCACATTATTATTTTATACAATGAAAATTTAATAAGAATTTGTCAACTATAAACCGAGGTAAAAATCCCAGAATATGCCAACAAAAAACAAAAGATTTGGAGCTGGTTCTTGATGGCAAAATAAGCAGATATGTCTTGTTTCTCCTCAAGTTCTGCTAAAATGCTTTTAAAGAAGCCACAAGATAATAAAACCGTAAAAGTGCTAGAAAATAAAGAGAGAAGACCACAAAGTTTTAAGTAATCATGGAAGATAGAAAGTAGAAGAGTTTTCAGGAACAAAAAACAGAAGGTAATACCACAGCCCAAAGCATCAGAAATAAGAGATTTTCCCCAGGAAGCCTCTGGAGAAACTCCAGGCTCAGAGGCAACTAATTTAAAACATGGAAAGGGAGTGATATTGTGACAGTTAGGCCTATCTTTTGAGAGGCCTGGCAGCTTCCTCGTCTTTTCTCTAGGGACTCTCGGAACTCTAGCTCCCTCTTAGAACCCAGCTACCGCACTGTGGGAAGCCCAAGGCACATGGAGACGCCAAGTGAAGTTCTAATCCACAGCCCCAGCTGAGCTCCCCCCCCTCCACCCGTCAGCTGCTAACCACATCAGCTGTCAGGTAAGAGAGTGAGCCACCCTTAGTAATCCAACCCAATTGAAAGCCCAAATGGATATAGCCCTAGAAGACATCACAAGAAGTGGAAAACCAGTTAACCCATAGAGTGATTGGGGATAATAAAATGGATTTGAGATTATTCCAAAACCTAAACCAAACCTAGGAGCTCTGGTGGCATAGTGCCTAAGGCACTTGACTGCTAACCAGAAGGCTGGCAGTTCAAACCCACCAGCCACTCCTGGGAAGGAAGGTTGGCCAGTCTACTTCCATAGTGACACTGCCTCGGAAACCCAAGGAGGGGTCACTATGAGTTGGGTCCGACTTGACGGCACATGACAACAACAACAACAAACTAAACCTATTGCCATCAAGTCGATTCCAATTCATAGGACCCTATAGGATAAAGTAGATCTGCCCTATAGGTTTTCCATGGCTGTAAATCTTTATGTCACATCTTTCCCACTGAGTGGCTGGTGGATTTGAACCACTGGCCTTTTGGTTAGTAGCCTAGTCCCTTAAATACTTTGCCATAGATAACCATGTCAAGGGTTCTAGGACAATCACAAGATAATTAAAGAATCTCATTGGAATCACTAGGCCAGTTGAACTCTTGCCTCTTCTCTCTTCCTCGTCTTTCTCTCCTTTTACTTTTGTCATCCTTTCCATAGGAATTTTGAAGTTAAATTTCTATTCTCACCCATATTAGCATTGATGTGAAAAAGGAGGGCAAAAGCCTTTTCTGACATGTAAAAATTCCAAAGATTATATAACCCCTAATTAAAACTTCTTTCAAGAATGTGTTCCAGTAAGAAGAAAAAGAAAATTTAAACAACAATAACATGAAAACAAAACAAAAGAACAGTGGTAGATTTGAGTAGGTCCAGGAAAAAGCAAACAAAGAAAGGAGACCTTAGGAGACTTTGGTGCTTCAGACAATCTCTTTTGAATAGGAGGCTTTGATGGTATAGAATTAAATTTCTCTTTACATAGGGGGGAAAAAGGTGTTTTGGTGTCTTAGTGCCTAAGACATTTGACTGCTAACGAGAAGGTTGGTGGTTCAAACCCACCAGCCACTCCACAGAAGGAAGACTGGGCAATCTACCACCATAAAGATTCACTGCCTCAGAAACCCAAAAGGGATTTCTATGAGTCGGAATCTACTTGATGACAGTGAGTTTTATTATTTTTGCTACCAGTAAGTCT
>NW_006921615.1:4403443-4406802 GCF_000298275.1 Orycteropus afer afer
TTAAATTATGATTAGGAGAAAATAATAATAATGATCATAATAATATGTATCAAATGTATGAGCCAAAGTTAAGGCTATTCCAAGAAAAAAACCTATGGTCTCCAACACTTTCATTCCTTATCAAGGAAAAATCGGGATTATTCAATAAGCAAATAACTCAAAGGATTAGAAAAAGAATAAGAACAATATTCTAAAGAAGGTAGAAAGAAAGAATAACAATAGAACAAATAAATGAATTAGAAGAGACTTGTAAAATAACTTCAACAACCATTTCTTGGAAAACAAAAACAAAACCTATCTTATAAAATGAAGTAAATGGGAAAAATTGAAGAGAAAATTAAAAAATCAAACTCACTCCCATGGAGTTGGTCCTGACTCATAGCGATTCTTCCTTGGGTTTCCAAGGTGGTATCTCAATGGAAGTAGATCGCCCAATCTTCCTTCTGAGGAGTGGCTGGTGCGTTTGAACAGCCAGCATTCTGGTTAGCAGTCAAATGCCTTAGGCACTATGCGTGCCACAAGAGGTCCTAAAATCGGAGAAAACATATACAAATAAACAAAAAATACATAAAGAACAAAAAAGGGAGAAAATCCAAACCAGAATTGTACCCTCTTAGTCTGGGACTCCTGGAAAAGGCTCCATTTCTTCATGTGTTTCATTTGGGAAGTCCTAGCAGAGGAGATTCTGGCATTAACCCTGACAGATGAAAATTCTGATGAATGAGTCATGAGTGAAACAAGGATCATATTAATGGTAAGTCCTCAGGGCAGGACTTCTGTGTGAGGTGGTTTAAGATTAAGAAACATCAGTTAGCTAACTAATGAAAGCTGATGTCAAACAACAGATTTTGCCATGGAGTAAGATCAAATCCACATTTGTTGGGTTGCCAATCAATTAAGCACCCTTGCATTCACCATTTGGAATGGAGGTTCAGTGTAGCTCAGAATTAGAGGTGTCTATTCAAAAACAAATAAAAAATCCTGCTACTTCTTTATTTCCAAATATGTAAGAATAATATTTTCATGTTAGGAAAGTAAGATTTAATCCAGCCATATCCTGACAATTTTTGCTGTTCACTGATTCTCCCTACCACTTTCACTTCTTCATAGTTCATGAATTATCTGGTTAATGTGCATAAGCAAAATGCTTGCTATCTCACTTATTCTCCTTTCTTGTCTATTACTTCCAACAGCCATAATGATAAATATCAGCAAAAATAAATCCACCCTAGGAAAATGTCACTTTCTTCAATGAATAGCGTGCTCACTTAACTCTTCGTAATTTCTTTAAGGTTGAAGACAATGACACAAAATTTCTTGCTTGCCTTTTGTCATGGAATAAAAATCAGTATTTTATTATTGTAAAACTAAGACTTTAGGCATATTATTTTTGTATATATAGGGCTATCTATGAAAAAAATCACTTAAAATTGATTATAGAATCTGGATAGACTCTCTTTATGTAATGTATCTTAATCTTTAAACAAAGTTTTAGATAAAATTCTTGGTATTTTAGTTATTTAGAATTTTAACTTTTGTTATTTTTTTTTTTTTTTTTTTTTGTCGTTGTCGTCAGATTATGTGCTCTGTGTGATTTCTGTTGACCTTTTAGTTATCAGCCGACACTTAACCGCTGTGCCACCAAGGCTTCTTTATGATTAAGACAGTGTCTTTCCTTTTCTAGCTTTCTAACACTTAAAATTTAGATATTGAGGGTTTTTTAAAAATTTTTAAAAAATGCTTTTTAGCATATACTGCTTCTTTTTGAAAACTTAATATAACATATTATAGTAATGCATTTTCTAGGACTGAATTATCCTATAGCTTCCTGAAAGGATTCCTGGTGGCACAATAGTTAAGTGCCTGACTGCTAACATGACAACAACTGGGAAAAAAAAGTTTCTGATATGAATATTAAAAGAAAAGATGACTAGAGATTTGTCATACTCTCTCCTACAGGGTCACTATGAGTCGGAATGCACTTGACATCAATGTATTTCACCTGTAAATACCATATAATTGGATGTTGTGGTATTTTATTATTATTATTGTGACTTGAGTGAAACTCTACAAAGCAAATTTGTTTTCCATACAACACTTCAGACACATTTTGTCTTGTGCCATTGATTGCAATCCCCACAATGTAATAGCTCTCTTCCCCCTTTCTTCCTGTGGTTACTTTTTCTCTGTATCCTTCTTACCTTTGCATTTTTGCCCTCCGAGCTATCTCTCTGTGCAAATGCTGCCTTTCGGATCTCCCATAGTTGATTGTTCTAAGGAGTGTGCCTACCCGGTGTAATTGTTCACCTTGTATACCTGTCTGTTGTTTGCCTGGAATTTCAATTCCAGATCTGAAGGATGACTAAGGGCAATAGTCTCCCACTGCTGAGAGTAATGTTGTCTTTTGTTTTTGCATATATATCCTTTATTATATTGAGGAATTTTCCTTCTATTCCTACTTTTATCAGGAATGGTTGTGGGCTTTTTATCAAAGGCCTTTTCTGTATCAGTTGATATGATCATGTGATTCTTTTCCTTTATTTACTTAGGTGATGGGTTATATTGATTGTTTTTCTAATGTTGAACTATCCTTACATACCTGCTATGAATCCCACTTGGTCATGATGTATTATTTTTTTGAAGTTATATTTTTTGAGTCTCTTGGCTAGGATTTTGTTGAAGATTTTTGTAGCTATATTAATGAGGGATATTGGTTTGTAGTCTTCCTTTTTGAGTGGTTATCCTGGTTTTTGTATCAGGGCTATGCCTGGTTTTGATATCAGGGTTATGCTGGCTTCATAAAATGAATTTGGGAGGATACCCTACAATATAACAGCTCTCTTCCACTTTCTCCCTGTGGTTACCTTTTTCCTGTATCCTTTTTTTCTTATATATGTCTGCCCTTTGAGCTATCTCCCTGTGTAAATACTACTCTTTTGATTGTTCTAAGGAGTGTACTTACCTGGTGTAAATGTTTCCCTTATATGCCTGTCTATTGTTAGGGCACACAGCTCGGGGCTGCTTGGCTTCTTGGCTTTAGAGAGGCTTTATTTTAAGGCCGGGCTCCAAAAGGTGGGCACAGAGTGGTTAGGAACAACAAAGGAGGCAAATTTGTCCATCAGTTTCTCATCCTGTGTTGACTTACCTGTTGTTGTGAGGATGGAGCCTATGCCACCGGTATTGCAAAATGTCAGCAGGGTTATCTATCCATGGAGGACAGGTTTCAGTGGAGCTTCCAGGCTAAGATGGACTTGGAAGAAAGAAGATGCCATTCACTTCTCAAACAATTGGCCAGTGGAAACCTTTGAATAGCAGTGAAACACTGTCTGATATATTACTGGAAAACTTTATGAATAGCC
>NW_006921615.1:4411337-4425315 GCF_000298275.1 Orycteropus afer afer
AACGCATAAAGATTGATATCCTAGGCATTAGTGAGCTGAAATGGACTGGCTTTGGCCATTTTGAATCAGACAACCATATGATCTACTATGTCGAGAATGACAAACTGAAGAAAAATGGCATGACACTCATCGTCACAAAAACTGTTTCAAGATCTGTCCTGAAGTACAGTGCTGTCAGTGATAGGATAATATCCACATGTCTACAAGGAAGACCTATTAATACAACTGTTATTCAAATCTATGCACCAAAAACCAAAGCCATAGATGAGGAAATTGAAGACTTCTACAAACTTCTGCAGTCTGAAATCGACCAAACATACAATCCAGATGTGTTGATTATCACTGGTGACTGGAATGCAAAAGTTGAAAACAAAGAAGAGTTACCAAGTAGTTGGAAAATATGACCTTGGTGATAGAAACAATGGTGGAGATCACATGATGGAATTTTGTAAGACCTATTACTTATTCATTGCAAATACCTTTTTTCATCAACACAAATGATGGCTATACACATGGACTTCACCAAATGGAATACACAGGAATCAGACTGACTATATCTGTGGCAAGAGGTAATGGATAAGCTCAATATCTTTGGCCAAAACAAGGCCAGGAGCTGATTGGGGAACAGACCATCAACTGCTCATATGCATGCACAAGTTGAAGTTGAAGACAATTAAAACAAGTCCATGGGAACCAAAATATGACCTTGAATATACCCCTTCTGAATTTAGAGACCCTCTAAAGAATAGACTTGATTCATTGAATGCCAATGATAGAAAACCAGATGAACTGTGGGATGACATCAAGAATATCAACCATAAAGAAAGCAAGAGGTCATTAAAAAGACAAAAAGAAGAAAAAAATGAAATGGATGCAGAAGAGACTCTAAAACTTGCTCTTGGAAGGACAGTAGCTAAACTGAAACAAAGAAATGACTTAATGAAAGAGCTGAACAGAAGATTTCAAAGAGCAGCTTGAGAAGATAATGAAGCTTCACAATGAAATGTGCAAAGATCTCGAGTTAGAAAATCAAAGGGGAAGAACATATTCCTCATTTCTCAAGCTGAAAGAACTGAAGAAAAAATTTAAGCCTTGAGTTGCAATCTTGAAAGATTCTATGGGCAAAATATTGAATGATTCAGGAAACATCAAAAGAAGATGTAAGAAATACACAGAATTACTGTACCCAAAGGAATTGGTCAATGTTCATCCATTTCAGGAGGTGGCGTATGAGCAAGAACCAATGGTATTGAAGGAAGAAGTCAAGGCTGCATTGAAGGAATTCGCAAAGAACAAGTTCCAGAAATTGATAGAATATCCATCAAGATGTTTCAACAAACAGATGCCGCACTGGAGGCACTCACTCGCTATGCCAAGAGATTTGGAAGACAGCTACCTGCCAACTGACAGGAAAATATCCATACTTGCACCCATTCTAAAGAAAGGTGATCCCACAGAATGTGGAAATTATCAAACAATATCATTAATATCACATGTAAGTAAATTCTTACTGTTTTGGTTACCTCTGTGCTGCTCTAACAGAAAAATAACACAAACAGAATGGCTTGAACAAACAGGAGTTTATTCTCTTATAAATTTAGAGGCTTTAAGTCCCAGTTCAAAGTGCCAGACTCTAGGGGCTAGGTGAAAGCCCCTCAACCTTGGGCTTTAGCTCTGCCTCCTGTTCCTAGCACACTGAAGCTGGAGGCTATTCTTCACTCAGACAGCTGCTGGCTGCTGAGACTGACAGACCCAAGGTTGACAAGTAAAAAGGCATAGTCCCAATGTTACCAAACAACATGGCAGTCCATTGACTTAAGTCCATTGAAAGTCCCAAGGTTGTCAGAGCATAACAGGTTACTGAACAATGACACAGCTACATGCAGGGTTCAAGCACACCATAAACTAGAGACTATTCCCAAAGCTACTTCTTAAATGCAGGAAGCAGACCATATCCCTAAAGCAGCTATTCAGCTGCTCATTGTAGATCCCTCCATTCCAACCATGGAGATGATTGCCAGTCTCATCATAGGAATAACTACCACCAGCTGCCCAGACACTCAACCAGGCCAGCCAAGTTGACATACAAACTTAACTACCACACTTACTGAAGATAATTAAAAAACGTTTGCAGCAATATATTGACAGACCAAAAACCAAAACCAGAGAGCTTTCAGAAATGCAAGCTGGATTCAGAAGGGAACATGGAACACTGCTGATGTCAAACGGATCTTGTCTGAAAGTAAAGAATACCAGAAAGATGTTTACTTATGTTTTACTGACTATGCAAAAGCATTTGATTGTGTGGATTCTAACAAATTATGGATAACATTGAGAAGAATGGGAATTCCAGAACACTTGATTGTACTCATGAGAAACCTGTGCATACATCAGGAAGTTGTTATTCAATCAAAACAGGGGGATACTGCATGGTTTAAAATCAAGAAGGGAGCGCATCAGGGTTGTATCCTTTCACCATACTCATTCAATTTGTATGCTGAGCAAATAATCTGAGAAACTGGATTATATGAAGAAGAATGTGGCATCAGGATTGGAGAAAGACTCATTAACAACCTGCGATACGCAGATGACACAACTTTGCTTGCTGAAAGTGAAGATGACTTGAAGCACTTACTGATGAAGATTAAAGACGACAGTCTGCAGTATGGGTTACACCTCAACAGAAGGAAAACAAAAATCCTTACAACTGGCCCAATAAACAGTTTCAAGATGGATGGAGAAGAGATTGAAGTTGTCAAGGATTTCATATTACTTGGTTCTACAATCAACACCAATGGAAGCAGCAGTCAAGACATCAGACAATGTATTGCATTGGGCAAATCTGCTGCAAAAGACCTCTGTCAAGAGCAGAAGAGCAAACATGTCTCCTTGAAGACTAAGGTGGGGCTAACCCAAGCCATGGTATTATCAATTGCCTCTTATGCATGTGAGATCTGGATAATGAATAAAGAAGACAAAAGAAGAGTTTATGTTCTTGAATTCTGGTGTTGGAGAAGAATGCTAAGAGTACAGTGGCCTGCTAAAAGGACCATTAGATCTTACCTGGCAGAAGTGCAGCCAGAATGCTCCTTAGAAGCAAGAATGACCAGATTTCGTCTCACCTCTTTCGGTCGTGTTGTCTGAAAGAACCATTCTCTGGAGAAGGATATTGTGGTAGTTATGGTTGTATTCAACTTGGCTGGGCCTGGTTGAGTGTCTGGGCAGCTGGTGGTAGGTAGTTATGCCCCATGATGAGACTGGCAATCAACTCCATTGTGGGATCGACCACAAACAGCTGAGTAGCTGCTTTAGGGATGTGGTCTGCTTCCCGAATATAAGAAGCAGCTTTGGGAATGATTACTAGCTTATGGTATGCTTGAACCCTGCATGTAGCTAAGTTGTTGTTCAGCAGCCTGCCATGCTTTGCCAACCTTGGGACTTTCAAGGGACTTGAGTCAATGGCCTGCCATATTGTTTGGTAACATTGGGACTGTGCCTTTTTACTTGTCAACCTTGGGTCTGTCAGCCTCAGCAGCCAGCAGCTGTCTGAGTGAAGAAAAGCCTTCAGCTACAGTGTGCTGGGAACAAGATGCAGAGCTGAAGCTCAAGGTTGAGGGGCTTTCACCTAGCCCCTAGAGTCTGGCACTTTGAACTGGGACTTAAAGCCTCCAAACTGTAAGAGAATAAACTCCTATTCATTAAATCCATCCCATGTGTGGTGTTTTCTGTTAGAGCAGCACAGAGGTAACCAAAACAGATATCATATGTGGTAAAGTGGAGTGTCAATGAAAAAGGGGAAGTCCTCAACAAGATGGATTGATACAGTGGCTGGAACAATGGGCTCAGGTATAGCAAGGATTTTGAGGCTGGCATAGGACTGGGCAATGTTTCATTCTGCTATGCATAGGGTCTCTATGAGTTGGAGACATCTTGATGGCACCTTACAACAATAATTTTAGGCTGGAAGCCACTAGAGGCAGTTCAATTCCAGTCCCAAAGGGTGACATTCCTAGGGGTTTCACCAGTCTCTGTCAGACCAGTATTACTGGGTTGTTTTTTTTTTTTTTTTTATGATTTTGAGTTTTGTTCCACATTTTTCTCTCACTCTATCAGAAACTCCTATTTTGATCCCTTCTTAAGTGGTTGACAGTAGTAGCCAGGTAACATCTAGTTCTTCTGGTCTCAGGGTAATGTAGACTGAGGTTCACATGGTCCACTAACTCACTGCCATCAAGTTGATTCCGACTCGTAGTGACCCTTCCTTGGGTTTCCGTGGCAGTATCTCTATGGAAGTAGATTGCCCAGTTTTCCTTCCGAGGAATGGTTGATGGGGTTGAAGCTCCAACCTTCTGGTTAGTCTTTAAATGACTTAGGTACTATGTCACCACCAGTCCCTTGGAATAATTGTTTCCATGTCTTGGGTTTTCTTTATTCTTTTTTGTTCCAAATGAGGGGAGGCCAATTGTTGCATCTTAGATGGTTCCTTGAAAGCTTTTAAAACACAATCACTACTCACCAAAGTAGGATGTAAAACATTTTTATGTAGTATGCCAATTGAGCTTGATGTCCCCTGAGACCATGGTCTTACGTCCGTTGGCCCAGTGACTCATTCCCTCAGGGTATTTGGCTATGGCTAAGAAGTTACAACTTTACCCTGTTAGCTCTATTCTTATAGCACATACAAATGCATATGTAGAGATTTTGTCTGTCAAACTTTCATATCCATTTCATTTCTTATTTGTGTTATTTGCATCTTTTCCTTTGTTAAATTTGGTAGTGATTTGTCAATTTCATTTATCATTTCAAAGAACCAGTTTCTAGTCTTGTTGATTCTTTCTATTGTCTGTTTTCTGTTTCATTTATTTCAGCTTGAATCTTTATTATTTCTTTTCTTCTGGTGACTGTAATTTTTTTTTCTTTTTTCTTCTGCTCTTTTTCTAATTTTGGGATTAATGTGTTGATTCTGGCTCTTTTTTCTTTTTGATGTGTGCATTTATTGCTATAAATTGCCCTCTGATCACTGCATTTGCTGTGTCCCAAAGATTTTAGTATGTTGCTTTTTCATTCTTGTTTGATTCAGGAAATTCTTTAATTTCCTTTTTTATTTATTCTATTACCCATTAGTTTTTAAGGAAGGCGTTATTTAGTTTCCATGTGTTTGCTTTTTTACCCTTGGTCTTCCTATTGTTGATTTCTAATTTTTTACCATTTTGATCTGAGAAGATGTTTTTCAGTATTTCAATATTTGTAAATTTATTGAGGCTTGCTTTATGGCCTACCATTTGGTCTAACCTGTAGAGTATTCCAAGCGCAGTGGAAAAGTTGGATGAAGTGCTCTGTATATGTCTGTGAGGTCACTTTGGTTGATGGTATTGTTAGTTCTTCTGTGTCTTTGTTGAGTTTCCTTCTAGTTGTTCTATCTTTCATTGAAAGTGGTATATTAAAGTCTGGTGGTGTAGTGCCTAAGGCATTTGACTGCTAACCAGAAGGCTGGCAGTTCAAACCCACCACCCACTCCTCAGAAGGAAGGTTGGGCAATCTACTTCAGTAGTGATACCACCTCGGAAACCCAAGGAAGGATTGCTATGAGTCTGATCCAACTCAATGGCAGTGAGTTTGGTTTTTTTGGTTTATTATTACTGTAGAGTCATTTCTATTTCTCTTTTCAGCTCTATTAAAGTCTGATTTATGTATTTTGGGGCTCTTTCATTGGCTGTCTGGTGGTGTAGTGCCTAAGGCATTTGACTGCCAACCGGAAAGCTGGCAGTTCAAACCCACCAGCCACTCTTTGGAAGGAAGATTAGACACTGTACTACCATAGTGATACTGCTTTGGAAACCCAAGGAGGGATTGCTATGAGTCTGATCCAACTTGGTGGCAGTGAGTTTGGTTTTTTTTTTCATTGGATGCATAGATATTTATTATGGTTATGTCTTCTTATTCAATATATCCTTTAATTATCATATAATGTCCTTCTTTCTCTCTTGTGGTGGTTTTGTCTTAAAGTCTATTTTATCAGAAATTAATATTGCTACTTCTGCTGTTTTTTGATTGACATTTGTTTATTATATCTTTTTCCAACCTTTGATTTATAATCTATTTTTGTCTTTGTATCTCAAGTGAATCTCTTGTAGACAACGTATTTATAGATCATGTTTTCTCATCCAGTCTGAAAGTCTCCATGTCTTGATTAGTGCATTTAATCCATTCACATTCAGTGTAATTATCAACAAGTATGAATTTATTGGTGTCATTTTGCTTTGTGTTTTTTTTTGGTGTTCCTTTCTTTGTTCCATGTTATTTTCTGTGCTGAGCTAGTTTAATTTTGTTTATGAATTTTGTTGTCATTTCCTTCCTTCCTATTGTTTTAGTACTTGATAAATATTTGTGCTTCTCCCCTTTTTTATTTTCATGAGAAGGTTTATTAATTTTCTTTGAGGTTACTCTGTGGTATACTATTTTATTAATGTGTTTAGAGCAGTCTGTTCATTCTTGCAATCATCTTGACTTCCTTTGCATTTGGAAGCTCTGTTTACCTACAATATTTATTCTTTTTGTTTGTAGTTGTCCTCATTTACCAATTGATATATCTGGTCCCTATTTATAGTCTTGTAAGTTTATTTTACTTTGGATACTTCTGTATCTGGGTTGGTTTCATATGTATTAATCATTGGTTGTTTGCTATTGTTGGCTCTCTGTCCTGATGCCTCCCTTTGGTATTTCTTCTAATATTGGCCTGGTTTTACGAAATTCCCTTAATTTCTGTTTATCTGAAAATGTTCTAATTTCACCATCATATTCGAGGGATAATTTTTCTGGGTATATAATTCTTCATTGGCAATGTTTTTCTCTCAGGGTTTTATATATGTCATCCCATTGCCCTCTCATCTGAATGGTTTCTGCCAAGAAGTAAGAGCTTCATCTTGTTGGTTGTCCTTTGTAGGTAACTTTTCATTTTTGCCATGCTGCTTTCAGGATCTTTTCTTTGTCATTGGTTTTGGTAAGTTTGATAGTGATATGTCTGGTGGTTTTCTTTTGGGATCTATCCTGTTTGGGGTTCATTGGAATTCTAGAATGGATAAATTCTCATCTTTAATCATATTAAGGAAATTCTCTTCCAACAAATCGTTGATGATTTTCTCTGTAGTTTTATTTCTCTTTTCCTGTTCTGGAATTCTTATTACACGTGTTATTCCTCCTGATGGTATCCTGTGTGAATCTTAGACTTTCCTAATTTTGTTTTGGTTTTTTTTTTTTGTTTGTTTGTTTGTTTTCTGATCAATCTCTTAACAGAGTAGTATTGAAAGATTTGTCTTCAATCTCACTAATTCTCTCTTCCATTGATTCATTTCTACTCCTTTGCCCTTTTAATGTCTTATCTGTTTCTGAAATCTTCTGTTGCCTTTTCTGGATTTCTAATTGCTATTTTCATATAATTTCTAACTTTTCATTTATTTTGTATTTTTTTGTTCTTGTATTGTTTTCCTAAATTGTTGTAGAGTTTTGTCTGTGTTTTCCTTAATTTTGTCAGTGTTTTCCTTGATTTTGTCATTTTTTCCCCCTTAATCCATCTCTCAATCTGTTGAAGGTACCTAAATACTATTCTTTGGACTCCTTAATAGGTAGTTTCTATGCTGCCTCTTCCTCAGGGAGGTTTTCTCGGTCTGTATCTTGTTTTCTTGTTTGTACCACTTTATCTCACTTCTTTGTGTATATTAGGATAGTCGTTTTTCTTCGAGACATTGTGTGATTATGTTTAATTGGTGATGGTATGTTGTGATCCACCCAGGCTTTTCCTTTCTTTCTTTCTTTCTCTCTCTCTCTCTCTCTCCCTCTCTCTTTCTTTTTGCTTTATTTTGTTTTGATATATTCCAGTTCTGCTACTCTATTCTCTATTTGGCAGCAGTTAGGCATTCACCACCTGTCTCATGGTGGGTGTAACATAGGATGTGAATGTGTGCACAGATTTTTGTTGGTTGTTTGTATAGAGCAGTTGAGGGCAAACTTCTGGTATTGGCCACTGTCTATCATTTATCAGTTGGTGCAGAAGTAAGTGGTGGTCCTTGGCCAGTAGTGTAGGTGTGGTTGGGTCATGTGGGCAAGGTTGCTGTCTCTTATGTGTCTGGACAAAAACAAACAAAAGAACAAAAAACACAAATTGCATAAGCAAACAGCAACAACCACAAAAAGAAGAAAAAAAAAAAAATGAAAAGCAAAAAAAAAAAAAAAAAAAAAAAAAGAGAAAAATTAAAAATAAACAAAATAGCTTTCTAATCATCACCTTCCAATATGATTACTCATGCAGTCCTTGGCAAGAAGAGCCAATTCTTAGGCTGTTGCCTGAATCAGGATGCTGCTTTCAAATATTCAAAATGGTTGCACTGTCAGTACAGCAGATAGTCCACAGACTCATTAGTCTCTTTATTTACTGCTTTCATTCAGATTCTTTTATTAGTCATTATTGAATCCACTTCTTTATCCTTCCTTTTGAACCTCAGGGTTCCAGGATTATTTTTCTCTGTCTGTTTCAATTGGTTTCTCATTTGTTTATTGTAGAGGATCTATGGAGCTTGTCTGTCCATTCCACCATCTTACCAGAAATTCCCATGCATATCTTGGATGTTGTGATTTGACTCAGTCTGATAGTCATTGTCTTTTAATAGTAAGCTTGATCTATTTATACTCATTTTGTAACTGATATATTGAACTCATTGTGTTATTTTGGTTGATAGCCTATTGTTAAATTTCCTAGTGATTTCCTTTGAGCTATCCAAACAAATCTACAGTTCTCTAAATGGCAAAGCCAAAAGTAAAATGGCCCTCTCCCCAATTCCCTTATCCCTATCAAGATAAGGAGTGTAATTTACTGCCATTGAGTTGATTTCAACTCATAGCAATTCTAAGTGGCCAAGTATTCCTTGGTTTTTGTTACAATAAATCAGGAGCTTAAATCCAGATTACTGTTATTTAATATGTTTTTACATTATACATAATTTCCTACAGGAATAAGCTTAACAAATGGGATGAAGCTAAAACAAAGCTTTAAGGGAAAATTATACCTTTATTTAGTATTGTTATATATCTATATCTATCTCTCTCTATATTTGTTGTTATTGTTGTTGTTATGTGCTGTTGAGTAGGACCCAACTCATAGCGACCCCTCCTTGGATTTCCGAGGCAGTATCACTACAGAAGTAGATTGCCCAAGGAGTGGCTGGTAGGTTTGAACCACTAACCTTCTGGTTAGCAGTCAAATGCTTTAGGCACTACGCTACCAGAGCTTATATATATATATATATATATATATATATATACTGCCTCGGAAACCCAAGGAGAGGTCACTATGAGTCGGGTCTGACTTGACAGCACATAACAACAACAAATATATATATATATATTTGTGTGTGCGTGTGTGTATACATGATTTAGGAGATCATATCTATATGTGATTTGTGATTTAGAACACCCCATGTCTTAATAGAAGGAGACCTGACAGTACAATGGTTAAGCACTCAGCTGCTAACCAAAAGGTCATTGGTTATACCCACTAGGTGCTCTGTGATAGAAAGATGTGGTAGTCTGCTTCCATAAAGGTTGCAGCCTTGGAAACCCTATGTGGCAGTTTTACACTGTCCTAGAGGCTCACTATGAGTTAGAATCGACTCAACTGCAATGGGTTTGCTTTGTTTTGGTTATGTGTTACAGAGAACTGCTCCAGAGGATGTTCTTGGTTTACGGCTTTATTGAAGTAGATCACCAAGCCTCTTTCTTCTGTGTTGGGTTCTAACCGATAACCTTTTGGTGACCAACCAAGTGCAAAGAGTTTTCACTAACCAGGGAACTTGGAACAATTATGCTTTTGAATGTTGATATTAGAAAAGAAAGATCTAAAATCTGTGGTTCTACCATAAGAAGTTAGAGAAAAGAGAGCAAAGAAAAATAAGATAAACAGAAAGAAAGACACCGTAAATATAAGCAGGTGCTCAAACTGGTTTGAATTGGTTCAGATATGACCAACACAGAGAAATCAGAACAGATACAAATTTGTGAAATGTGGGTGTACCTGAAACATAACAGCCATGGGAAAAAATATGAGTTAGAGCCCTAGAATGAGAGCCTTGGAAGAAGCATAGTGAGCCCTTTCAGGATCCTGATGTGGGAGGTTGGATTATTGCTAAGACTGTGGAGAACAACTCAAGTTCAAGTGGCATGGTTGGCCACCATCTTTGAGTGGGCCACACTTATTTCCAACTCTGTCAGTAAAGAGATTTGGTTGCTATGCAAAATACACACTGCTCTCATTTTTTAAGAGAGAGATTAAGTTTCTAGTAGAATGTTGAATTTTTCCTGTTCCAATTATCATTCTGGTTCACCCACATTTTTTAAATTCTGGTCTGTTCCAGTTTCTCTTTGCTGGCCATGACTGAACCTGGAAGAACCAGTTCAAAACCCTGAATATAAACATCAGAAACTGATGAAATAAAAACAAACTACAGAACAAATTAGCAAAACAAAAAGCTATTTGTTAAAAAAAGACCAACAAAATCAATAACCACTAGCTACATTAATCAAGAAAAATAAAAGGCAACATAAATCATCAATATCAGTAATGAAAAGATTATCACTAGAGAGTCTACAAATATTAAAAGAATAACAAGAGGATATTATTAAGAACTCTATGTCAATAAATGTCATAATTTACAAGGAATAGACAGATTCCATAAATAATGCAACGTACCATAATTCATATAAGGTATAACAGAGACACTGAATTTACTATTTTCATTAGATAAATGGAATTTGTAATCAAGAACCTTCTCACAAACAGAACTCCAAACTCAGAATTTAAGAATTCTATGAGGCATTCAAAGAAGAAGATGGAATGTGAGATGTCATTGCTGATGTCAGATGGATCTTGGGTGAAAGTAGAGAATACTAGAAAGATGTTTACCTGTGTTTTATTGACTATGCAAAGGCATTCAACTGTGTGGATCATAATAACTTATGGGTAACATTGCAAAGAATAAGAATTCCAGAAACATAATTGTGCTCATGAGGAGCCTGTGCATAGACCAAGAAGTGTTGTTGTTGTTATGTGCCGTTGAGTCAGACCCAACTCATAGTGACCCCTCCTTGGGTTCCCAAGGCAGTATCACTATGGAATTAGATTGTCCAACCTTCCTTCTGAGGAGTGGCTGGGGATTTGAAGTAGTGGTACAAAAATACAACAGGATACTGCATGGTTTAAAATCAGGAAACTTGTGTATCTGGGTTATAAGCTTTCATCATACTTATTCAATGTGTATGCTGAGCAAATAATCTGAGTAGCCGGACTATAGGTTTCCCCTCCTACCCAATGATAGGCTTCCTATGAAACCTTTCATAGGTGGAAACAGTGAAAATGAAGAAGGAAGAAGTAATTACCATAAACTTATATGGGAAAATTTTTTTGAGCATTCCCACAGCCAAAAAAATAACCAACCAAATCACACTTAAACCTAAAATAACATATTTTATAATGTTCACAGACACAGTTCGATGCTATGGTGACTTGATGCTAAGATGCTGAGTGTAGTTCTGGAGAAGGAGTTTGATGATGCCACTGTCACTGCTCAGGATGGAATGTTGCCTTTTTAATGGCATGCTGCAACACTAGTTGCAGCTCTGAACACCAGTTTTATTTATTGCCTTTTTTAGTGTAAGCAAAAATTCTCTTCAGATTTCTTTCAGTTGTGAAAGCAAGTACTAACATAGTTCTTTAGTAAAAGCTAAGTGGCATAATGCTAACTTTTGAAAAGTGAAGGATACCTGCATATGAAGAAGAGCAGCATAAGGATTGGAGGAAAATGCTTTAACAACCTGAGATATGCAGATGACACAAACTTGCTTTCTGAAAGTACAGAGGATTTGAAACATTTACTGATGATGATCACAGACTACAGCCTTCAGTATGGATTACACCTCAACATAAAGAAAACAAAAATCCTCACATCTGGACCAATAAGCAACATCATGATAAATGGAGAAAAAATTGAAGTTGTCAAGGATTTCATTTAATTGGATCCACAATCAATGCTCATGGAAGCAGGAGCCAAGAAATCAAATGATGTGTTGGATTGGGCTGATATGCTGCAAAAGACCTCTTTAAAGTGTTAAGAAAACAAAGTAGTCACTTTGAAGACTATGGTGTGCCTGACCAACGCTATGGTATCTTCAATACATTTATATGCATGCTAAAGCTGGACAGTGGATAAGGCACATTGAAGACTTGATGTCTTTGAATTATGGTGTTGGTGAAGAATATTGAATAGACCATGGATTACCATAAAAACAAACAAATCTGTCCTGGAAGTAGTACAGCCAGAATGCCCCTTAGAAGCAAAGATGACAAGCCTTGGTCTCATATACTTTGAACATGTTATCGGGAAGGAACAGTCCCTGGATACAGATATCATTCCTGGTAAATTAGAGAGTCAGAGAAAAAGTGGAAGACCCTCAATGAGATGGACTGACACAGTGGCTGCAATACTATTCTTAACCATGGCAATGATTGTGAGAATTGTGCAGGACCAGACAATGTTTCATTCTGTTACATACATGGTCACTATGAGTCATAACTGACTTGACAGCACCTAGCAATGACAACATCAAACATTGAAGAAAGAAATATGACATAAACTCTTGCAAAAAATAGCAAAGGAGGTAATATTTCCTAACATATCAATGTAGCCAGCTTAATCCTGATACAAAAGTTAAAAATGATTGTGGTGGCTTCCTGGTGAGTGGGTTGCCTTTGGGTATTAATTGGTAGAAGAAACTGACATGAGATAGAGTAGCAAGTTGGCCAGTCCATAGAGCAAGAAAGTGGAGTGCCTTTGGGGCAGGAAGATTCCTGGTGAAGTGGGTTGCCTTTGGGCAGTCATTGGCAGAAGCTGGGAGACCATGGAAATGGGAAACAGAACTGTCTCATGACCTCAAAAGGTAGGACCATGGCCTCTGGGGATGGAACCACCAAAGCTTCCTAGGTTTTCCAAGATTCAGACCTTCACTAACTTGGTTCTGGAGTGTGGGGCTGCTATTCATAAGGACCAATGGGATGGGGCCATATCCATTGCCCAGAAGTGAGGGGGCAGGTCTACCAAGCCCAAGAGGCAGAGAAACAGGGTCTGAAAGGCCATGGGGGTGAGGTCTCCACTTACATGGATTAGGAGACCTGGGCCACCCAATGAAGATCTGTATAGGTGCCAAGTTGACAAGGGGTGGAACTGTGGTAGTTGTGTGTCAACTTGGCTAGTTGTTGTTAGGCGCTATTGAATCATCTCTGACTCATAGCGACCCTAGGCACAGCAGAACGAAACACCACCTGGTCCTGAGTCAGCTCCACAATTCTTGCTACACTTGAGCCTATTGCCTTCACCACCATGACAATCCACTTCTTTGAGAGCCTTCCCCTCTTTTGTCGACCCTCCACTGCGATATGCTGATGACACAAGCATGACATCCTTCTCCAGGGAATGGTCCCCTCTGACAACATGACCAAAGTATGTGAGAAGAAGTCTGGCCATTCTCACGTCCAAGGAGCATTCTGGCTGCACTTACTCCAGGACAGACCTGTTAGTTCTTTTAGTAGTGCATGGTACTTTCAGAATTCTTTGCCAACATCATAGCTCAAAAGCATCAACTCTTCTTTGGTCCTCCTTACTCATTGTCCAGCTTTCACATGCATATGAGGCGATTGAAAATACCATGGCTTGTGTCAGGTGCACCTTAGTCTTCTAGGTGACATCTTTGCTCTTCAGCACTTGAAAGAGGTCCTTTGCAGCTAATTTGCCCTGCTACACTTCGTCTGATATCCTGACTGCTGCTTCCATTGATGTCGATGGTAGAACCAAGCAATGAGTCTTTGACAATTTCAATCTTTTCTCCATTTATCATAATGCTGCTTATAGGTCCAGTTGTGAGGATTTTTGTTTTCTTT
>NW_006921615.1:4425690-4426449 GCF_000298275.1 Orycteropus afer afer
CATTCTTCTCAATGTTATCCACAAATTGTTATGATCCACACAATCAAATGCTTTTGCATAGTCAATAAAACACAAGTAAACATCTTTCTGGTATTATTTGCTGTGAGCCAAGATCCATCTGACATCAGCAATGATATCCCTCATTCCACATCCTCTTCTGAATTCAGCCTGTATCTCTGGAAGTTCTCTGTCAATATACTGCTGTAATCATTTTTAAATTTTCTTCAGTAAGATTTTTCTTGCATGTGATATTAATGATATTGTTAAAAAATTTCCACATCCTGTGGGATCACCTTTCTTTGGAATGGGTACAAATATGGATCTCTTCCAGTCAATTGGCCAGGTAGCTGTCTTTCAAATATCTTGGCATAACCGAGTGAGTGCCTCCAGCAGGGCATCCATATGTTGAAACATCTTAATAGGTATCCCATTAATTCCTGGTGCCTTGTTCCTCGCCAATTCCCTCAGTGCAGCTTCAATCTCTTCCCTCAAAACCATTGGTTCTTGAACATATGCCACCTCCTGAAATGGATGAAGATCAACCAGTTCTTTTTGGTGCAGTGACTCTGCATAGTCCTTCTATCTTCTTTTGATACTTCCTGCATCATTTAATATTTTGCCCTTAGAATTCAATATTGCAACTCGCAGGTTTAATTTTTTCCTCAGATCTTTCAGCTTGAGAAATGCTGACTGTGTCCCTTTTGGTTTTCTAACTCCAGGTCTTTGCACATTTCATTATAATAATTGGCTTTGTCTGCT
>NW_006921615.1:4426992-4434053 GCF_000298275.1 Orycteropus afer afer
ACTTTGCTGGTTTTTGTGTTTCTCTAGAGAACCCAATCCAACACAATCAGCTCCTGGCCTGGTTTGGGCTCAAGATATTGAGCTTTTCCATCACCTCTTGCCACAGATGTAGTCAATCTGGTTCCTGTGTACTCTGTCTGGTGAAGTCCATGTGTATAGCTATTGTTTGCATCATTGAAAAACTGTTTTTGCAATGAATAAGTCACTGGTTTTACAGAGGTCTCTCATGCAATCTCAGTGTTATGCCTATCACCAAGGACATATTTTCCTATTACCGATGATCCTTCTTTGTTTCCAACTTTTGCATTCCAATCACCAATGATAAGAAATACATCTTGATTACATGTTCAGTCAATTTCAGACTACAGAAGTTGATAAAAATCTTCAATTTCCTCATCTTTGGCTTTGGTGATTGATGCATAAATTTGAATAATAGTCATATTAACTGGTCTTCCTTTTAGGCATATGGATATTATCCTGTCACTGACAGCATTATACTTCAGGACAGATCTTGAAACATCTTTTGTGATGATGAATGCCACACCATTCCTCTTCAATTTGTCATTCCCAGCATAGTAGATCATACAGTTGTCTGATTCAAAATGGCCATAACTGGTCCATTTCAGCTCACTAATGCCTAGGATATCAATCTTTGTGTGTTCCATTTCATTTTTGACAACTTCCAATTTTTCTAGATTCATACTTCGTACTTTCCATGTACTGATTATTAATGGATGTTTGCAGCTGTTTCTCCTCAATTTGAGTCATGCCATGTCAGCACATGGAGGTTCTGAAAGACTTACTTTACCCATATCATTAAGGTTGGTTCTACTCAACTTGGCTGGGCCTGGTTTTGAGTGGCTAGGCAACTGCATGTAATTACTCCCCATGATGAGACTGGTAATCATTTCCATAGTGGAAACTCCTGAAGCAGCTGAGTAGCTGTCTTAGGAATGTGGTCTGCTTCTAGTATACAAGCAGAAGCTGTGAGAAAGGTCTCTGAACTTTTTGGCATGCTTGGACCTTGCATGTAGCTGAGTCGTCATCTCATCAATGGCCTGTCGTGTTGCCTGCTGATCTTGGGACTGTTTCTGTACTTGAACTAGTGGCCTGCCATATTGTTTGGTAATCTTTGTGCCATCGTACTTTGTTGACCTTGGGTTTGTTAGCCTCAGAAGTCAGCAGCTGCCTGAGTTAAGAAAAGCCTCCAGCTTCAGTGGGGTGGTAGCAAGAGGCAGAGCTGAAGCTCAAGGTCAAGGGGCCTTCACCCAGACCCTAGAGCTGGCATTTTGACTTGGCCTTCTAGCTTCCTAAACTGTAAGAGAATAAATCCCTGTTTGTTAAAGCCACCACCTTGTGGTATTTTCTGTTAGAGCAGCACTAGACAATCAAAACACTAGTGGAAAATTGAATGCCTCCCCCCAAGATTGGGAAAAAAGCAAAAACATTGTGATAGTTGGAGTTGTGTATCAACTTGGCTGGACCATAATTCTGAGTGGTTTAGGCAGTTGTGATGTGGGTTATTCCCATGATGAGATCTGACGTATATGTTTTGAGCAGCCAATCTGTTGAAAGGGAATTTCTCTAGGGGTGTGGTCTGCTTCCAATGTATTTATGGACATGCTGGGAAAAGTGACACTCTTCTGTGTATTGGGATCCTGTTGTACTGCCTATAACCATCCATGAGCAAACAATCCACCATTCGGCCTGGTGATCTTGGATTCATCATTCATTGGAGTCAACAGTTGGTATACTGCCTGCCAACCTTGAGCTCGTCAGCCTCTGCAGCTATGTGAGTCAGGAAAAGCCTCCAGCTCGACATTTGATCCAAGAACTTGGAACTTGCCATTTTCCTAAGATAAATTTCTCTCTCTCTCTCTCTCTGAGCTTTACTGGTTTTGCTTCTCTAGAGAACCCCACCTAACACAAACACCCACATTCAACATCTATTTACCATTGTTCTGAACTTTGAATCATTGCAATAAGGTAAGAAAAACAAAAACTATAAAGGTCAGAAAGAAGTAAAACTTTGCCATTTGCAGATGACATGATTGTTTTATGTAGGCAACACTAAGGAAACAACAAAGCAAGTACTAAGACTAATAAGTGAATTTAGCAATATTGAAAGATAAAACGTTAGTATTAAAAAACCAGTTGTATTCTTTATATACAAACAGTAATTTTTCTCAAATTGATTTTAATTTTTCCCAAATTGATATACATATTGAACACAATCCCAATGGAAACCCCAGCAGGACTTTTTTTGATAGAAACCCATGAGGTGATCCTAACATTTATATGGAAAGGAAAAGGAACTAGAGTATCTAAAACAATTTGAACAAGAATAAAGATGGAGGATTCACACAACCTGATCCCAAGGCTTACTAAAAAGTTAACAGTAATCAACATAGTAAGGGGTTGGAAAAAAAAAAAAAAAAAAAAAGCCACATGGATGACTGGAACAGAGTAGAGGGTGCAGAAATGGAGCCACATGTACAAATAGAGTAGACTATACAAGTGCTGTATAAGATGAGTTGGTACTTACTCAACAAGGGTTCAAAGGCAATTCAATGCAGAAAGTTAGTATTGGAACAATTAGATGCTCACATGCAAAAGTAAACAAACAAACAATAATACTTGGCTGTACACCTTAATGAAAAATGAGTAAGAATGGATCATAAAACCAAACCAAACTCACTGCTATCGAGTTGTTTCCAACTCATAATGAACACTATTGGGTTTCTGAGGCAGTAAATCTTTAAGGAAGTAGATTGCCCAGTCTTCCTTCCATGGAGCGGCTGGTGGGTTTGAACTACCAACCTTCTGGTTAGCAGTCAAATGCCTTAGGCACTATGCCACAAGAGCTCCTTAAGAATGGATCATAGGTCTATGATTATTAGGTTATCATATAAGCCTAAAAATAAGTTATGAACTATTTCATAACTCCTAGTTGAAAACATAGGCCCTCTGATAGTGTAGTGCCTAAAGCATTTGACTGCTAACCAGAAGGCTGGCAATTCAAACCCACCAGCCACTCCTCGGAAGGAAGATTGGGTAATCTACTTCCACAGTGATACTGTCTCAGAAACCCAAGGAGGGGTCACTATGAGTCGGATACGACTCTACAGCAGTGAGTTTGGTTAGTAGGTAGTTGAAAATATAAGAACAAATACTGGGGCCTTGGGTTAGCAAAGATTTCTTTAAAAGGACATTGAAATTAAAACTTTGGGCTCTTTGAAAGGAACTTAGGAAAATGAAAAGATAAGTCACAGCCTGAGAGAAAAATCTGCAAACATATAAACCAGAAAGCCAAACCCACTACCCTCAAGTCAATTCTGATGCATAGTGACCCTATAGCACAGAGTAGAACTGCCCCATAGAGTTTCCAAGGCTCTAAATCTTTACGGAACAGGCTGCTTCACCCTTCTCCCTCTCTGTAGCTGGTGGGTTCGAAATCACTGACCTTTCGGTTAACAGCCACATGCCTTAACCACTGCACTACGAGAGCTACTTTAAAGGAAATGCAAATTAAAACCAGATATCATTACACTTCTGTTAGAATGGTTAACCATAAAGAATAAAACAAACAAACAGACTTTGACATTACCAAATGCTGAAAGGAATGTGGAACAACTGGAACCTCACATATTTATGGTGAGGATGCAAAATGACACAGCCACTTTGGAAAACAATTCTGCAGTTTCTTATCAAGTTACATGTACACCTGTCTCATGACCTAGCAATCCTACTTCTAGATATTTACTCAAGATAAATGAAAAGTTATGTTCACACAAGTCTGTAGGAGAACATTTACTGAGATTTATTCATGATCCTTCAAAACTGGAAATGATATAAATATCCTTCAAGTGAATGGATTAACAATCTGTTGTTATTGTTAGGTGCCATAGAGTCATCTCTGAGTCATAGTCACTCGACAGAATGAAACACTACCTGGTCCTGTGTCATCCTCACAATCCTTGCTGTAGCTGAGCTCATCATTGCAGCCACTGTGTCAATCCATCTTGTCGAGGGCCTTCCCCTTTTAAGTTGACCCTCCACTTTACCAAGCATGATATCCTTCTCCAGGGAATGATCCCTTCTGACTTAACCAGTGAGCACCTAACAACAGTAACACGGAAGAGTAGAGTTGTTGAGTCATGTGGTAATTCAATGTTTAATTTGCTGGGAAAGCACCAAACTGTTTCCCACTGTGGCTACACTATTTTACATTCCCACCAGCAATGATCAGGGTTCCAATTTCTTCACATCCTTGTCAACACTTCTTATTTTCCAAAGTACAACCATCTTAATGGATGGTATCTCATTGTGGTTTTAAATGCATTTTCCTTATGACTAATAATGTTGAGCAATTTTTCATGTGCTTGTTGGCAATTTGTATATCTTCTTTGAAAGAATATGTATACAAGTCCTTTGCCCCATCTATCATAGGGTTGTCTGTCTTTTTGTTGTTGAGTTATCAGAATTCTTTATATATTCTGGATACAGTAACCTTATCAGAGTCCCTGGGCTTGCAGTTAATGCACTTGGCTACTAACTCCAAAGTTGGAGGTTTAAGCTTACCCTGAGGGACCTCAAAAGAAAGGCCTGGTGATCTACTTCTAAAAAATCACTTTATGAAGCACAGTTCTACTCTGACACATATGGTGTCACCATAAGTTGGAATCAACTTGATGGCAGTTGTTTTTAGGTGCTGTCAAGTCAATTCTGACTCATAGCAACCCCCTGTACAACAGAATGAAACACTGTCTGGTCTTGCACCACCTTCACAATTCCTTGTTTGCTTGAGCCCATCATTGTAGCTGTTCTATCAGACCATATTGTTGAGGACCTTTCCCTTTTTCTCCAACCCTCCATCTTACCAAGCATGATATGCTTCTCCAGGGACTAGTCCTGTCTGACAACAGGACCAAAGTTGGTGAGACAAAGTCTGGCCATTATTGCTTCTAAGGAGGATTCTGGCTGCACTTCTTCCAGGCAGATTTGTTCATTCTTCGGGCAGTCCATGGCATTTTCAGTATCCTTCACCAATACCACAATTCAAAGGCATTATAACTCTTCTTTAATTTTCCTTACTCACTGTCCAGCTTTCACATATATATGAGAATACCATGGCTTGGATTAATATTCCCGGTGACATCTTTGCTCTTTTAATACTTTAAAGAGGTCTTTTGCAGCAGATTTGCCCACTGCAATATGATGTCCGATTTCTTGACTGCTGCTTCCATGGGTGTTGATTGTGGATCCAGGTAAAATGAAATCTTTGACAACTTCAATCTTTCCTCCATTTATAGTGATATTGCTTATTGGTCCAGTTGTGAGGACTTTTGTTTTCTTTATGTTGAGGTGCAATACATACTGAAGACTGTAGTCTTTGATGTTCATCACTAAGTACTTCAAGTCATTTTCACTTTCAGCAAGCAAAGTTGTGTCATCTGCATATCTCAAGCTGTTAACAAGTCTTCCTTCAATTCTGATGCCACGTTTTTCATCATATAGTCGAGCTTCTCAAATTATTTGCTCAGTATACAGATTGAATAAGTATGGCAGAAGGATATAACCCTGACATATGCCCTTCCTGATTTTAAACCATGCAGTATCCCCTTGTTCTGTGTGAATGACTGCCTCTTGGTCTATGTACAGTTTCCTCATGCTCTGGAGTAGACTCTTATTAGACACATGATTTTCTCCCATTTTGTGGGTTGTCTTTTTGCTTTTTTGATAAGTATATTTTGATGCACAAAAGCTTTAAATTTTGATGAATTACAATTTATCTATTTTATTTTTTGTTTGTGCTTTTAGTGCTATGTAGTAATACATTGCCAAATCCAATTTGTTCTGTGGTTAGGTTTTGATTCATTTTGAATTAATTTTTGTATATGGTGTGAGATAAGAGTCTATTGTCATTCATTTGCATGTGAATATCCAGTTCCTCCAGCACCATATGTTGAAAAGACTATTTTTGCCCCATGAATGATCTTGGCACCCTTTCAAAAATCAGTTGGCCATAGATGTGTGGGATTATTTCTGGACTTTCAATTCTATTACATTGATCCGTATGTCTATCCAGTACAACACTGTCTTGATTATTGTTGCATTTTATTAAGTTTTGAAATTGGAAGACGTGGGTTCTCTAAATTTGTTTTTCATTTTTCAAAATTGCTTTGGCTTTTTGGGACCCTTTGCAATTCCATATGAATTTAAGGATTGGCTTTTCCATTTCTGCAAAGAAAACTGTTGGAATTTGGATAAGGATTGAATTGAATCTGTAGATTACTTTGAGTACTACTGTAGTCTTAACAACATTAAGTTTTCCAAAACATGAACAGGGAATATCTTTCCATTTATTTTGGACTTTAATTCTTGTAGCAGTATTTTATCATTTCCAATTCACAAGACTTTTACCTCCTTGCTTAAATTTATTTCTAGATATTTTATTCTTTTATTTTTTAATTTTAATTTTTATTTTAAGAGCTTGTTTTACATTCGACATCATGCGTACATTTAGTTTCATTCCCCATTTGCCATGTCCAACCCTAACCCAGTCTCCTCCCGTCCCTACCCTGCACTCCCCCTGTGCCCCTCATAATTATGCACTCCTGTTTGTCCTGCATTTCCTCAGTTTGAATGTTGGTCCTCTGGTGTCCCATGGTCTCTTGCTCTAAGGGATGTATTACCATTGAGTGTGTGGGTGCGGCATCCTTGGTTGAGTGGTCTGCGTGTACATCTTGTTAACTATTGGGCTGAGAGCCCACCCCTGGGGGTGAGTGTTATTCCAGGTGCTGAATGTATTTCAGGGCCATAGTACTGGGAGTCTCACCAGATTACATCTGACCAGTAATCCTGGTCATTATTGAGTTTTGGGGTTTTGTTCCACATTTTCCCTCCCACTCTATCCAGGATCTCCAGATTTGATCCTTTCCTGAGTGGTTGGCATTGGTAGCCAGGCACCATCCAGTTCTTCTGGTCTCAAGGGCCATCAGGTCCTAGGACTGATTGCCTCTAAATGCCCTCTTTTTTTTTGTACTCTTCTTCACTTCCAA
>NW_006921615.1:4435503-4436011 GCF_000298275.1 Orycteropus afer afer
GGGGTGAGATGATATCTCATTGTTGTTTTGATTTGCATCTCTCTAATGATTAATGATCATGAGTAATTTCTCATGTGTTTGTTGGCTGCTTGTATATCTTCTTTGGTGAAGTGTCTGTTCAAGTCTTTTGCCCATTTGGGAATTGGGTTATTTGTCTTTTTGGTGTTGAGGTGTGGAAGTTTTCTGCAGATTTTGGAGATAAGTCCTTTGTCAGACATGTCATAGGCAAATATTTTCTAACAATCTGTAGGTTCTCTTTTTACTCTTTTGATGAAATTTTTTGATGCGCATAAGATTTTAATTTTTAAAAGGTCCCAGTCATCTAGCTTCTCTTCTATCTCCTGCACATTCTGGGCTATGCTTAACAGTCTATATATGCCGTAAATTAGGGCTCCTAGATTTGCTCCTATTTTATCTTTTTATTTATTTATTTTATTTTGATTTGGGTGAAGATTTACAGAGCAAATTCACTTTCCATACAGCAGTTCACATATACTTTGTCTCATGT
>NW_006921615.1:4463641-4465755 GCF_000298275.1 Orycteropus afer afer
ATATGACTCTGTAATTGTCCTTATTTAGAGATTATATATGGTTAAGAAGATGTGTACAACTGCCAAGTTGACAAGGGGTGGACTGTGATAGTTGCAGTTGTGTGTCAACTTGGCTGGACCCCAGTTCTGTGTGGTTGTTCCCATGATGGGCTCGGATGACTGTGTTCTGGGTGGCGAATCTGCCCAAGGGGAGTTTCCCTAGGGGTGTGGCCTGCTTCCAGGATATCCAGAGACACCCTGGGAAGAGGGAAATTCTTTGAGGGATTAGAACTCTGGTGTGCTGACTACAAACTTCCGTGAGTGAGCAGCCCACCGCTCGGCCTGGAGATCTTGGATTCGTCTTTCATTGGAGTCAACAACCAGTGTACTGTCTGCCAGCCTTGAATTTCTCGGCCCCCTGTGCTTGCGGAAGCTAAGGCTGCTGCCAGCCCGACGTTTCCTCCAGAGACTTTGGACTTGCCAGCTTCTACACGTTTGTGAGCCATTTTCTTAAGATAAATTTCTCTCTCTCTCTCTCTCTCTCTCTCTATATATATATATATACACTTTGCTGTTTTTTGTGTTTCTCTAGAGAACCCAATCTAACACAGTCTTATATTGTTTCATCTCATGTCATCACATATAATTTATAGGCTGTCTTCATTTCTCTTAAATCTTTGTTTTGATTTTTCTTCATACAGGCTAGTGTCCAGGGATTTGTCTTCTAGTTGGGATATGCGTTCTTCAGCCAGTTCTAATCTGCTCTTTTGAGCATCTACTGTGTTGTGTAGTTCTGTCATTTTGGTGCTCATGGTTTGCCTATCAATAGACATCTTCTGCATTTCTAACTGCTGTTTTTGTATGAGTTCTGATTGTGCATTAATCTTAATATTCTGTTCCTCAATGAATTTCCTGAGTTCCTCCAGGGAATTGTCTGTGTTCTCCTTGTTTCTGTTTGGGGTTTCCTTATGCTCTTGTATAACTCTATAAGCATATCTTCTAAATTCTTTCTCAGATAATTCTATTGCCTCCTCTTCCTCTATGTACAATGAGATCTTTGTTTGTGGTTTTGTTTCTAATGCCTTGTCCTGTTTTTCTGTTTGATTTGAGGTTGCCTGTTGTTTCCTAGACATTTTGAGGTTGTCCTTAACGGCTGGTTACATGTTGATTTGTTTTGTCTTGGTTTTATGGTTTAATATTTTGAAAAGGTGAAGCTGGTGTATTTTATTTTATTATTGATTCAGATATACTGGGTTGCTCTACACTTTTCTTTGTGATGGTGGAATCACTGTGCGGAATGTGGATATGTGTTTCTGATTGTTGTAAAGAGGTTTTAGAGTTCAAACTGAGAGGTTTTATGGTAATTGGCTGAATATGGTTTCTTCTATTGAATGAGTGAAGTTATTGGTGGAGAAGGTGGGAGCAGAAGAAGGAAAGCTTGGTGTTGCTAGGGTTAGTTTCTAGGGCTTTGAGCGGGCCACTACTGATGATGTTGTACTGTTATTTACAAGCCTGTGGCTCAATTTCAGGAAAGATTCCTGTTATTAAGGTGTCGCCATTTTCTGCCAGGCTCAGACACACTCAAAGACCCCACTTCCAAGGCCCCTCAGTGCCAAAAAGCCAGTCCAAGGCAAATTCCTGGGTCCACACTCAGCCACAGATTCCTCTCTCTCCATCCCATCTGCCCACAATGCCGGCCCAATCCACCCAGACCGTGAACAGCTCGGGAGTTTGTCTGTGATACCACCCACCTGCGGTGCCAAAGATGCCTGCAATTTCAGATGCACTGGAGTCGGAAGAGTGCCTGCTAGTAATCTGTGGTCCCAATATCAGTGACAAAGACAAGCACAGACCTCTCAATGCCTCCCAAGCTGACCCAAGTCCACTCAGTGACCTATTGAGAGGGGAGCGAGCTCACCCTCCTGGAGCACCAGTGAGCTCTCCACTTGGGTTTCAGTGGTGCTGTACACACTTGTTTGCACCTAGCCAACACAAGTTACCAATAAAATCAGGTGCTGAAGGTAGATCCTTGGTGTGTTTGTTGGTATGTTGGTATGGTCACTGGTATGCTGATATAGGGTGTCTTCTTCCTTGCCCACAGAGATCTCAGGCAGCCTCCCTCATCTGCCAGTCAG
>NW_006921615.1:4466913-4468678 GCF_000298275.1 Orycteropus afer afer
TTCTTTTTCTTGCCTAGTTGCCCTGGCTAAATCATCCAGTACAATGTTGAATAGCATTGGAAAAGCAACAACCTTGCTTTTTCTTGATCTTAGGGGCAAGCTTTCAGTCTTTCACCACTGAATATTTACTCGTATTTTTATTCTGTTCATTATTTTTTCTTCCTTGCTGATGCTCGAGAATGTCTTCTTTTATCATTTCTTTTTGATTTTAAGAACTTCATTAGCCATTCTTTCAGGCTAGGTCTGTTGGCAATAAATTCTCTTTGTGTTCCTTCATCTGGGAATACCTGAGTTACTTTTCATTCCTGAAGAATATTTTTGCTGGATATAGAATTCTGGGTGACAGTTCTTTCTCTTATCACTTGTTTAATATTGTTTTTCTTCTTTCTAATCTCCATGGGTTTCTGATGAAAATCACCTATCATTCAACTTGTTTGTCCAGTATAGGTAAGGTCTCACTTCTCACTTCTTCCAAGATTTCATCTTTGTCTTTCATGAACTTGCTCTATGATGTGTCTTTCGTGCTCATTCTATTTGTGTTGCTCAGTTTCTTGAATCTGTAAGTTGGTCTTTTTCCAAATTTGGAAAATTTTCAGCAGTTGTTTCCTTGCATACTTTTTAAGCCCCACAACCTTTCTCCTCCTTCTGGGACTTGAATGACATGAATGTTAGATCTTTTCTCATAGTCCCACAAGTACCTGAGGCTTTGCTTTTTGTGTGTGTGTATACGTGTGCGCCTATTTTCAATGTTGTTCAGATTAGTAATTTCCTTTGTTCTATCTTCACGTTCACTGAATCTTAACACTTTCCTATCCATTCTGCTGTTAAGCCCATCTGATGAGTTTATTATTATTATTATCATATTTTTTAGGTAAAATAACAGTACAAGCATTAAAAGATTTAAAACTATAAGGGCAAAGAGAATGGGAAAAAAGCCATCAACCAACAAATATATCCAAGAATATTTACAATATAGAAAGTTGATGAATGACTTTTTACTACTATAATAATTTCAAGGCGGTAGCATCATCTGACTTCCTCTAACTTCACAAGGGGGAAGGATAATCATTAATAGCATCAACCACCCCAGGCTTATTTCATACCTCCTCTCTCCAAACTTTTTATTAATTTTGGCACCAATTGTTCCTCCCACAGCTCTTACTTCTTGCAGGGTTCATAATCCATTGTGATGGCCACACAGAACTCATAAACAATACTCATGATTATGAGGTTTATTAGGGCAGTAACATGTTACAATTCAGGATCAGAAACAACTCAGGATACAATTCTTTGGTCAGGATAGTTTCATCTCAGATGTGCCTGCAGGCACACCTCTCTCTCACCCTCAGCCTGTAGGCCCTGTGGCCTCTTGGCCTCTTCCCTTCTTAGATAAGTGTTACAAAGCTCTTTAGCTCTGCCAATAAGTGTCTGGAGGCACCCCATTCTGCCAGCAATACTCCTACATGAAGGTGCTTAGCTCTCTCACTCTGAAGGTCAGTGAGCCTAACTGTATCAAGTGCCCAGAGATACCCCACTCTGCCAGCAACCCTCCTGCCCAAAGGTGCTCAGCTTTCTTGCTCTGTGGTCCAGAGAGCCCACTGTACCATCCCCTACTGGCCTCCCTCTCCTGTTGCCTCTGCTGCTGCTGTTTCTCTATTACTGCTTCTCAAAGCCTATCACCATCTCTGGTGTTACAACTCCTTCTCTATCTCAGTCTAAGAGGTTCTCAGCACATGGATCCCAAGTCCAAAGGATACATTCCACT
>NW_006921615.1:4468923-4470621 GCF_000298275.1 Orycteropus afer afer
TCCTACTTCCATAGTGATACTGCCTCAGAAACCCAAGGAGGGGTTGCTATGAGTCGGGGCCGACTCGACGGCACACAACAACAACAACAACAACATCCTAAAACAATGTATTTTACCAAAAATATAATCTTCTGTCAGGGAGAATTATACTGCATTAATTGTTGTAGCACAGTGTCTCTTTTATATACGGCCTTTTGGGCCTTGAATTTATAATTCTCCCAAAAATAATTCAGTGGGCCACAGTCTGCCCTCTGACTGGTCTGCTTTATACACCTTGCAGGGATTGGTCAAATTACTACACAAATAGGGTGAGTAAAATTACCCAATAGGATGAGTGGCCTGGGGTATTGATTGGTTTGTGGCTCTATTGGGAAGGCTATGCCTTGAAATAGATAAGAAGCCAATTCAACAAAGGTTTTCATAGAGAGGCAATGGAAGAAAGGAAAAAAACTCTTAAACAAGCTATAATACAGTAAAGAGCTATAACACTGAAGATGATATGAGATGGCTCAAGATGGCAACAGCAGAATGAGTGGCAGGGACCATGTGGTCTAACATAATTACAATATTTCAAGTATTGGAAAATAAGTTATTTAAAAGTTTAAATATAGGGTTCAATAAGACAGCATAATAACAAAAACAGTATTAAGTAAAAACCTGAATAAAAAAGCATGTGTGGTAAGAACTTTTTTATAGTTTTCCCCTAATTTATTACTTTGAAAACTTTCAAATTATAGAAAAGTTAAAAGCATAGTACAAAAACTATCTTGCACCCCATTGACTTAATTCATATAACATTTGTCCACTTTTGCTCTCTCTCTCATTCTGAACTATTTAAAAGTAATTTGTAAACAATATCACAACACTATAGCCCTAACTACTTAATCCCTAATTTCTACAGAAAAGACCTTTCCCTATATAGGCATAATATGATTATCATAGTCAATGATAATCCTATATGATACATATCTACTATCAAAATATTAAAAATTATAATCAATAACAAAATATCCCCAATGGTCCCAATAATATTTTTATAGATTTTTTTTTCCTTTGTGTCCACTATCCAATCTAAAATCAGGTACTACATCCAGTTGTCATGTCACTTTAGTCCCATTTAATATCAAACAGGAAGCTCTGGTGACGTAGTACCTAAGGCATCTGACTGCTAACCAGAAGGCTTGTGGTTCAAACCCACCAGCCACTCCTCGGAAGGAAGATTGGGCAATCTACTTCTGTAGTGATACTGTCTCAGAAACCCAAGGAGGGGTTGCTATGAGTCAGCTCCGACTCAATGGCAGTGAGTTAGAATTTCAAATAATTCCACTACCTTTTTATTTCATGGCACAATATTTAAAGACCTGTTGTTTTATAGAATGTACCAGAGTTAGATACAGATTAATTATTTTCAACCTGGTGTTGTTGTAGTCTTCTCAGTGCATTATACCTGCAGACATATACTGTCAGTTTGTCCCAATATTTGTGATGTGTGCCAGAATTCTCTATTTCCTCCTTGTGGGATAATACTTGGATACTGTGTAAATTTTCTCTTATAGTTTGTAAGCATCTTTTTTTTTTTGCATAATATTTTATTGAATTTTTGGTGAAAGTTAACACACCCAGTTAGGTTCCCATTTAACAATTTCCACACAAATTGGTGACATTGCTTACATTTGTCACAATTGTGTCAACCATCTC
>NW_006921615.1:4470987-4486910 GCF_000298275.1 Orycteropus afer afer
AAAAAAAAAAAAGATAAGAAATTGTGTTCTGCTCCATATTTGTCTCCCATTCTCTCTAGGACCAACTATTGTGGTCCTGGTCAGAACAGTCTATGGTGGTAACTGAGCACCATCTAGTTCTTCTGGTCTCAGTGTAGATAAGGTTATGGCTCAAGTAGATTTGTTTCTTCTCTATGTTTTTGGTTACCTTCTTACATTTAGCACCTTTTGTTGATGCTTGCCTGAGCCAGTTATTAAATTGGTGAAGTAACATGATTTTCATAACTGAAATAGGAATTCAGTTTTAATTAACTGCCATCATTGTTTTTTGGGTGTTCATATTATCCCAACTTGGCCAGTAGAAACTTCTTCAAGTAGGCTACTACTTTTTTTAAATAGTCCTCGTGTATTTTTTTTAACGCTTTCTTACTTTCTGTAATAAAATCATAACAATGATCCAAGCCCAACTTGTATTTTCCTGCCTAAAACCTAGAATCTTGCTGAAAGTGAAGATGACATGAAGCATTTACTGATGAAGATCAAAGACTACACAGCCTTCAGTATGGATTATACCTCAACATAAAGAAAAAAAAAAAATCCTCAACACTGGACCAATAAGCAACATCATGATAAATGCAGAAAAGATTAAAGTTGTCAGCGATTTCATTTTACTTGGATCCATAATCAATACTACTGGTAGCAGTGTTCAAGAAATTAGATAACATATTGCATTGGACAAATCTGCTGCAAATGACCTCTTTGAAGTTTTAAAGATCAGAGATGTCACTTTGAAGACCAAGGTGCACCTGACCCAAGCCATGGTATTTTCAATAGCCTCATATGCATCTGAAGGCTAGACAATGAATAAGGAAGACCAAAGAAGAATTGATGCATTTAAATTATGATATACTGAAAATACCATTGACTACCAGAAGAATGAACAAATCTGTCTCAGAAGAAGTACAGCCAGAATGCTCCTTAGAAGCAATAATGGCCAGACTTTGTGTCAGGTATTTTGGTCACCACAAGACTGGTCCTTGGAGAATGATATCATGCTTGGTAAAGCAGATGGTCAGTGAAAAAGGGAAAGAACCTCAACAAGATGGATTCACACAGTGGCTGCGACAATGGGCTCAAGCCTAGCAGGGATTATGAGGATGGTGCAGGGCCAGACAGTGCTTCCTTCTGTTGTACATAGGGTTACTGTGAGTTGGAGCCAACTCAGTGACACCTAACAACAACAACAACAAACCTAGAATCAGCCTTTTCTCCAGAAAGCCCTGGTTCCTTTTAGTGGGAATGGTATTTAATGTCTTTTAATATACAATATTTTAATGTTGTAGGAGCTCTGGTAGCATAATGGCTAAAAGCACTTGACTGCTAACCAGAAGGCTGGCGGTTCAAACCCACCAGCCACTCCTCGGAAGGAAGGTTGGGCAATCCTACTTCCGTAGTGATACTGCCTCGGAAACCCAAGGAGGGGTCGTTATGAGTTGGGCCAACTCAATGGCACATAACAACAACAAAAATAAGTACTTCTGACCTGATCCATCTACAACATGATGAACCTTGAAAACATTATACTGAATTAAATAAGTTAGTCACAAAATGACAAACATTGCACAGCCACACTGAAATAAAATATCTAGAACAAGCAAATGTTTAGAGACCACAGTTTATTAGTGGTTGCTGAGGGTGAGCAAGAGGGAAGGGGAAAGAGGTATTCATTGCTTAGGGGACACTGAGCTTCTGTTAAAAGTTATGGAGATTTTGGAAATGGGTAGATGATACTTGAGCAATATGGTGAATGTAATCAATGTCACTGAATGGTACATATAAAAATGTTGAAATGACAAATATTTTATTACATATATATTTACTTAAAAAAATAAATCAGTGGTTGCCAAGGTTTCAGGGTAGGAAAAGGATGAACAGGTATAGCACAGGCATTTTAAAAAGGATTGAAACTATTCGATGTGATACTATAATAATGGATACATGACACTATACATTTGTCAAAACCCATAGAACTATACAACACATACATGAACTCTAATGTAAACTATGTATAAGGAGAAGGAGATAGTATATGAGAACTCTATACTTCATGCATAATTTTTCTGTAAATCTAAAATTTCTCTAAAAAATAAAGTACCTTTTGGTAGTTCTGAGAACTCTGATAAATTTGTCCTGTGAAATACCTATTTCATTATACATCAAATTACTTATAGTCCCTAATTAGAGAAATAACTTCTAATAATTGCTTTAAAATAATTTGTCATCAGCCATTTGTGGTACTTAGTGTAGTCTGTATAATTTTAATAACATTGGTTCACAGATTTAAAATACATAGTGATGAAATACAGAAGTGTTTTAAAAAATTGTATTCTAAATTAATAATCTTAGTACAAATTCTTAAAGCTTTCTTCTAACTCAGTAGTATGGTTTTGAAATAAATGGTAGTGACCTCTACTGGAGCTGGTCAGGTAATTGTTTCTTAATTGAATAAGTCATCGAGTAGGACACATGAAACAATTATTTTTATTACATTACAATATTGTCTAATGTAGTGACTTAGCTGTATGCCATGCATGAGAAATCTCTCTTAAGTGCTGATTCATGAGAGCAGTTGCACAGATTTCTTTAAATATTTTAATATACCCACCAGCCACTCCTCGGAAGGAAGGTTGGGCAATTCTACTTCCGTAGTGATACTGCCTCGGAAACCCAAGAAGGGGTCGCTATGAGTCAGGTTTGACTCGACGGCACATAACAACAACAACAACAACATATTAAAACATTTAATGATAACATTTCAGAAAATGTTTGACCAACCATAGCAAAGCTATTGTTAGAAATATAAGGAGGCCACAGTCAAAGAATGTGGATGGCCTCTAGAAGCTGGAAAAGGCAAAGATACAGATTCTCCCCTAGAGCTTCCAGAAAGAAATACAATCCTGCCAACCCCTTGATTTTAGCCCAGTGGGATCCATTTGAGACTTCTAACCTCAGAACTATAAGACAATAAATTTGTGTTGGTTTAAGCCACTAAGTACTGTAGCAATAGAAAACTAATACTATAATCTTGGTTGGGAAGGTGCCAAAAATTTGCTACAAACTGTATCTTCAAGATAAGTGCAGTTATCTTGTTTGATTGACAGTGAATGTCTTACAGCAGATGCTTAGAAGAGGGGAAAGGTGTGATGGGAAGATAACTTGCTCTTGGGTTCTAATCTTCTGTCTCCTCCTCCACTTCCCTCCCTCTACTAACACTGTTCTTACTTTAACAGATAATTTGACTTTTCAACTCCTAGCAGGCATGATCTATTAGTTGCCATACTCCATTTTCTGATGCTAAATTCTGTACTGATTAAGATCCAAGTTAAAAAAAAAAAAAAACCTCAAACTGACTTAAAAATTATAAATAAAAGGAACCTACATATTAGGTACCTTGACAATAAAAGAAGTAACACTATACATCAATGAGGGATTCCTTCCACAGAGTATATATTTTTTTAATAAATGGTGCTGAGACAATTGTTTGTCCACATGGAAATTTTTAAAAGTGAAAATAAATAAGCAGTAAAGAGCCCCTACCTCACACTATATACAAAAAACAAATTCCAGGTGAATTAAAACCTAGCTGTAAATAGAAAAAAATTTTTAAATTTTAGCACAAAAAGAACAGTATCTCTTACTTGGGATAAAAAAAATCCTAAACCATAACGGAAAAAAGGGGTAAATTTGATTACACTACAACTTAAATTTTCTGTTCAACAAAAGATTATACTTAAAAAGTAAAAAAAAAAAAAAAAAAATCAAAGTAAGCCTCAAACTAGGAAAAGATGAAGTTAGCACACAGTGAGTATTGCAGGGAGGGGAGAAACTCTCACAGATAACACCACAGAAAAGTGGACAAAGGACATTTTCTTAGTTACCCAGTGTTGCTATAACAGAAATACCACAAGTGGGTGGCTTTAACAAGTAGAAATTTAGTTTCTCAGTTTGTTGTTGTTGTTATGTGCGGGTCAAGTCGGACCTGGCTCATAGCGACCCCTCCTTGGGTTTCCGAGGCAGTATCACTGCGGAAGTAGATTGCCCCATCCTTCCTTCTGAGGAGTGGCTGGTGGGTTTGAACCACCAGTCTTCTGGTTAGCAGTCAAATGCCTTAGGTACTACGCCACTAGAGCTCCCTTCTAAACCATAGGAGGGGGAAAGAAAGGAAACAGTCTAACAAAAGGGAAAAAGAAAGGGAATATTAACAAAGAGAAATTTTAAAAGTTTCAAAAAGCAAACATCTTAGTTATCACATACATTCAATGGTTCAACAACCCTAAGAAGACAAATTTTAGGAGGCTAGAAATCCAAATTCAGAAAGCTGGTTTGAGAAGGCGGCTCTCTATTTCTGCCTGCTCTGGAGGAATGTCCTTGTCTCTTCAACTGCTGCTTCCTGGTTTCTTGGAGATCTTCATGTGTCTTTGCATCTATCTTATTCCATCTCTCTCTTTGTTTGATTATTTAATCTCTTTTTATATCTCAGAAGAAACTGACTCAAGATACACCCGGTATTAATTCTGCCTCATTAACATAACAAAGACAACCCATTACCAAATGGGATTTTAACTATAGGCATGTTGTTGTTGTTGTTGTTATGTGCCATCGAGTCGCCGACTCATAGCGACCCCTCCTTGGGTTTCCGAGGCAGTATCACTACGGAAGTAGGAATGCCCAACCTTCCTTCCGAGGAGTGGCTGGTGGATTTGAACCTCCAGCCTTCTGGTTAGCAGTCAAGTGCTTTAGCCACTATGCTACCAGAGCTCCTAACTATAGGCATAGAGGTTAGGATTTACAACACATATTTTGGGGGGACTCATTCAATCCATAACAAACATATACAAAAAATTATCATATGAAGAAACCTACATGGTTGATAAATATAAGAAAGGTGCTCGGCCTCATGGTAATAAGGGAAATGCAAATTTAAAATGCAAGATCCTATTTTATAGATATGATATTGGCAAATATTTGCCACATTTTTGCATATAATATGTGCACATAAATAGCACATACATACATATAACATGCATAGCATGAATAAGAAACTAACCAGTGAGGGGGTTGCCTGGTTTGGGAAAACCATAGAATGTGTATTATTTGTGTGAAAATATAGTAAATTCTAACAATACCAAGTATAGTGGAGCAACTAGAATCATGCGGAACAATTAGAACCTTCACATGCTCTTGATGTGTGGGGTTAGGATCATAACTTTGTAACATCACAGTTTGACAGAGGGTAGCAAAATTGAGGGTGGATGTAGTTCTGTGGCAGAGCAATTCTTAGTTTATATCAGACTGGCTTCCCTTGGAATAGGTAGATGAATTGTGGCAGAAAGCAGTTTTCCATGCTTCCATTTTAAAATCAAATAGCATGAACAGAATTGAGACCACTTTCTCTCATCATCCATTTTAATTACCATTTGTGAATTCTAATTGACCCTGCTTGAGTCACATGCTTTCTTCAGGTATGTTGCCAGAGGGATGAGGTTACTATTATTAGCTCAATCGAGATCATCTGCCTGCTCTTTGACCAGAGAGGGAGAGGGTGTGGAGTCATCTTTGACAGTTAACATCTGGGCACATGGAATCAAGGAGGACTAGACTCCCAAAGGGAAATAGGTGTCTAGGCAGACGAAAGCCACAAATATTCATTGTGTTGCGAAACTGAACACACCATTTTGTGACTTTTTTTTTTTTAATTACTAAATAAACAACATTTCTGGAGGGGATTTATTTGTAATTTTTAAAATTGAGATGTGATTTACAGATAGTAAGAGGTCTCTTTTCCATTCCCCGCCATCCAATTTTAAAATGGAAACATGTAACACCAGTTTTTGCCACCATTTATCTAACTAATCAGGGAAGTAAAAGCCACTCTTTTCAGTATTTAGTCTTCTGAGTTTTGAAAAATGCATACATCACAATCAAGATCTAGAAGAATTCCATCACCCTCAAAAAACTCATGTACACTATTATAATTAACTGCTTCCCTCAACCCTATGGGAATTTTGAACAGAGCATTCTTAATTTAAAAGATGGAGAACCAAAGCTCTAAAGTGAAAACACACACCGTTCTAAATCACAAGAAATATTTTTAGAAGTAGTAATTAAAGGTGAAATTACAAGCATGAATATAGAGCAAGTACCAAGAAAACCAAAACCCAAAACCAAACTCATTGTTTTGGGTCGGATGCAACTTACAGAGACCCCTCCTTGGGTTTCCGAGGTGGTAACACTAAGGAAGTAGATTGTCCCAACCTTCCTTCTGAGGAGTGGCTGGTGGGTTTAAACCGCCAGACTTCTAGTTAGTAGTCAAATGCCTTAGGCACTACACCACTAGAGCTCCTAGTACCAAGAATATATACAGAAATTTATATATGTGTATGCCAAGTTCAGTTCAGTGATATAATTTGGCCTTCCCAAAAGACTGGGGAGGATAGAACCAGTAGATCTAGTCTTATGCCCACTCTTTACAATCTCAGTTATGGGAGGGGAAGGTACCATACCTCAAGCACTTTCCCACCTCTGGGGTCAGCTGAGGATCTTGTGTTTCCAGGATGAGGTACCCCCAGAATCATCATACCAAATACAGAGAGATACTTCTTTCAAAAGAAGGAATATTGACCAGATGAAAATTATAGATTCCATTATAGTTTTTTGAAGTAACAGACATTAATGTAAGTAAATTCTTGTGAATTTGAACAAGTACCTTCAGATCTTTGGGCCAGACTTCCTCATCAATAAAAAAAAAAAAAAAATGATCAAATGTCTATGTTCATTTTAAAAAGTATGTATCTAACATGCATAAATTTTTAATTCTGACAGCCTTTGTGAACGCAGGCTCATAGAAACTTACACATCTATATGTTATTCCAAAAAAAAACAGTCCCACCACATCCCCACTAAGTTATAGAAGTATAATGAAAATTATGTTAATCATGTGGGAACTTCCAGATATAATAAGGAGGATTAATAAAATGTGAATTTTATGATAAAAGTCTGGTGCCCAAAACAGACTCTGTTGAGGACACCTGGTTTGGGAAGTCACCATCAGGGACAGCAGGAAAGGTCAAAGTGAGGATTGAACCTCTAGTCCAGAGGAAGAGCACTACACAGGCCTAGCACACACACAGCCTACAGCCCCACACTGCCCTGCAGTCCCCAGCTCAAGAAAGCTACTGTGAGTCACACTTAACCACTCTTACTCAGTAACCAGCTATGTTGGGGCAGGTAAGGGTAGAGAGAGTCTTTAAGGAATGCAGAGTGAGGGAAGCAGACAACGGGCAGGAAAGCTTCTGAAGGAGGAGTTGTCATTCTTATGTCTCCCAGTGGGACTTTAAGGGATAAAGAAAAACCCTGGTCATGGACATCTAGACTGGTTCTGTGTTTCCAGTGGAGACTCGAGAAATCTAGTGGTTGAGTCCTGGACATCACTCATCCTTCAGTTTGTCATACTGTAGTGGCTTGGGTCTTGCTGTAAGACTAGAGCTATCCCACAAGTATTTCAAATACCAGCAGAGTCACCCATGGTGGACAAGTTTCAGTGGAGCTTCCAGATTAAGACAGACTGGGAAAATGGACAGGGTCATTCACTTCTGAAAAGAGTTGGCTAGTGGAAACCTTATGAGTAGCAGCAGTGAAACACTATCTGATACATTACTGGAAAAGTTTATAAATAGTTGTGAAACATTTTCTGATATAGTGCTAGAAGATGGAAGGTTGGAAGCCACTCAAAATATAACTGGGGAAAAGCTGCCTCTTCAAAGTAGAGTTGACTTTAATGACGTGGATAGAGTAAAGCTTTCAGGAACTTCATTTGCTAATGGAGCACAACTCAAAATGCAAAGAAACAGCTGCAAATACTCACTAATAATCAGAACATGAACTGTGCAAAGTATGAATCTAGGAAAATTAGAAATTGTCAAAAAGGAAATGGAATAGATAAAGATCAATATCCTAGGCATTAGTAAGCTGAAATGAACTGGTATTGGCCATTTTGAATCAGAAACTCATATGATCTACTATGCTGGGAATGACAAATTGAAGAGGAATGGCATCTCAGTCGTCATCAAAAAGAATGTCTCAAGATATATCTTGAAGCACAGTGCTATCAGTGATAGGATAATCTCCATAGGCTACAAGGAAGACCAGTTAATACTACTGTTATTCAAATTTATGCACCATCCACTAAAGCCAAAGATGAAGAAACAGAAGATTTTTATCAACTTCTGCAGAGTGAAATTAGCAAAATATGCTATCAAGGTAAACCAATTATTATTGATGATCAGAATGCAAAAGTTGAAAAATATGGCCTTGGTGATAGAAATGACACCAGAGATCACATGACAGAATTTTGCAATATCAATGACTTACTCATTGCAAACACTATTTTTCAATAACATAAATTGTGGCTATACATGTGAACCTTGTCAGATGGAATACATAGGAATCAGATCACCTACATTTGTGGAAAGAGGCAATGGAGAAGCTCAACAACTTTAGTCAAAACAAGGCCAGTGGCACAGACCATCCATTGCACATATGCAAGTTCAAGTTGAAACTGAAGACAATTCAAACAAGTCCACATGAGCCAATATATGACCTTGATTACATTCCACCAGATTTAGAGACCATCTGAATACCAATGACCAAAGACCAAATGAGTGGTGGGACAACATCAAAAACATTATACATGAAGAAAGTAAAAGGTCATTAAAAAGACAAGAAAAGAAGAAAAGAAAAAGACCAAAATGGATGTCAAAAGAGACTCTGAAACATGCTTTTGAAAGGACAGTAGCTAAAGCAAAAGAAAGAAATGACTTGATCGAAGAGCTGAACAGAAGATTTCAGAGGGCAGCTTAAGAAGATAAAGTGAAGTTTTATAATGAAATGTGCAAAGACCTGGAGTTAGAAAACCAAAAGGGAAGAACATACCTGGCATTTCTCAAGCTAAAAGAACTGAAGAAAAAATTCAAGCCCTGAGTTGCAGTATCAAAGGATTCTATGGGCAAAATATTGAATGATGTAGGAAGCATCAAAAGAAGATGTAAGGAATACACAGAGTCACTGTACCAAAATAAATTGGGCAATATTCTACTATTTCAGGAGATAGTATATGATCAAGAACTGATATCAATGGAAAAAGTCCAAGCTATACTGAAGGAACTGGCAAAATAAGAAAAAAAGTTCCAAGAATTGATGGAATACTCACTGAGATGTTTCAACAAATGGATGCAGCATTGGATATGTTTATTCATTTATGCTAAGAAAATTGTAAGACAGCTAGTTGGACAACTGACTGGAAGAGATCAATATTTGTGCCCATTCCAAAAACAGGTGACCCAAATGGAAAAAGAGAACACAAATGAAGACTGAATAAATAACACCTTCCTTAAAAACTATTGGATAACAGAATAAATAAAAAAGGAAATTAAAAAATTCCTTGAATCAAATGAGAATGAAAATACAGTATACCAAAATAGTTGGGGCACAGCAAAAGCAGTGATCAGAGAGCAATTTGTAGCAATAGATGCACATATCAAAAAAGAAGAAAGAGCCAAAATCAATACCTTAACCCAAAATCTCCAATAATTAGAAAAAGAGCAGAAAAAAAAAGCCTATAGTCACCATAAGAAAAGAAATAATAAAGATTTGAACAAAAAGAAATGAAACAGAAAATAGAAAAACAGTAGAAAAAATCAAGACTAGAAGTTGGTTCCTGGAAAAGATTAATAAAATTGACAAACCACAGGCAAACTTAACAATGGAAAACAAGAAGAAGATGTAAATAACATGAATAAGAAATGAAATGGGTGATGTCACAACACAATCAACTGAATTAAAAAGGACAATATTAAGATACTATGAAGAACTGTACTCCAACAAATTTGAAAACTAAGAAGAACAGATATCTAGACACACACTATTTGCTTAAACTAACACAGACACAGGTAGAAAATTTGAACAGACCCATAACAAAGGAAGAAATTGCTAGATAGGTAAAGACAAGTATCGATTTGGGTAAAGGGAAGGGCAATGTATCAAAAATAAGTGATCAACATGATGATATTGAGGAAAAGGAAGACATAGAGAGGTACATGGGAGGTACAGACAACAAAGATAAACCCTTTTGCATGTACAGTACTGCATTGTCAATGATGGTAAGCATGGACCTATAGGTAGGTAGGTGGGGGCACAAGATGAATGATCAGGTATGTTTAGGCAGAGAGGAGTGTGCCCATGACCATGTATAGGGTTGGCAGATGGTGTTTCTACATGGGTATTTGTATGTGCTGTCACAATGTCTGGGTACATGATAGAGCTGACAAAGGACAAGTTGTGGTGACATTTGGCCACAGCCAGATACCCTGATAGAGCAAATTGTTGGGCCTGTGGGCTCAGGACCATGGTTGCAGGGGACATCAAGCTCAATTGGTATGACATACTACACAAAAACATTGTTCTACATCCTACTTTGGTGAGTAGCAACCGGGATCTTAAAAGTTTGCCATCTAGATGTAACAATAGGTCTCTCCTCATCCAGAGCAAAGAAGAATGAGGAAACCCAAAGACACGTGGAAACAGTCCAATGAACTAGTAGACCATGTGATCCTCAACCTATATGACCATGAGACCAGAAGAACTAGATGATGCCTGGCTACCACTGTCAACCACTCGGAGGGGGATTGGTGTAGGAGATTCTGGATAGAGTGGGAGAACAATGTGGAACGTAACTCAAAATCATAAAAAAAAAAAAGGACTAGGTATGCTGGTCTGATAGAGCTCGGTGAAACTCCTGAGACTGTGGTCCATAGTTACCTTTCAGGGCTGGAACTGAACTCACTCCTGTGGCCTCCAGCCAAACAATAGACAGGCATATGAGGTGAACATTTACATCAGGTAGATATAGTCCTTGGAGTGATCAATCATGGGAGAACAAAAGGGTAGTATTTGCACAAGAAGATACCTTGGGAGCCGAGAGTTCATGGGAGGGAAGGTCACAGGGAAGAGGTAACTACAGGAAGGAAGTGGGAAGAGAATTTGAGGAAAATTTTAAAAACATAAGAAGAAATTGAACACGTTATAAAAAAAAAAAAATTACCAACAACAACAAAAAAGAACCCGGCGCAGACAGCTTCACTGGAGAATTTTACCAAACATTCAGAAAAGAGCTGACACCAATCCTACTCAAACTATTCCAGAACATAGAAAAGGAAGGAATCCTCCAAAATTCATTTTATGAAGCAGGCATAACCCTGCTACCAAAGCCAGGGAAAGACACCACTAAAAAGGAAAATTACAGACAAATATCCCTCATGAATATAGTTGCAAAAATATTCAGCAAAATCCTAGCCAGTAGACTCCAACAACATATCGATAAAATAATACATCATGACCAAGTGGAATTTATACCAGGTATGCAAGGATGGTTCAACATTAGAAAAACAATCAACATAATCCTTCACATAACTAAAATAAAGGAAAAGAACCACATGATCAATTCAATAAATGCAGAAAAGTCATTTGATAAAATCTAACACCCATTCCTGATTTAAAAAAAAAAAAAAAAAAACAACTCTCAGCCAAATAGGAAAAGAAGGAACATTCCTCAAGATAATAAGGGACAAATATGCAAAAACAACAGCCAACATTTTTCTCAATGGAGAGGATGGGAACAATTCCCCTTGGGAATAGGAACCAGAGAAGGATGCTCTCTATTACCACTTCCATTCAACACTGTATTGGATGTCCTAGCCAGGGCAATAAGGCAAGAAAGAGAAATAGAAGGCATCCAAACTGGTAAGGAAGAAGTAAAACTATCCCTATTTGCAGATGATATGATGCTATGCATAGAAAACCTAAGACACTCAACAAGAAAACTATGAGAACTAATTAAAAGATTTAACATAGTGGCAAGATACAAGATCAACATACAAAGATCAGTTGGATTCCTCTAAACCAGCAAATAGATCTCTGAAAAAGAAATAAGGAAATCAGTACCATTTACAATAGCTACAAAAAAGAGAAAACACTTGGGAATAAATCTTACAAGGGACACAAAAGACCTATACAAAGAAAACTACAAAACACCACTTCAAGAAACTATATGAGATCTACATAAAAGGAAGAGCATACCATGCTCATGGATAGGAAGATTGAACATTGTGAAAATGTCAGTATTACCCAAAGCACTCTATATAGTCAGTGCAATCCCAATCCAGATTCCATCAACATTCTTTAACGATATGGAAAAACCAATCATGATTTTATATGGAAAGGAATGAGACCTCAAATAAGCAGAGCACTACTAAAGAAGAAAAAGAAGAGGAGATCTCCCAGATCTCAACATCTACTGTACAGGCACAGAAGTCAAAACAGCCTGATATTGATAACAACAGACACTTAGACCAGTGGAACAAAATTGAGAACCCACAAACAGATCCATCTACCTACGGTCAGCTGACCTTTGACAGATGGCCAAAATACATTCAATGAGGAGTGATTGTCTCTTTAACAAATGATGCTGGCAAAACTGGATATCCATTTGCAGAAAAATGAAACAAGATCAGTACCTCACACCATAAACAATAACTACAGATTCATCAAAGACTTAAATGTGAAACCTAAAACTATAAAGTGTATCAAAGAAAAAATAGGGACACACTTAGAAGCCCTAATTTACAGCATAAATAGACTATCTAGCACAACCCAAGATGCACAAACAGCAGAAGATAAACTAGCAGATGGGGACCTTCTGAAAATTAACTTCTTATGTGCATCAAAAGACTTCTCCAAAAGAATAAAAAGAAAGCTTACAGATTGAGGAAAAAGTATTCGACAATGACGTATCTGATAATGGACTTATCTCTAAAACTCCAACACCACAACATCAAAAAGACAATTAAAAAAATGGGTAGAAGACAAACAGATACTTCACCAAAAAAGATCTTCAGGTGGCCAAAAACACATAAATTGGAACAACAACAAGATATCATCTCACCCCAGCACTAACAGCAAAGTTCAAAAAGATAGAAAATAACAAATATTATAGGATGTGGACAGATTGGGACTCTCAAACACTGTTGGTACAACTGTAAAATGATACAACCACTGTGGAAATCAGTAGGATGATTCATTAAAAAGTTGGAAATAGAAATAACATTTGATCCAGCAATCCCATGACTAGGTATATATCCTAAAGAAGTGAAAGCTAGGACATGAATAGATATATGCACACCTATGTTCACTGCAGCACTATTCACAATAGCAAAGGGATGGAAATAGTCTAACAGCCCATCAATGGAGGAATGAATAAAACTATGTTTTTGTTGTTTGTTGTTATGTGCTGTCAAGTTGTCTCAGACTCACAGTGACCTTATGTATAACAGAACGAAACACTGCCTGGTCCTGTGCCAGCCTCACAATCCTTGCTATACCTGAGCCCGTCGTTGCATCCACTGTGTTAAATCCACCTTGTTGAGGGCCTTCCCTTCTTTGGTTGACCCTCCACTTTACCAAGCATGACATCCTTTTCCAGAGAATGGAAAATGGTCCCTACTGACAACATGATCAAAGGTGAGACAAAGTCTGGCCATTCTCACTTACATAATGCAATACTATGCAACACTAAAGAATAATTTAGAATCTGAGAAACACTTTATAACATGGATGAACTTGGAGGACATTGTGCTGAGTGAGGTAAGTCAATCACTGGAGGACAAATATTGTACGAACCCACAATCACAATACGTCAAGGAAAGGTTTATATATGAAAGGTAATTTTTTTTTTTTTTGGTTACCAGGGATGAGAGGGGAGGGGTGGGAAAACTGCTAAAATAGGTAAGAGACAAGGACTGATTTGGGTGAAGGGAAAGGCAATATACCAAAAGTGAGTGACTAGCGCAAAAACCCTAAGGAAAAGCAAAACACAGATAGGTGTACACAAGAGGTACAGATAACAAAGGTAAACACTGTTACATATACAATACTGTATTATCAGTAATAACTATTATTAATCTATGGATAGATATATAGTTAGACAGGTTGAATGATGATGTATATCTAGGCTAAAGGGACTATACCCATGATTATATCTAAGTTGGGCAGACAATATTTCTACATACGTATTTGTATGTACTGTAACAATGCCCATATAAATAGAACTAAACGGGGAAAAGTTATGATACTTTAGCCACAGGCAAACACCCTGAGGGAGCAAGTTGTTGGACCTATGGGTTAGGGACATCAAGCTGAAGTGGCATAACATACCACACAGAAAACTTTGTTCTACACTCTACTTTGATGAGTAATGACTGGGGTCTTAAAACTTTACAAGCAGCCCTCCAGATGCAACAATTGGTCCCTCCATGTTTGGAGCAAAGCAGGATGAAGAAAACCAAAGATGCATGGAAACAACTATTCCAAAGGACAAGTGGACAATGGGAACCTCAGCCTGTATGGCTGTGAGATGAGAAAAACTAGATGGTGCCCAGCTACCACTGTTAACCACCTGGAAAGGGATCAGTGCAGGAGATCCTGGATAGAGTGGGAGAAAAATGTGGAACAAAACTCAAAATCATAAAGACCAGGTTTACTGGTTTGATAGACTGGTGAAACCCCCAAGACTATGGCCCCTATTCACCCTTCAGACTTGGAATTGAACTCACTCCTGTGGCTTACAGCCAAAGAATAGACAGGCATATAAGGTTTACATTTATACCAGGTAGGTACACACCTTAGAACAATCAATCAAGGTAGATAAGAAGAGAAGTATTTGCACAGGGAGATGGCTCAGAGGGCAGGAACACATAGGAAAGTAGGACACAGGGAAAAGGTAACTACAGGGAGGAAATGGGAAGAGAGCTGTTACCTTATGGAGAATGCAATAAATGTCATGAAACAAAATGTGTATGAACTGCTGTATGGAAAATTAATTTGATCTGTAAACTTTCACCAAAATCACAATTAAAGAAAACCCTATGGAGCACAGTTCTGTTCTAACACATATGTGTCAGTATTGACTGGAAAAAAAAAAAAAAAAAGGTGATCTAACAGAATGTGGAAATTATTGTACAATATCATTAATACCACACACAGCAAGTAAAATTTTGCTGAAGATAATTCAAAAGTGGTTGCAGCAGTATATTGACAGAGAACTTCCACAAATGCAAGCTGGATTCAGAAGAGGACATGGAATAAGGGATATCATTGCTAATGTCAGACGGATCTCAGCTAAAAGCAAAAAATACCAGAAAGATGTTTGCTGTGTTGTTGCTAGGTGCCGTTGAGTCATCTTCAACTCATAGCAACCCTATGCACAGCAGAACAAACACTGTCAGGTCCTGTACGAGCCTCATGGTTTTTTGCTATACCTGAGCCCATTGTTGTAGCCTCTGTGTCACTCCATCTTGTTGAGGGCCTTCTGCTTTTTTGTTGCCCCTTGACTTTACCAAGAGTGATATCCTTCTTCAGGGAATGCTGTCTTCTGACAACATGACCAAAGTAGGTGAGATGAAGTCTAGCCATTCTTGCTTCCAAGGAGCATTCCAGCTGCACTACTCCAGGGCAGATTTGTTAGTTCTTTGAGCAGTCCATGGTGCTTTCAGTATTCTTCTCCAACATCACAACCCAAAAGCATCAACTCTTTTTTGGTCTTCCTTATTCATTGTCCAGCTCTCACATGTATATGAGGTGATTGAAAATACCATGGCTTGGGTTAGATGCATCTTACTCTTCAAGGGGATATCTTTGCTCTTCAGCACTTGAAAGAGGTCTTTTGCAGCAGATCTGCCCAATGCTATATGTCATCTGATATCTTGACTGCTGCTTCCATTAGTATTGATTGTATGCAAAGCAATGCAACCACTGCTGTGAAGTCAGATCTGACT
>NW_006921615.1:4487105-4489532 GCF_000298275.1 Orycteropus afer afer
CTGTAGTCTTCAGTCTTCATCAGTAAGTGGTTCAAGTCATCCTCACTTTCAGCAAGCAAAGTTGTGTGGTCAGCATATCACAGGTTGTTAACAAGTTTTCCTTCAATCCTAATGCCACATTCTTCTTTATACAGTCCAGGTTCTCAGATTATTTGCTCAGCATATAGATTGAATAAGTATGGGGAAAGGATACAACCCTGACACACTCCCTCCTTGATTTTAAACCATGCAGTGTCCTCTTGTTCTGTTAAAATGACAGCATTCTGGTCTATGTATAGGTTCCTCATGAGCAAAATTAAGTGTTCTGGAATTCCCATTCTTCTCAATGTTATCCATAATTTGCCATGATCCACAAAATCAAGTGTTTTTGCATAGTCAATAAAACACAAGTAAACATTTTTTTGGTATTCTTTGTTTTCAGCCAGGATCCATCTGACATCAACGATGATATCCCTGTTTCTATGTCCTCTTCTGAATCCAGCTCTTATTTCTGGAAGTTCCCTGTCAATATACTGCTATAACTGTTTTTTAATTATCTTCAATAAAATTTTACTTGATTCAAAATGGCCAACACTGGTCCATTTCAGCTCACTAATGCCCAGGATATTGATCTTTATGTGTTGCATTTCATTTTTTACAACTTCCAATTTTCCTAGATTCATACTTCATACATTGCATGTTCTGATTATTAATGGACGTTTACAGCTATTTCTTCTCATTTTGAGTCATGCCATGTCAGCAAACAGAGATTCCAAAAGCTCTACTTTATCCATATCATTAAAGTCAGCTCTACTCTGCTAAGGCAGCTCTTTCCCAGTCATATTTTGAGTGCCTTCCAACATGAGGGGCTTATCTTCCAGCAGTGTATCAGACAATGTTTCAGGGCTATTCATAAAGTTGTCCAGTAATATATCAGACAGTGTTTCACTGCTATTCATAAGGTTTTCCCTGGCCCATTCTTGAGAAGTGGGTGGCCTCTTCCTTCTTCTGAGTCTGTCTCAGACTGGATGCTCATCTGAAACCTCTCCATCATGGGCAACCTTGCTGGCATTTAAACACCAGTGGCACAGCCTCCAGCCTCCAGCAAAATGCAAGCCACTGCAGTATGACAAACTTACAGACAAGTTTATCTTCCTTAGTTGTTCCAAACCACTCTGCTCACTTCCTGGCCTTCCCCCTACCTGTTCCAGTTCCTTCGGCCTGGATCCTGCTTCCTGCCTGGAGGTCTCCCCTTACCTGCTCTGGTTCTGTCAGCCCAGATCCCACTTCCTGCCTGGGGCTCTCCCCTTAAGCGTTCTGGTGGTTGTTGTTGTAATGTGCTGTCGAATCGGACCTGACCCCTCCTTGGGTTTCTGAGGCAGAATCACTACGGAAGTAGATTGCCCCATCTTTCTACATATTCTGGTAGAAAGATGTTTACCTATGTTTTATCAACTATGCAAATGTATTTGACCATGTGGATCATAACAAATTGTGGATAACTATGCAAGGAATGGATTCCAGAAAACTTCATTATGCTCATGAGGAACCTGTACATAGACCAAGAGTTTGAAGAACAAGGAGATACTGCATGGTTTCAAATCAGGAAGGGCATGTGTCAGGGTTGTATGCTTTAACGGTATTTATTCAATCTGTATGCTGAGCAAAAAATTCAGAAAGTGGACTATATGAGGAAGAACGTGGCTTCAGGATTAGAGGAAAACTCATGAACAGTCTGTGATATGCAAATAACACAACATTGCTTGCTTAAAGTGAGGATGACTTGAAACACTAACTGATGAAGATCAATGATTAGTCTTCAGTATGTATTACACCCCAAGGTGAAGAAAATGAAAATCCTTTCATCTGGACCAATAAGTAACATCATGACAAATGGAGAAAAGATTGAATTTGTTAGGGATTTCATTTTACTTGGATCCCTAATCAATATCCATGGAAGCAGCAGTCAATAAATCAGACATTGTATTGCACTGGAAAACTCTGTTGCAAAAGACCTCTTTAAAGTGTTAAGAAGCAAAAATGTCACTTTGAAGACTAAAGCATGCCTAATCCAAGCCAGCTCCTCCTCCTCCCAAAACCTCTGGGAATCGTCATTCGTTGGAGTCAACAGCCAATACACTGCCTGCCAACCTTGAGCTCCTCAGCCCCTGCAGCTGCAAGAGTTGGGAACAGCCTCCAGCTTGACGTTTGATCCAAGAACTTTGGACTTTCCAGCTTCTGTAAGTGTGCTCACTAAGTAAGGAGAGAGAAACTAGCAGAGAAGAGGAGATACAGAAGATAATTCTGGAACCCTGAGCTTTGAAAGGAACAGAAAGAGATACAGAAGGTAATCCTGGAACCCTGAGCTATGAAAGGAACTATACAGAAGTGGATTAGGCACCAACTAGTGAAAAAACCTGAACAAAAACAGTGAGTACAGAGATGGTT
>NW_006921615.1:4490327-4491420 GCF_000298275.1 Orycteropus afer afer
GCTTGCAGACTGAGACAGACTAGGAAGAAGGAGGAGGCCATCCACTTCTCAAAGAATTGGCCAGGGAAAACCTTATGAATAGCAGAGAAACACTGTCTGATGCATTACTGCACAACTTTATGAATAATCCAGAAACATTGTCCAATATAGAGGAGGAAGATGAGTCACTTAGCTTAGAAACCTCTCAAAGAAGGACTGGGCAAGAGCTGCATTATCAGAGTAAAATCAGCCTTACTCATATGGATAAGGTAAAGGTAACCAAGACCTCCGTTTGCAGACGTGGCACCACTCAGAAGAAACAGCGGCAAACATGCATTAATAATCGGAACATGGAATGTACGAAGTATTAATCTAGGAAAATTGGAAGTTGTCAAAAATGAAATGGAACACATAAAGATTAGTATCCTAGACATTAGTGAGCTGAAATGGACTGGTTTTGGCCATTTTGAATCAGACAACCATATGATCTATTATGCAGGGAATGACGGTTTAAAGAGGAATGGTGTAGCATTCATCATCACAAAGAATGTTTCAAGATCTGTCCTGAAGTACAGTGCTGTCAGTGATTGGATAATATTCATACACCTACAAGGAAGACCCATTAATATGACTATTATTCAAATTTATGCACCAACACCAAAGCCAAAGATGAGGAAATTAAAGAATATTATCAACTCTTGCAATCTGAAATTGACCAAACATGCAATCAGGATGTGATAATTATCACTGGTGACTGAAATGCAAAAGTTGGAAATAAAGAAGAATCACTGGCAGTTGGAAAATGTGGCCTTGGTGACAGAAATAATGCTGGAACTCGCATGGTAGAATTTTGCAAGACCAATGACTTGTTCATTGCAAACACCTTTTCTCAACAATACAACACAAATGGCAGCTCTACATGTGGACTTCACCAGATGGGACACACAGGAATCAGATTGACTACATCTGTGGCAAGAGGCAATGGAGAAGCTTAGTATCTTCAGCCAAAACCAGGCCAGGAGCTGATTGCGGAACAGACCATCAACTGCTCATGTGCAAATTCAACTTGAAGTTAAAGACAATTCAAACAAGTCCATGAGAGCCAAAATATGAT
>NW_006921615.1:4492710-4513370 GCF_000298275.1 Orycteropus afer afer
TGGAGGAAGAATCATTAACAACCTGAGATATGCTGATGATACAACTTTGCTTGCTGAAAGTGAGGATGACTTGAGGCACTTACTGATGAAGATTGAGGAACACAGTCTGCAGTATGGATTACGTCTCAATATAAAGAAAAGAAAAATCCTCACAACTGGACCAATAAGCAGCATCACAATAAATGGAGAAAAGATTGAGGTTGTCAAAGAATTCACATTGTTTGGTTCTACAGTCGATGCCAATGGAAGCAGAATTAAACGGCATGTAGCACTGGGGAGGTCAGCTGTGAAGGAACTGTTTCAAGTGCTGAGGAGCAAGGATGTCTCCTTGAGGATTAAGGTGCAACTAACACAGGCCACGATATTTCCAATCGCCTCGTATGCATTTGAGAGCTGGACAATGAATAAGGAAGACCGAAGAAGAGTTGATGCTTTTGAGTTATGGTGCTGGCAAAGAATGCTGAAGGTACCATGGACTGCCAAAAGTACTAACAGATCTGTCCTGGAGGAAGTGCAGCCAAAATGCTCCTTGGAAGTGAGGATGGCCAGACTTCATCTCACCTACTTTGGTCATGTTGCCCAAGGGGACCATTCCCCGGAGAAGGATGTCATGCATGGTAAGGTGGAAGGTCGACAAAAGACGGGAAGGCCTTTGACGAGATGGATTGACCTGGTGGCTGTGACAATGGGCTCAAATATAGCAAGGATCACGGAGCTGGTGCGGGATCGGGCGGTGTTTTGTTCTGCTGTGCATGGGGTCACTATGAGTCAGAAACAACTTGACGGCACCTAACAACAATAATAGCAATCCAAACCATGGTATTTTCCATTGCCTCCTATGCATGTGAAAGCTGGACAATGAATAAGGAAGACCAAAGACAAGTTGATGCCTTTTAATTGGCACCAATTTGGCCATCAATTTGTGGTATTGGCAAAGAATATTGAAAATGCCATGGGCTGCCAGAAGAACGAATAAATCTGTACTGGAAGAAACGTACCTGGAATGCTCCTTGAAAGCAAGAATGGTCTCACCTACTTTGGTCATGTTGTCAGAAGGGACCATTCCCTGGAGAAGGAAATCATGCTTGCTAAAGTAGAGGGTCACCAAAAAAGGGGAAGACCTCCAACAAGATAGATTGGCACAGTGGCTGAACGATGGGCTTAAAGTATAGCAAGGATTGTGAGAATGGCACGTGACCAGGCAGTGTTTCATTCTGTTGTACATAAGGTTGTTAGTAGGAGCTCACTCCGCTGCACCTAACAAGAAAAACAACAAATATATGACAAGATGAAAACGGAAAGGTCTACAAAAGTGGAAATAGTAGGTATGTTCACTATACATTAACTATCCAGAGACACTCCTAAAATCTTTAAATACATGACCATTGTAAGGACCCCCTTGAGCAGGAGGGTCTTTCACCCCTTGTGTTTAGCAGAGCTGTCCTAGCTGTATCTGATGCCGGCTGCTGTAGTAGTCTGCAGCCTCCATATCCCCACTCCGGGACTCGAACCGACTTCCTCCGTAGCCTCAGTCCTCTCCTCTCTGGAGAACCCAGAGCCCCAGCCTTGTCAGAAGCCCTGGTCCCCGCAAGTGCCTCTACCCGCAGGAGCGGTTGATGGAGGACTTGCCCGTCTGCTCTACTGCAGTCTGTTACCCATCTACAGACTTCCCCTTTACGGTCATCATGGTGTCCTTGGCATCATCAATGTCCTGAAAAGTGATAAATCCAAAGGCCGTGGTCGCTGGGGCTCCCTGTGTTTTACAACAACCACTTGAGAGATCTATCTAAACCTGCTCCAGAGACTGCTTGTTGGTGTAAAAACTCAGCCTTCCAACTAGAAGCTTGCCTTCGTCTGATGCCATGGTTGCCACTGAGCGGGACAGATTGCTAACGCAGGCAGGAGGACTGCACAGCACCATGGCCTGAGCTTCCCAGCACGGGAGTCAGCAAAACATATTGATTATGTGGAGAAATAACAATATTTTGGATACATTACCCAAACCCAAACCCACTGCCGATACATTGGACTCATAAAATATATTATTAAAATTAATATCACATTTTTATGTTTACCTTTTTAAGTATAGTTATTTAAGCCTGGTTTGCAGGTTGCATGATAGCAAATGGAGGAGCCAGAGTTTAGTTCTTCTGACTTGAAATTTAGTACTCATTTTAGTATTCGTTCCTTGCTCTCATAGCAAATTCACCCAGTGAAGGTGGTTGGACTACTGCTCATCTACATTTATTTATTCATAGATTCAGATAACAAATATTTATTGAACAGTAACTGTATGCAAAGCCCTGTAGGAGAGTGGTATGATTTTGCTCTGCCCAGAACTCAAAGTCCTGCTGAGGACAAAAGTCTTACATTTGAAAAACTGATAAATGGCCAAGTTTGAGGGTAAATGAGAAGCTAAAAGGAATGCTGTTCAGGAAGGGGAAATGTGAACTGGTTGGAGTAGGTTTTTTTATTTAAAAAAAAAATAAATTGAAGACCAGGCAGCCTAAAATGCAATTTGGTCTTTGAACTTTCTTGAACAATCACTATCCAGGTAGACTAAGTAAGTCTATATGGTAATCTATTTCTACTTGTTTATATTTTAAAAGAAGCCCAAATCAAAAAAAAAAAACAAAAAAAACTAAACTCACTGCCATCGAGTCGATCCTGACTCATAGCAACCCCTGCTTGGGCTTCCGAGGTGGTATCTCTATGGAAGTACATTGCCCAGCCTTCCTTCCGAGGAGTGGCTGGTGGGTTTGAACCGCCAGCCTTCTGGTTAGCAGTGAATTGCCTTAGGTACTACTCCAGCCAGTCACTTTAAATGGCAAGTACTTGCCCCTAGGAAAAGCACCAAAGACTTCTTATTTTGTCCCAATAAAGCTTACTGAAATAAAAATACCCATGCTGTATCTTACAAGTGAATAGAACTGGACAATTCCAAAATTTCATTCTTAAGTGATTAATTATTAAAGGAGAAATTAAAACTGAAACTGTGAGCTGATGAACCATTATCACATTTTCATTTGTGATGATTCAAAGCTGGTATTTGATTTTCGTATCATCTCTTCATTAAATGACATATGTTAAGCCATTTTCTTTATCTTTTCAGCAAGCAAGTACCCTCTCCCAGTGATTTTCACATCATGGTTTATGGACAACTTGCATCAGATCGGTTCACATCATGTCAGTGTTTGAGAGAATGTGGCCTCACCCCAGTTCCATGGAATCAGAATCTCAGGGAGGGTGGCCACAGAATCTATATCTTTACCTGATGATTCCATGTACACTCAAGTTAGGGACGCACTGTAGCTATTCTAGAATACAAACAGCTTGACATCTTGCGTTCTCCCCAGCAAGATCAAAGGGCAGGAGGTGTAGGGTCTAGGAAATATTTTGAAAGGCCTCCAATAGTCTATGGGAGTGGAAGGTATTATTCATAACCCTTTGGTGCCAAGAAATCTGGAACTTCTAAAGCTATGGGCTAATGCATTTTGCATTAGTGATTTAGCATGCAGGAAATCCCTCCACCCACAGTGCTAGGGGCACAAAATATCTTGGCATCCCTTAAATAAACCAAAGTTGGGATTTCAGGTTACCCAGAGCTTCTGATTGCTTACTTTGTTTTCTGAAAGTAAGAAAATGACTACGTACTTTTGTTTTTCCAAGGTTGATGAGTATACCTGGTAATTTTTCTTAATGACATAAATAAAATAGTGCTTTGAAGGGAAGTACTGAGCAAATGGTTCTGAAAAATTGGACTGGTGAAAGACCTTTCCTTCTTGGCAAGAACAGAGCAGTGTGATATGGGTATTGAGACAGGCTTTTACTTGCTGTAGCACAATCCATTGTTCTTGTCAGGTTTAGAGTCTCTTTCTATTCCAGATGGAGTTTGGGTTCCCTTTACATTGGGACATCTATTGAATCTGGGTTATCCCTTGGTAGCATAAAAGATAAAGGCACTCAGATGTTAACCAACAGGTTGGAAGTTTGAGTCCACCCAGAGACACCTTAGAAGACAGGCCTGTGTTAAGTTTGTGTGTCAATTTGGCTGGGCCTGGTTAGTGGCTGGGCAGCTGGATGTAGTATTCCCCATGATGAGACTGATAATCAACCCCATGGTGGAATCTACCATGAGCAGCTGAGTAGCTGTTTTAGGGATGTGGTCTACTTCCCATATATAAGAAGCAGCTTTGGGAATGGTCTCTAGCTTATGGCACACTTGAACCTTACATGTAGCCAAGTTGTTGTTCAGCAACCTGCCATGCTCTGCCAATCTTGGGATTTTTAATGGACTTGAATTAATGGCCTGCTGTGTGGTTTGGTAATATCAGGACTGTGTGTTACTTGCAGACCTTGGATTTGTCAGCCTCAGCAGCTAGTAGCCGTCTGAGTGAAGAAAAGCCTCCAGCTTCAGTGGGCTGGGAGCAGGAGGCAGAGCTGAAGCCCAAGGTTGAGGGACTTTCACTTAGCCCCTAGAGCCTAGCACTTTGAACTCAGACGTAAAGCCTCCAAATGTAAGAATAAACTCCTGTTTGGTAAGACCATCCCAGTTGTGGTATATTGCTGTCGAAGCAGCACTGGGTAACAAGAATAGCCTGGCAATCTACTTCTGAAAAATGAGCCTCTGAAAACCCAGTGGACCCCAGTTCCATGTGATACACATGGGGTCACCAGGAGTCAGTCTTCTTAGTGGCAATTTTTATTGAGTCTGGACACTATTATTTTTTAACATTTCATTTTGAATGAATTTTAGACTCACAGGAAGTTGCAAAAATAGTAAAATGAAGTCCTGTGTGCTTTTTTACTCAGCTTTACCCAAAGATAAATTCTTTTTTTTTTCCTCAAGAAAATGTGGTACAATACATATGGCAAGAAATTTCCCATTTTAAGTGTACAATTCCATGACGTTAATGACTGAATTGTATACTTAAATTAACTTGCAATGTTGTCCAGTCATCAACACCATCCATTTCCAAAAGATTTTCATTACTCCAAACAGAAACTCAATGGCCCTTTAGCATAAATTTCCTCAATGATTACATCTTGCATAATAATAGCATATTATCAAAAGCAGGAAATTGAAATATGTAAAATTTTATTAACTACACTACAAATTTGGCCATTTCTATGTGGTGTCTAGGCAAGATGGCAAGGAACAACCTAGGGAAGCATCTTCTGATACAGTCTAGATATGTACCAGCACATAACACCACATGTTGTAGTAAGGCTTCCAACTATGGATATTCCACAAAGAGCAGCCTTATACCCTTGGGAAGGTGGCAACATTTTCTTTGCCATGAGGACTAGCTATGATCTCTTCTTCACATTACAGTGATTTTTTCAGCTCAGTGTTTCTGAGGGCTTCAAACATATAACAAAGAACTGTCTGTGCATTTATATTAAACTAGTTTTATTACAGGGGGCAGTGGTAGTTCAGTGGTAGAATTCTTACCTTCCTGCAGCAGACCCAGGTTTGATTTCCAGCCAGCATACTTCATGCACAGATACCACTGTCTGTCAGTGGAGGGTTGCATGTTGCTATGATGTGGAACAGGATTCAGTGGAGCTTTCAGACTAAGACAGACTGTGAAGAAAAATCTGGTGGTCTATTTCTAAAGATCATCCAATAAAAACCCTGGATTGCAACAGTTTGAACCCATTGTGCATGGAGTTGCCATGGATCAAGGGCCAACTTGATGACAGCTATCAACAGCAATAATTTTATTCACATGGCATTAGCCCTTGTTCACGTAAATAGACACCTCAAACAGACACACGCCCTAGAGAGAACAATCATGGGAGAAGGAAGGGCTTCTTATGCACAGGGAGACAGCTCAGGGGGCAGGAGAGTATGGAGGGATGGTCACTGGGAAGAGGTAACTATGGGGAGGAAGTGGGAGGGGAGCTGTTGCATTGTGGTAAACTGTGGTCAATGACATGAGACAAAGTATATGTGAACTGTTGTATGGAAAGTGAATTTGCTCTGTAAATCTTCACCCAAATCACAATAAATTAAAAAAAAAAAAAGAAATCCATTTTTTTCCTTTTAGGAAATGTTTAACATCTTCCTTCCCCCCTCCCCCCCACATTTCACATTGATGTACTCTGGAGAATTACTATTTTTATCCATTGTTCTGGGCATTTATGAGCCCTTTCCATCTGAAAGCTCTTATACATCTGTTCTAGGAAATGTTCTTAAATTATTCTTTGCTGGTTTCTCCCTCCATTTCTTTTGTTCTCTCTTCTTTTCAAACTCCTATTATTCACATTTATGCTTTCTGGATTAATTCCCCAATTTTATTACATTTTCTCTTTCATTTCTTTCTCTATGTCATTCATTCCTATTCTCTGAATAATGATTTCTTAAATTTTGTCTTTCACCTATGCTAGTGAGGGGCATTTTGTAAAAAAAAAAAAAAATTCTTCATTCCTTCCAAGATGCACATTTTTTCACATTTAAAAATTGCTGAAATAAAGATATACTGCATAAATAATGGCACATTAGGCTGACTATTGTCCATGCAGCAGTCACAAACTTGCCATTGCCTGTGCATATGCAAACTTGACATGACTGTTTACATTGTTATTTCTCCAATTGAGTTATATGCATTGTTGATACCATACACGTCAGTATATGTGCCAAGAAATGCAACTGAAGGCATGAAAAATGCCAAATCCTTTAGAATAAATCAGAAAACTTTCAAAGTAACAAAAAGCTGCTGTGACCAAATTGTACATGTGTAGAATTATCATTGAAGCATCAAACCTCAATTTGTCAGAAACTTCCTACTGATTTTGAGCAAAGCTATATGATATTCAGTGATGTGTGATTCAATTGTGAAAAAAATGAAACTATGATTTAAGTAAAATAAAAAGTGTTAGATTCATCAAAAGGTTTTTCCAAAAGAGTAAAAAGAGACTTACAGATTGGGAAAAAATATTTGGTAACAACATGTCTGACAAGGGAATAATCTCTAAAATTTATAGAAAACTTCAACACCTCAACAACAAAAAGACAAACAATCTAATTTTAAAATGGGCAGAAGATATGAACCAACACTTCACCAAAGAACACATTCAGGCAACCAACATACACATGAAGAAATCTCATGATCATTAGTCATTAAAAACAAAACAACAGAAAAACAAACAAACAAACAAACTCACTGCCATCCAGTTGATTGCAACTCATAGCAATCCCCTTTGGGTTTCTGAGGCAGTAAATCTTTACAGACATAGATTGCCCTATCTTCCTTCCAAGGAGTGGCTGGTGGGTTTGAACTGCCAAACTTTTGCTTAGCAGTCAAATGCCTTAGGCACTATGCCAGCAAAGTTCCTTCATTAGTCATTAGAAATATGCAAATCAAAACAACAAATGCTGGCAAAAGTGTGGAGAAATTGAGACTTTCATACACTCTTGGTAAGACTGTAAAACTGTACAACCACTGTGGAAAATGGTATGACACTTCCGGAGAAAAGTTGGAAATAGAAATATCATTTGATCCAGCAATCCCACTACTAGGTATCTATTCTAAAGAGAGAAGAGCTAGGACACCAATAAGTATACATACACCAATATTCGTTGCAATATTATTCACAATAGCAAAAAGATAGAACTGACCTAAGTGTCTACCAATGGGTAAATGGACAAACAAAACTATAATATGTATACACAGTGGAATAATATGAACATGAAAGAAATAACAAAGAATCCATGAAACAACTCAATATGGATGAACTTGGAGGACCTTATGCTGAATGAAATTAGTCAATCAGAAAAGGACAAATATTGTAGGAGACCACTGGTGGAAAATGTCAAGAAAAGAGTTACATGCAGAAAGAAAGATTTTTTTTGTTGTTGTTGTTACTAGGGAGGGGGGAAGAGAAAATCACTAACTAGAAAAGAGACATGTATTAATTTGGGTGAAAGGAAAAGCAATATAAAATAAGGGTTGATCAGCACAATATCTGTAAGGCAAAGAAAGACACTGAGAGGTACACAAGAGTTATAGATAACAAGGATAAGTACTATTACCTACAGAATCCTGCAATATCAGTAATAATAAACAATAATCCACAAATGGATATATAGGCAGACATTTAAGCTGAACAGATGTAGGTGATTGGGACTATACCCACAACCATATAAGCTTTGGCAGAAGATATTTCTGCATATGTATGTGCTGTAAATATATTCCTGTATATAGTAGAACAAACAAGGGGCAAAGTTATGAAAACTTCCTAGCCATAACTAGACACCTTGTAGGAATGAGTCACTGGGCAAGTTGGCTTAGGACAGTAGGGCAGCTAAGTCAATTGGCATAGCATAGTTCACGAAGACAATGTTCTATAACCTACTTTGGTAAGTAGTGACTGAGGTCTTAAAAGATAGCGAGCAGCTATCTAAGATACAACTAGTGGTGTATCACCATCCGGAGGAAAGAAGAATGAAAGAAATCAAAGACTCAGGGAAACAGTCCAAAGGACTAATGGACCATGTGAACCACAGCCTTCACTACTCTGAGACTAGAACTAGATGGTGCCTGGCTGCCACTACAGACTGCTCTGATTAACCACAGAAGGTCGTGAACAGAATGGGAGAAAAACGTGAATAAAAACTCAAAATCATAAAAAAAAGACTGGTATGGCAGAGACTGGTGATTCGAACACTGAGATTCGACCCCTTTGACACCCTTCAAACCTAGAATTGAATCCACTCCCAAGGATCATCTTGCAGCCAAACAACAGACAGGCCTATAAAGTGAAAAATAACACTCATGAAGAATGTACTTCTCAGAATAATCAATCATACAAGACCAAAAGGGCAACATTTGATCAAAAACAAAGCCCAGAGGGCAGGAAGGGGCAGGAAAGAATGAGGAATAGAAATGGGGAATCCAGGGAAGAAGCAGGAAGAGTACTGTTATGTTGAGAAAATTGCAACTAATGTTACAAAGCAAAATATATATAAATTGTTGAATGGAAAAGGAATTTTTTTTAAAACTTGTACCCAAGCCACATTAAAAAAAAATAATAAAAAAAAGGAGAAAGAAGAAAAAAGTGTTATATTCAAAATTTGAAAAACTGAGTGTCAGTAACGCACACACTGCGGACTCATAGCAACCCCTCCTGGGTTTCTGAGGCAGTATCACTGCAGAAGTAGATTGCCCAACCTGCCTTCTGAGGAGCGGCTGGTGGGTTTGAACGGCCAGCCCTCTGATTAGCAGTCAAATGCCTTAGGCACTACGCCACCAGAGCTCCTCATGTTTGGTAAAGTAGAGGGTCAACAATGAGATGAATTGACACAATGGCTGCAACAATGAGCTCAAGCATAGCAAAGGTTGTGAGGAGGATGCAGGACCAGACAGTGAGTTGAAATCAACTCAACAATGTTTAAGTGTGAAATTCAGTAACATTAATTGCATTCAACATGTTCTGCAATTGTCACCAATATTCTTTTTCAAATGTTTCCAGTCTCCCTAAACAGAACCTCAATATCCCTAAGAAATAAGTCCTCATTTCCTCCTCTCCCTAGTCCTCAGTAATCACTAATAAACTTTTATATCCATGCATTGACTTATTTTAAATATTTCATATAAGTGGGGTTTACAGTATGTGTCCTTATTTCACTCAGCATGTTTTCAAGTTTCATCCAGGTCACACCATTTATCAGAACTTCATTTCTCTTTATGGATAAGTAGTATTCCATTGTAAGGTATACCACATTTTGTTTATCCATTCATCTATTGGTGGACACTTGGATTATTTCCCCCTTTTGATTATTGTGAGGAGCTCTGGTGGTGTAGTGTCTAAGGTACTCACCAGCCACTCCTCGGAAGAAAGATTGGGCAATATACTTCTGTAGTGATAACACCTCGGAAACCCAAGGAGGGGTCACTATGATGGCAGTAAGTTTGGTTTTGCTTATTGTGAATAATGCTGCACTGGACATTGATGTATATCTTGGTTTATTTTGGTAGATCCTTTAGGTAGGTCTGGCCATAACTCATAATGGAAACATTAGCACAAGTGTTGATCAGCTTTGGAGCCAGTAGAGTCCTTTTCTGCATCTAATCCACAACATCAGTAGCAGGTGCCAGGACTATATCCCACAGAGAAACTGGGCCATATAGGTTTTAAGTTGAATTGGTTCTGAAAGAGGTCCTGGTTTTGCAGGTCTTCTCTGGTGTCTAGGGTATCTTATAGGCTACTGAATGAGATCTTAGTAATAGTAATGTATAAATATTTTCACTATATGTGAAGCATGGAGAAAATGTATGTACCTTCCTAAATAGGCATAATTTGAAAGTACAGATATGACTGGGTATATGATACACATCTATTCTGATATTTATACTCTTAAACATATTGCTTGGAATATATGACAAAGGCACAAGATTGATTCAAAACTCACAGAGATAGTGAGAAAATTGAACTCTATTTGGAATCCTGATTATATTTATGATATAATATCAATGGATCCTACAATCAGCAGGGGAAATCACTGCAGCTCTGTATAGTATATTCTTGAATTAAATTGATATCTACTTAATCAGATTTTGCTGTGTAAAGGATATTTGTGGCAGAACCAGGAAACACAATAAGAAAGATGATCAGAATAAATGAATTTAAAAATGCAATGTATATGATAGAACCACATAAATGATAAATCTTTTGTCTTCTTTCTCAAGCATGATCTTCAACCTGAGACAGATGTGAAGAAAGCATCTAACTGCTTGAAATGAAAGCAGGGCTGTTGGCTTAGATAAATGACACCCCAGAGTCCTTAAAGAACTTGCAGATGTGATCACAGGACTGAACAGAGCAAGATCAGGGGGAATGTGGAGACCTCCAGAGACCAGAAATGGGCAAATGAGTTCCAGATTTCCCAACACTGCAGGAAAGATGACCTTTGGATTTATGCACTGGGGAAGTTTAATGTGGTGCTTCAGCAAAACTCCAGAATGGATGACTAAAGGGATTTTGTGAGTGTTGACTCAAGAAATTGGTGACTGCTAGGCCCATGCAGACCAACCTTACCTCTATTTATAATGCTTGACTGGAGGATCAGGAAAATTCCACAGTCAGAAGTTATTTATCCTAGCAAGATGCTGACTGAATGTTTCATGACATCTTTGTGGATAGAGAAATGTGGACTAGGTGGTTCCAAGTGTCTGCCATATTAAAGAATTTATTACATGAGACCTTAGTTGTAAGATGGCAAAAGTAAATAAAATTATCATAACAGAAATTCTTATAAACTTTTTTAAACCAATGAATTGTTAGTTAGATTTTAAAAAGAAAAAGAAAGAAAACCAAAATGCAAACTCACTGCCAACGAGTTGATTCCAACTCATAGCAACCACTTTGGGTTTTGAAGGAGGCAAATCTTTACAGAAGTAGATTGCCCTATCTTCCTTCCAGAGCAGCTGATGGTTTTGAACTGCCCTTCCCTCCAGCAGCCAAATGCCTTAGCTGCTGCACCACCAAAGCTCCTTTTTGGATAGACAGTCACACATTAAAATATCCCTTTTCACTTAACATTAGCATCTGCCCCAGACCCAGGTATCAGTGTCATTTTCTGTTGGCTACTTACGGATGATTTAAAAATAGGTACCATATCCCCATTTTTAAATAAATATACGAATACATGGATGCTTATGCTGTGCCAGCACTGTTGTACATGCTTTGCTCATATGGACTTGTTTAATCCTTAACAAAACTCTGCTGTTAGTTGCTATGGAGCCTATTCTAACTCACAGCAACCCCATGTGTGCAGAGTAGAACCGTGCATAGGGTTTTCAAGGCTGTGACTTTTCAGAAGAAAATCTCTGCTTGTCAGAGCAAATTCACTTGCCTTCTGAGGTACCTTTGGATGGGTTCAAATTGTCAACCTTTTAGCTAGTTGTCAAGCACTTACCTGTTTACTCCACCAAAACTACGAGGTGAATATTATTAACTCAGCTTACAGATGAGAAAATTGAGGCACTGAAAAGTAATTTAACTTGCCCAAAGTAGAGTGAGTGACAGAGTAGGATTTGACCGTCAATAATCTGGATCTAGAAACCATTTTAATAGCTATTTTATTTATAGGAATTCAGATCAATTGCAAAAGATGTATGATTTCAAGAAGTCTTTCAGAGAACTCAGAGGGAGTTCAGAGGGAGACTCAAAGTCAAAAGCTAAGGAGAATCTGGAAGAGTCAGACTTTTAGTTGAGGATGAAAAAAAAAAATTGACTAAGGTATCAAAGGCCAGAGAAGTGAGTTATTTAACTATAAGTGTGAATACCTTGGGAAAACACAATATTTTTGCAAAACTGACAATCATTATTATGATCTGAAAGTCAAAATAAAATGAAGACTGCCATTTCTTGCTGTCACACAGTTTTACAAGAAAAATTCTAATACCCCCCAAAATAACAGAAGTTGAGTACATTCTCAACTTTTACATTCTCAAAATTGATTAATATTAATGTTGAGGTAAAACGAATACATTTGTAAAACTATTGGTCTTATTTTTAATATTAATTCCAGTCAAACACTATTTTTAATATTTACCAATTTTCCCCATTTTAAGTGGATTTAAATGGTCTTTTTTTCTCATTACTTATTTTGCTCAGCTATTGATCCTCTATATTATTATTCCAGCTGGTTGATACAACCATACCCAAAGACTATGAATTGATCAGTGTCGAATTGTAGGTTTCCAAAGACCCTTGTTTTAAGATTTTAATCCAGGACACTAATGAAAATCTATTAGACTTGCTTTTTAAATAATTTGATGTTGAAATCTTGGAAAGGATAGTTTATATGATGGATAACAGAACCAAGGTTCACAAAGATTTCGGGGACTAAGACATGAATTAAAACCATAAGATAAATTTCAACTAGAAAAAAAAAATTGCTTTTAGGTTAAAAGACAATATTTTTCATGAATGCAGGAGAGAAAAAAATTTGCCCATTTACTGACTCAAAAGTATAATTTAGATGTTTGATGACATTCTAATATTAAACTAAGTGATCTTAGTTTACCATATCCTAACTAGACTTCAAGGAGTTCTAGTGGTACAATGACTAAAGCATTTGACTGCTAACCAGAAAGCTAGTTGTTCAAACCTACCAGCTGCTCCATGAAAGGAAGATGGAGCAATCTACTTCCAAAAAGATCTGCTGCCTTGGAAACCCAATTGGTGTGTTGCTGTGAGTCAGTATCGACCCTATGGCAGTGAGTTTGGTGAGTTAACTAAACTTCATGTTGAGTACCATCCAGTTCTATATATCATTTTTAATGAGTAACTGGTATAACCTGGAGTGTGATCAGGATATCAAAATACTTAAAAACAATGTCCTATAATAAATAATTAAATTGGAATGTTACATCTTTAGGAGATATCTTAGTTAGCTAGTGCTGCCATAACTCAAATACCGCAAGTGGGTGGCTCAACAAACAAATTTATTTTCTCACAATTTTGGAAACTGAAAGTTCAAACCAGATTCTTGGCCGTGTTGATTCCTTCCTTGTAGGTAGTCTGAGGTATTCTTTGGTTCCTGGGCTTATAGCCGATCCTCACATGGTGTCTACTTCCCCCTGTGTGTGCCTCTATGTCATCTGCTCTTTTTACAACTCAGAAGTGATTAGCTTTATGATGCACCATCATTAACATAATAAAAGAAACCCTATTTCCAAAAAGAATTACAATGAAAGGTATAGAGTTAGGATTCCAACATATAGGTTGGGGCACATAATTCAATTCATAACAGGAGATTATACAAAAGGAATATATAAGAACAATTTTTAGATATTTGATGTATACATTCAGATATTTGGAATATAAAAATAGTTTTTATTGTTTGTTCCAAAGAACCCAAGGGTAAAACTAATAAAGAAGTATATTTTGTTTTAATATATTTTAAGGGCTTTTTAACAATCAGAGTTCAGAAATTGTCCAGGAAAACAGTGACCCTTCTGTCCCTGGAAGTGTTTAAGCAGCTAGTTCAAGCACAACCTGTCAAAGAAGCTGTGGAAGGAACTGGTACTTTAAGTGGGAAACCAATGCCTTCTGATCTAAGATACTAAGATGTACTTCTTGTTGTTGTTGTTATGTGCCATCGAGTCAGACCTGACTCATAGTGACCCCTCCTTGGGTTTCCGGAGGCAGTATCACTACGGAAGTAGATTGCCCCATCTTTCTTCAGAGGAGTGGCTGATGGGTTTGAACCGCCAGCCTTCTGATTAGCAGTCAAGTGCCTTAGGCACTATGCTACCAGAGCTCCCAAGATGCACTTACCACTACATATTTGTTTGTTTGTTTTTAAGTTATATCTTTTAGAATGCTGTTAGTTGCAAATAAAATGCCTAAGGAATTTGACTGCTAAACAGGAGGTTAGTGGTTCAATCCCACCAGCCCTCTGTGGAAAGAAGGGGCAATCTACTTCTGTAAAGATTTACTGCCTTGGAAACCCAGTGGGGGTTGCTATAAGTCAGAATCCACTCAATGGCAGTGGGTTTGGGTGCTTTTTTTGTTTTTTTTTTTGGTATCAGCAACTTAATTATAAAGACATTCGGTTATCTCATATCACATGTCATTGGAAGCAGGCATTCCCAGGGTTCATTGAACTAAATTTAGTGACCTAAGCTAAGACTTAGTGATATCTTTGGGGATCCAAGCCCTTTCCATCCTTCTCTTTATAATCCTGTTGTCTTTTGTCCCCAAGCAAGAGAAGGCAGCCCCATGGTCTCTAGACCGATGCCAAGTGCTGAGTAAACACAGACACGCAGTGCATAAATAAAAATTGACACAAGGCCAGTCCCCAAAATGTGAAAATAATACAGGTCCCCACTTTCCCACTTCTCCATCTCTGACACCAGCCACTCAAGTGACATTTTCTCTCTCAGACCCTAGCCACCCAAGGTTAGATCAGACCTCATGTCCAGGTATCCTGAGCTGGGTCAAAACATGCCTGGCCACTTAAGACCAGGTCACTGGTGACCAGCTGTAGGCTCAAGAGTCTGCACAACTCCCTATACTTCAGACCAGCTAGTCTCCCCCACCTGCTCTCTCTCTCTAGTCTCTGGGGCTAGGGCACAAACTAGAAATGACTCTATCCTTTTTCATCAACTGCCTGTGCAGCCTTTCCCTACCACTCAGTCACCCAAAATTGGGTCTACACAAATCTGTACTGCCAGCCCATGCTGCTCATCGCCCCTGTGAGTTCAACAATTTGCTAGAATGACTCACAAAGCTCTTCAAAATTATTACCTATACTTAACAGTTAGCCACATATTATAACTGGAAAGGATACAAGGGAAGAGACAGATCAGGCATCAGGATGTCACACCATCTCCCATTCATGGGTGTTCTCACTCTTCCTGAAAGCCCCCAAAGAGAGAAATTCAAGGGCCAAGGTCCTCAGTGAATATGCGTACATTAATGAATATGCATGCTTGAGGCTTTAGCTACAAAGATCCAAGCTGAATATGCGTGAGTGCATCATGCTCCCCACCCCCACTTCCTGAGGACTGTTGCCAGACTGGTCAAGATGGGATTTTTGTAGCCCCCTACATATTTACACTTGTTTAAGCTTGGCCTACTTGTTTTAGAAAGACAAAAAGAACCTTAATTGCTAGGCTATTTTCAGAAACCAGACACAAAAAGCCAAACTTAATTCTTTGTACCACAATAAAAGTCAAAGAGAGGATACATAGTAAAGCCAGCGTAGTGAGAAAGTTTTCCTCATGGTTCTTTCCTTTCACTGGAGAAGGAAATCTTACCCACAAGAGATCCTACCCCTGCAAAATCCCTCAAACATTTCCATGACCAGAGCAGGGATCTTGGGGACCTTGCCTAGCTTCAGTGGAGCCTAGGAAAGTTGTGTCAGCAGTTACTTTCTCTAGGAGTCAGGCTTCATCAAGAAGAAGAAGGGGCAAGGAAATGACTGTTATGTGAGTAACGAAAAGTATTTGCTGCAGTACCTGGGTTCTATTCTATTAGAAGTAGCATCTACACTTTTTAATTTATACTCTTTAGAGGTAAATGTTTCCCACATGCTATTGCAAACACTGGGAGCTCTGATGGCATAGTACCTAAGGCATTTGACAGCTAACCAGAAGGCTGATGGCTCAAACCCACCAGCCACTCCTTGGAAGGAAGGTTGGGCAATCTTCTTCCGTAGTGATACCGCCTTGGAAACCCAAGGAGGGGTCAATATGAGTTGGATCTGACTATATGGCAATGAATTTTTTTTTTATTGTGAACATTTTCAAAACTGCAAAAATATTGAAAGAATTGCACAATGAACACCCATATACCTGCCACCTAAATTCTACAATTGACATTTTAATATATTTCTTTCATCACATTCATCCCATCTATCACTCCATCTTGTTTTAATTCATTTCAAAGTAAATTGCAGGTATTAGTAACTTCATCTCTAAACACTTCGGCATGCACATCATGAAGCAGAGCTCAAAATATTTTTATGATTTTTTTAAGGTAAAATTTCAATGAAGTTCACAAATACTAAGAGGACCAATTAATAAGCACCATTGGCAAATGCATGCCAATTGTCCTCTAAAGGACAAACTACAGTGAGATAAGACATTGGGGAGGACATAGACACAAAGTATTTCCCAAAGTTCCTGCTACTCTCTGTTACTGATTTTGTTGTAGACAAAAACCATGATACGTGAGGTGTGTTAGTTAAGATTAAACAAAAAAAATGCCACTGCCAACAAGTTAATTCTGATTCAAAGCAACCCTATAGGAGAGAGTCAAACTGCCCCACGGGGTTTCTAAGGCTGTAAATCTTTATGGAAGCAAACTACCTCACCTTTCTTCCATGGAGTGGCTGGTGGATTCAAATCCCTGAACTTTTGGTTAGTAGCTAAATCCCCTAACCACTGCACACCAGAGCTCCTTAATTAAGATTAGATTCAGAAAAAGCTTAAAATACCAGCCTCATGAGACTTCATTTCATGTACTTTGGACATGTTGTCTGGAGAGATCAGTTTGGAGAAGGATATCATGCTTGGTAAAGTAGAGGGCCAGTGAAAAAGAGGAAGACTCTCAATGAGATGGATTGACACTGTGGCTGCAATAATGGGCTCAAACATAGCAAGGATTGTGAGGAAGGTACAGGACTGGCCAGTGTTTTGTTCTGTTGTACACAGGGTCAATATGAATCAGAACCAACTCAAGAGTATCTAACAACAACAACAAACCAGAGCTTAAATATGATAGAAGTTTGTTCCTCTCTCAAATAGAGGTCTAGAGGCCAGCAAGCTGGGGCTACCATGACAGCTTCATAAAGAATCAGGTAACCAGGTGTTTTGATTACCTAATGCTGCTCTAGTAGCATAGTGGCTAAGGCACTTGACTGCTAACCAGAAGGCTGGCAGTTCAAACCCACCAGCCACTCCTCGAAGGATGATGGGGCAATCTACTTCCTTAGTGATACTGCCTCAGAAACCCAAGGAGGGGTCGCTATGAGTCGGGTCTGACTCAATGGCACATAACAACAACAACAACAATGCTGCTCTAACAGAAAAATACAATAAATGGGATGGCTTAAACAAACACAGATTTATTCTCTTATAGTTTAATATGTTGGAAGTCTGAGTTCAAAGTGCCAGCAGTATGGGCTGGGTGAAAGCCCCTCAACCTTGGGCTTCAGCTCTGCTTCTTGCTCCTGGCCCACTGAAGCTGGAGGCTTTTCTTAATTCAGACTCATGCTGGCTGCTGAGGTAGCAAACTCAAGGTTGACAAGTAAAAAGGGGCAGTCCCAAAATTATCAAACAACACTACAGGCCACTAGTTCATGTCCAGAAAAAGTCCCAGCGAAGATCAGCAGGACATGGCATGCTGCTGAATGAAGACTCTACTACACACAGGGTCCAACCATGCCAAAAAGCTGCAGAAACTTTGCTCAAAACTGCTCCTTATATATTATATATACTCAGCTGCATCAGTAGATGCCACCATGGAGTTGATTACCTATCTCATCATGGGGAATACTACATCTAGCTGCCCAGCCACTCAAAACCAGGTCCAGCCAAGTTGACACATAACCTTAACTACCACACCAGGTTCATTCCAATAAATGAAAGAAAGCTCTTCTCTCACCCAGAACTCCATAAGAAAGAAATGAGCTCACTCTCTTTTAAGATATTTTTATCTCCAGCCAGATGATAAGTGCAGGTAGAATTGACAAAAAATATATTCCATTTCCTAACACTTAAAATGTGACTAATATAAACTGAGATGTGCTCTAAGTGTAAAATGTACTAGACTTCAAAGACTCAGTATAAAAAAAGGAATGCAAAATAGCTTGATAATTTTTATACCGACTACAAAACAAAAAAATAATATTTTGGATATACTGGGTTAAATAAAATGTGTTATTAAAATTAATTTCACCTGTGCCGTAGGACAAAATGGCAGAGTCTCATTGAGATTAAAAGTAAAGAGTTTTTATTGACAGGCAAAGCAATTTGCAAATTGGAATTCCCAAGGGCCAGAGGGAGAGCTCTGGTGGCGTGGTACCTAAAGCATTTGACTGCTAACTGAGAGGCTGGCCATTCAAACCCACCAACCACTCCTCCGAAGGAAGATTGGGCAATCTATTTCGGTAGAGATACCTCCTCGGAAGCCAAAGAAGGAGTTGCTATGAGTCAGAAATGACTCAATGGCAGTGAGTTTGGTTTTGTTTTTTGGTAAGGTCCAGAGGATTCTGAACTAAATGATGCAGGAGGAGATAGTTCAGGGAGTTTTTATAAGAAAATACAAGGAACTTTAGTAAAAATTCAATGATTGGTTGACATTTAGGTAAAGGTTACAAAGTTGAATCACGGTATATTTGATTGGTAGGAGATTATATAAGTTTCCAAAATTACATTTCTTAAAAGTTACAAAGTAATCATTAAATGGGGTGCTCCACACCTTGAAACAATCATGGTACCCTCCTTGTGTGACTACAAGAAAGACAATCATAATTCTAAAGTTTATTTTGAGTAAGCACTTATTCTCAGAATTATTTTGGACTTGGCTTTCTAAACAGCAAGCAAAACCTTTAAGCAAACAAACTTACATTGTTTTCTGAGATTATAACCAAGTAATTTTCTCATGGTATAATCGAGAGTTACAGGAATGGCAGGCTAGATTCCTGATACTGAGGTTACTTTTGATTTAAAATGAAGGTTTAGTCTTAGACTTTAGCATAGCCACTATTTCAAGTTGGGAGTCTTAAGTTAATTTGGGGTGTTCTGACTTAATTTTCCTTTTTGATCATGAATCTCAGAAAGATTCCTTGTTTACATTGTAAGATTTCTACTTTGCTGGGCTAGAAGTCTCATTTTCAGTGTGAATTGGTTCTCAGATTTTTCTGATCACCCACAAAAGAGTAACTCATCTTTGGCAACATCTTTTTGGATGTAAGTCTATCTCCACAGAAATCTAAGAATCCGAACACTGATCAGAGAGCTGGGCACCACTGGATGTGAAATAGTGGGTTGGGAGAGGAAGGATCTGGACCAAAATAAGAGACCTCACTTGACAGGATGAGGAGGCCAAGATTATGGTGAGAAGGTAAAGTGAGGTGAATAATTGTGTTTTTGTAAATATATGATTTTTTTTTTTCCATAGGAATGGAGTTAGTAGCTTGTTTGGATATATTAAACATACATTTCATACAACATTTGATGATACAGATCACTATAGCAACAACAATGGGTATAAATAAACCAGTTTGTAAAATAGAACAAAGCTAGATCTTATGCCTTGCAGGCAACCAACTAAAATGTCTAAAATGGAACAGTCAGCCATAAGAAGCATAGAATGAAACCAGGTAGCTTTCTGGCAGATTTGTTTAATATTTTGTTTCACTCCATCTGAAGAGTTTATACTACTGAGAGTTGCCTTTTCAAAGTAGATTTGACCTTAATGTTATGGATGGAGTAAAGCTTTTGTGACCTTCATTTGTTGTGGCATACCTCAAAATGAGAAGATACAGTTGCAAACATCTATTAATAATTGGAACATGGAATGTAGGAAGTAGGAATCTAAGAAAACTGGACCTTGTCAAAAATGAAATGGAATACATAAAGATTGATACCCTAGGCATTGTTGTTGTTGTTATGTGCCATCAAGTTGGACCTGACTCATCGCGACCCCTCCTTGAGTTTCCGAGGCAGTACCACTACAGAAGTAGATTGCCCCATCTTGCTTCCGAGGAGGGATTGGTTGGTTTGAACTGCCAGCCTTCTGGTTAGCAGTCAAGTGCCTTAGGCACTATGCTACCAGAAATTAGTGAACTAAAATGGACTGGTGTTGGCCATTTTGAATGAGATAACCATATGATCTACTGTGCTGAGAAAAATAAATTGAAGAGGAATAGCGTGCAATTCATCATCACAAAAAATGTTTCAAGATCTATCCTGAAGTACAATGCTGTCCCAAAAAAACAAACTCACTGCCATTGAGTTGGTTCTGACTCATAGTGACTTTCATTGGATTTCCAAGGCAGTAAATCTTTACAGAAGCAGTTGCCCAGTCTTCCTTCCACAGAGTGGCTGGTGGGTTTCAACCACCAACCATCTGGTTAGCAGTCAAGTCCCTTATGCACTAATATCCATACACCTATAAGGAAGACCAGTTAATAT
>NW_006921615.1:4514180-4516068 GCF_000298275.1 Orycteropus afer afer
TTGAACCGCCAGCCTTCTGGTTAGCTGTCAAGTGCCTTAGCCACTATGCTACCAGAGCTCCCAGAAGAGTACTAGTAGGTGAAAAATATGGCCCTGGTAATAAAAATGAGACCAGATGATAGAACTTTGCAAAGCTAATGACTTATTCATTACAAATACCTTTCTTTATTCAACAACATGGACAATGCCAGATGGAATACACAGGAATCAGATTGACCACCTCCGTGGAAAGAGGTAATGGGGAAGCTCAGTATCTTCAACCAAAATAAGGCTACGAGCTGACTATGGAACACACCATCGATTACTCACTCATGTGCAAGTTCAATTTGAAGCTGATGACAATTGAAACAAGTCTATGAGAGCCAAAATTTGATCTTGATTATATCCCACCTGAATTTAGAGACCATCTGAAGAATAGGTGTGAAGCATTAAACATTTAGTGACCTAAAACCAGAAGAATTGTGGGATGACATCAAAAACATCATCCATGAAGAAAGTTGTTCTGGTTACCTAGTACCGCTCTGACAGGAATATACCACAAATGGGATGGCTTAAACAAACAGTTTATTCTTACAATTTGGAAGCTGTAAGTCTAAGTTCAAAGTGCCAAGCTCTAGGGGCTGGGTGAAAGCCCCTTAACCTTGGGGTCCAGTTCTGCCTCCAGGTCCCAGCTCACTGACCCAGAGGTGTTTCTTCACTCAAACAGTTGCTGGCTGCTGAGGCTGCCAAGCCCAAGGTTGTCAAGGAAAAAGGCACAGTCCCGATATTACCAAATCACACAGCAGGCAATTAATTCAAGTTCATTGTAAGTCCCAAGGTTGGCAGAGCATGGCAGGCTACTGAGCAATGACATGGATATATGCAGGGTCCAAGCATGCCATAGGCTAAAGACCATTCCCAAAGCTGTATCTTATATACAGGAAGCAGACCACATAACCAAATGTGAAAGCCCCTTGACCTTGGGCTTTAGCTCTGCCTCTTGCTCCCGGTCCAGTGAAGCTAGAGGGTTTTATTCACTCAGGCAGCTACTGGCTGCTGAGGCTAACAAGCCCAAGCTGACAAATAAAATGGCACAGTCCCGATGTTACCAAACCACATGGAAGTCCATTAATTCAAGTCCATTGTAAGTCCCAAGGTCAGTAGAGCATGGCAGGCTGATGAAAAATGACACAGCTACAAGCATGGTCCAAGCATGCCATAAGCTAGAGACTATCCCCAAGGCTTCTACTTATATACAAGAAGCAGACACATCACAAAGGCAGCTATTCAGCTGCTTATGATAGATCTCACCACGGAGTTGACTGCCAGTCTCACTATGGGGAATAACTATCACCAGCTGGCCAGCCACTCAACCAGGTCCAGCCAAGTTGACACACAAACATAACCACCACAAAAGTAAAAGTCATTAAAAAGACAGGAAAAGAAGAAAAGACCAAAATGGATGTAAGAAGAGACTCTGAAACTTGCTCCTGAAGAGAGTAACTAAAGTAAATGGAAGAAATGATAAGATAAAAGAGCTGAACAGAAGATTTCAAAGAGCAGTTGAAGAAAAAGTCTTCAACTTTTTCATTCAACTGTAATGAAATGTGCAAAGACCTGGAGTTAGAAAACCAAAAGGGAAGAACATGCTTGGCATTTCTCAAGTTGAAAGAACTGAAGAAACGATTCAAGACTAAAGTTGCAATGCTGGAAGATTCTATGGGCAAAATATTGAATGATGCAAGAAACATCAAAAGAAGATGGAAGGAATACAGAGTCATTGTACCAAAGAGAATTGATCAAGTTTCTGAGGTGGGGCAAGATGGCGGACTAGGCAGAAGGATTGCACAGACCCTCTTCAACAAAGAAAAGGGAAACCAATTAACACAGACACAGAAGATAATCTTGG
>NW_006921615.1:4526609-4538603 GCF_000298275.1 Orycteropus afer afer
GCTGATGTCAGATGGATCTTGGCTGAAAGCAAAGAATACCAGAAAGATGTTTACTTGTGTTTTATTGACTATGCAAAAGCATTTGACTGTGTGGATCATAACAAATTATGGATAACATTGGGAAGAATGGGAATTACAGAACACTTAATTGTGCTCATTTGGGAATCTGTACATGGACTAGGAGGCTGTCATTCACACAGAGCAAAGGAATGCTTCATGGTTCAAAATCAGGAAGGAAGTGCATCAAGATTGTATCCCTTCACTATACACATTCAATCTGTATGCTGAGCAAATAATCTGAGCAGGTGAACTATACAAAGAAGAACATGGCATCAGGATTGGAAGAAGACTCATTAACAACCTGCAATATGCAGACAACACAACCTTGCTTGCTGAAAGTGAAGATGACTTGAAGCACTTAGTGATGAAGATTAAAGACTACAGTATGCAGTATGCATTACACCTCAACATAAAGAAAATGAATACCCTGACAATTGGATCAATAAGCAGCATCATGGTAAATGGAGAAAAGATTGAAGTTATCAATGATTTCATATTACTTGGATCCACCAGCAACAACAATAGAAGCAGCAGTTAAGAAATTAGAAAACGTATTGCACTGGGCAAATCTGCTGCAAAACACCTCTTTAAAGAGCTGAAGATCAAAGATGTCTCTTTGAAGTCTAAGGTGTGCCTAACCTAAGCCATAGAATTTTCAATCACCTCGTATGAATGTGAAAGCTGGACAATGAATAAGGAAGACCAAAGAAGAGTTGATGTTTTTGAGTTGTGGTTTTGGCAAAGAATACTGAAAGTACCATGGACTGCCAGAAGAACTAACAAATCTGTCCTGGAAGAAGTGCAGCCGGAATGCTCCTTGGAAGCAAGAATAGCCAGACTTCATCTCACCTACTTTGGCCACGTTGAAAGAAGGGACCATTCCCTGGAGAAGGATATCATGCTTAGTAAAATGGCAGGTCAGTGAAAAAAGGGAAGGGCCTCAATGAGATGGATTGACACAGTGGCTACAATGATGGCCTCAGGTATAGCAAGAATTGTGAGATTGGTACAGGACCATGCAGTGTTTTGTTCTGTTGTACATAGGGTCACTATGAGTTGGAGCTGACTTGACGGCACTTAACACCAATAACAAACCCAAATGTATACTGAAAATAAAAGTGGACTACTATTCTTGATTGCCTTGGAGTGCTACTTTTGCTTTTCTCTAAGACAAAATCCTAAAGAGGACTACTGTGTGATTTGAACAGTCTGTACCTCCCATTGGTCCATTTGCTTGGATCAATGTGCACCTTTGTTGTTTAAGTGTGGCAGAGAGTCTGGTGCTATTTTGTGACCACCTTATACTATCATAGGAGTCTTTAATACTTGTAATGAGTGCCAGCAATCACCTTTATAGCTTCTACTGTCAACCTGTGCCCAAATTTTGTGGCTTATAGTAATCCAAAACTTCTAGAAAGCAGAATTAATCACCTCCATAGCTGCCAAGGGTTCAAGGAGTAAATTACCTCCATCTAGACTAAATTGTATACCAGTCCTAGGACAAGTTAAAGGAAAAACAGACACAAATAAAAATGAAGGAGAAAGTAATCCTCAAAAAAAGGATGGAAAATTTTCTGCAGAGGGTGGAGTTCGGATCTGAGATAGCGATCACCTGAAATGACTCCCAAGGAGGTCCCAGGAAGCAGTGAGTCGGGAAGCTCCTGCTCATATAAGGTTCTGAGTTCCCAGGACTCGTAGAGGTCACTTTAGTAGCTTGCCTTTGGATCTTACTTCTGACACTAAGAAACTCAGAGCAAAATGACAGAGTCTGGTTGAAATTAAAAATAAAGAGCTTTTATTGAGAGGCAAGGCAATCTTCTAATTGGGAATCTCACGATCCAGAGGATTCCAAAGTAAGTGATCCAAGGAAGAGGCAGTTCATGGAGCTCTTATAAGAAAATACAAAAAACTTCAGTAAAAATTCAGTGATTGATTGACATTTAGGTAATGGTTACAAAATTGCATGAGGATACATTTAATTAATAAGAGATTGCATATGTTTCTAATTTTTTTCAGTTACAAAGTAATTGTTAAATTGGGTGCATCTGATATTGAAATAATAATGAGACTCTCCTTGCATGACTGTCAGGAGGACATGAATAATTCTAAAGCTTATTTTGAGTAAGCATCTATCCTGAGAATTGTGTTGGATTCAGTTTCCTAGGCAGCAAGTAAAACCCTTAAGCAAGCAAAATTACATGTTCTCTGAAATTGTTTACCAAGTAATTTTCTCCAGGTACAGTATAGAGTTACAGAAATGACAAGGACATTCCTGATTGTTCTGGTTATCTAGTACTGCTCTGATAGGAATATACCACAAATGGAATGGCTTTCACAAACAGTTTATTCTTACATTTTGGAGGCTTTAAGTCCAAGTTCAAAATGCCAGGCTCTAGGGGCTGGGTGAAAGCCCCTCAACCTTGGGTTGCAGCTCTGCCTCTTGCTCCCAGCCCACTGAAGCTGGAGGCTTTTCTTCACTCAAGTGCTAGCTGCTGAGGCTGACAAACCCAAGGTTGACAAGCAAAAAGACACAGTCCCGATGTTACCAAACCACATGACAGACCATTAATTCAAGTCCATTGAAAGTCCCAAGGTTGGCAGAGCATGGCAGGCTGATGAACAATGACATGGCTACATGCAGGGTCCAAGTGTGCCATAAGCTAGAGACCATTTCCAAAGCTGCCTCTTATATACGGGAAGAAGACCACATACCCAAAACAGCTACTCAGCTGCTTGTGGTAGATCCCACTATGGAGTTGATTACCAGTCTCATCATGGGGAATAACTACCACCAGTTGCCCAGCTACTCAACCAGGCCCAGCCATGTTGACACACAAACATAACCACCACACTGATACAGAGGTTACTTTTGATTCAAGAGGAAGTTTACCCTCAAACCTTGTGATAATAGTCACCATCTTATGTTGTGGTTGTTGTTATGTGCCGTCGAGTCAAACCCGACTCATAGCGACCCCTCCTTGGGTTTCCGAGGCAGTATTACTATGGAAGTAGGATTGCCCAACCTTCCTTCCGAGGAGTGGCTGGTGGGTTTGAACCGCCAGCCATCTGGTTAGCAGGCAAGTGTCTTAGCCACTATGTTACCAGAGCTCCCACCATCTTATGTTAGAAGCCCTAAATTAATTTGGAGTGCTCTTACTCACTTGCTCCTTTTTCCTTTTTTAATCTCTGATGGTGTAGTGCCTAAGGCATTTGACTGCTAACCAGAAGGCTGACGGTTCAACCCCGCCAGTCACTCCTTGGAAGGAAGGTTGGGCAATCTACTTCTGCAGTGCTACTGCCTCAGAAACCCAAGGAGAGGTCGTTATGAGTTGGATTCGACTCGACGGCAGTGCGTCTGGTTCGTTTTGGTACTAGAAAATTTAAGATTACACATGTGCCTCACGTTATATTTCTAGTAGACAGCAATGCTCTAGAATGGCCGGGTACAGGGTCTTCTGAAAGGCTGCAGGCTTGGGAAGAGAAAAAAAAAAGAGTTCAGAAAGGGAGAAAGAAATGAAAGAAGGCAGGGAGGAAGGAGAAGAGAGGATAAGAAGCAGGGAGGGAAGGAGAAGCTGAGGTGTAAGTCAAGGATGAGGACTAGACTGCAAGACAAATTTCCCTGAGGGAGAGTCAAGGAAGAAATTGGGAAGATCCTGGATTCAGGACAGATGTTGAAAAGATGACTGTATTAAGTGAACTAAAGGTAAAATCATCTTTCTGATTCTTCTAGATGAACTCTGGGGACTGCACCGAGAAAGTCTAGCACTCTAGAAGGCCTTTTGAACTTGACTCAGTGACTCTTCTGTGACTAATTTATCTACTACCCCCACTGCAAACTCAGGCCATGGCTGTGGAAAACTCTGGCAGCAAGCATGGCAGGGAGTCCTTGGCAGGAGTCATGGTCTCTTGTCACAGACCTGAGAGCTCCTTTACTGGAAGGCTCCATCAGCTCTCTCAATGACTTTTTTCAGCACTTTTGCTAATGGGTTACAAGGACTGCAGTGGCCAGGAGGACCTCTGAGGCTTGTCAGACATAATAAGCCTAGCCCCACAGGAAAACTGGGTGGTGGATGAAAGAAGCAAGGAATACTTCTCTCTCCCAGAGCTCCAGAGGAGAAAACTGAACTAACTTGACCTTTTTAAAGATTTGTTTTATTCCCAGCCAGATGTTAAGCACAGGTAGGGTTGATGGAGCATATGGGAGAGTTGGCAGTTACCTGGTAAATTTCAGCTGGATAGAGAGCTTACTCTAGATGTGCTGTGGTAACTAATTTATCTTGATAAGTTATCCATACTGATTCAAAAAGGAAACAGAGAAAGGAAAATTTCCCCCTTCATTTTGAACATGACATATAGCTACAGTAATGCAAAGGTCTTGTGCTTCTTTGTAGTAATTTTCACCATCCATAACTCTTACAATCACAAGGACAAGAGGAGTACAGGATATTGTTAAGTACTTCAAGTGATTAGAAGAAAGGGATGCTTTAAGGTCAAATGTTTTAATAATAATAATAGTTATTATTACTATTAGTGTCACTTTAAAGGCAGTTAATTTTTTCTAACTCTAAGTCTCCTTTGTAATTTAATAACTTTTACAAAGCTTTTAAAATAACTTTTTTAAAAAATTGGAATTTTGACACAAGTTTATATTTCGATTCACTATAATTTTGTCTAGGAGCTCTGATGGCGTAGTGCCTAAGGCATCTGACTGCTAACCAGAAGGCTGGTTAGCACCACCAGCCGCTCCTTGGAAGGAAGGTTGGGCAATCTACTGCCATAGTGATACCGCCTCAGAAACCGAAGGAGGGGTCGCTATGGGTGGGATCCAACTCAATGGCAGTGGGTTTTTATAATTTTGTACGGAGTTCCAAGATAGGGTTAACAGCTCATGTGCCCAAGTGCTAACTGAATGTTTGGAGGTTTGAGTTTACACAGAGGCACTAAGGAAGAAAGGCCTGGTGATTTATTTCTGAAAAATCATCCACTGAAAACCCTGTGGAGCCAGTTCTTCTCTGACACATAAGAGGCTGCCATGAATCAGAGTCAGCTCCACAGCAACTGCTATAATTCAGTTGCATTTTGCCCTGCCTGGCCATATGGAAAGAGCCATTATGTTTTCTCTTTCTTGTAGTAGACAATAAATAGAAGTCATGGGATTTCTAAGGACCTCTGGCAGCATAGTGGTTAAAGGATCCGGCTGCTAACCAAAAGGTCAGTAGTTTCATCCCATCAGCCACTCTGCAGGAGAAAGATGAGGCAGTCTGCTTCCATAAAGATTTACAACCTTGGGGATTTCCCTCGACTTCTATTTCTAAGAAACAATCCACTGCCATAGAGTTGATTCTGACTCATAGTGATCAACTCTATGGCAGTGGATTTGTAGGATTTCTACCAATTCCACCCATCTGCTAATGGATCTTGCTGCTATTTTGAATTAAATAATCAAGGTACAAAAAAAGAATGTGAGTAGAAAAAGAATTAGTACAGTCCCAACCAACTGCCCTCGAGTCAATCAAACTCATAGCAATCCCTCTTGGGTTTCTGAGAGGATATCACTACAGAAGTAGATTGGTCAACCTTCCTTCCAAGGAGTGGCTGGTGGGGTTGAGCCCAGTGAACCAATATTGGTTAGAGATATAAGTAATTTTCTTGCCTGAAGCCTGGGAACCACATGTGATTATAATAGCAGGCAAAGAAAGCACAGGGGCTGTGTGGAAGATTTTTTCCACTGGGAAGTGGCCCAAAGACAGGGAACTTCAGCTTTCTCAGAACCTGTTTAGACAGTTAGGGGTGGAAGGTTTATTATGGTGTTTTCTTACTCCTTTCCCATTTAAGTGTGCACATGCTTGAATCAGGACTCAAAGGGGTTAATTTTCTTTTAAAAGGAAGCCTGTGAATGAGGGCCTGGAGGCAATTGCTTTGAACAACTGTTCCATTGGCAAGTTTTGCTGGTGCAATAGAATGAATGCTGCTATTATTTCATATGGGCTTTTTTCTGGCCTGAACTTTTGTCCTTTTCATTTTATGGTTGTTATTCAGTAGAAAAACTGAAGTGATTTTGTCCCCTCAGCTGAAACTGAGTGGTGATATTAATTCTCTTTTCTGAGTTATGAAAGTCCTGTAGCCTACAAAAACCCACTGAGGAATTGTTCAGTCACCGAATTCTAGAGCAGGAAGAGAAGTTAGCCATCTTCCAGGCTAGATCTGCCAGTTGATATGTGAAGACTGTGATGCTCAGAATGGGGATGTAACTAACTGGTAGCAGAGCTGGGCTGAAACCCATCCTTCTCTAGCTCTCTCTTCAAGGACCAATACCAAAACCCAAACCCATTGCTGTTGAGTTGATTCCAACTTATGGTGACCCCATGTGTTACAGAGTAGAACCACAGCATAGATTTACTCTGCTGTGATGTTTACAGAAGCAGATTGTCAGGCCTTTTTTCTGTTGTGCTGCTGAGTGGGTTCGAACTGCCAACCTTTGGATTGTCAGGAGATCACAAGCCATTTGTGCCATGCATGTCAAAGACAGGCATGTCTAATTTTTATTATTTCAACCAAAAGAACAAGTATAGATGTTACAGATATATTAACAAAACTAGCATAGTGGCTAAGACACTTGCCTGCTAACCAGACGGCTGGTGGTTCAAACCCACCAGCCACTCCTCGGAAGGAAGGTTGGGCAATCCTACTTCTGCAGTGATACTGCCTCGGAAACCCAAGAAGGGGTCGCTATGAGTCGGGGCCGACTTGACGGCACATAACAACAACAACAACATCTAATTATATTAATTAAATACATATGTGCTTTTAAATATTAAATGATTGATTGTTCCCAACTTGCAAGTCACATAAACATATAGAAATCCTCCCATCTCTACCATTGTCCCTATTTCTTCAAGTCTCCAGTTCTAAGTCACTCCCCAATCATGAGGAAAAGAAGGGATCTATTCCCACACTGGAGTGGAAGTTGGTGGGACCTGAATAGAGGACTAGACAGCAGCTCAGAGCTAGAACTCATTTCTCTTCATTCCTAGCCCCATAGTTTTTCCATAAATTATAACTGTTTCTTTTACTTAGGAACAACAACAACAACAAAAAAAAAAAAAACACGGCCATTGAGTCGGTTTCAACTCATAGTGACCCTTCCTTGGGTTTCCAAGGCGGCATTTCTACGGAAGTAGATTGCCCAGTCTTCCTTCCAAGGAGTGGCTGGTGGGTTTCAACCACCAGCCTTCTGGTTAACAGTCAAATGCGTTAGGCACTCCGCCACCAGAGCTCCTTTACTTGGGGACAGCAACAACAATAATAAAATTCACTTTACATTATTTTGATTTATATCAGACATGTTTAGAGTCTCAAGATCATTCCATATAGAGTTTTTCTCTTCCGTGAAAGGAGTTCAGGACTTTGGGGCACAAGGAGGCAGAAAGGTTAGTGGTTCCAGAGGCAACTATACCATGCATACTTTTTCTCAGGGTTGGAAGTAGTTGCTGGGTAAAATAGAGGATGCCCAGTTAAATCTGAATTGGAGATATACTTATATCTAAAATAATTCACTGTTTATCTGAAATTCCAATTTAGCTGGGTGTCCTGTATTTATATTTGCTATCTAGGCAGCCCTAGTTGGATGACACTGCTGGCCTCTCAGTCCTGGTCCTCGGACTCTTCCTACCTGCAGGCAGCACACCTATTGCCCGGGCTTGCTTTGTGGAGTTGATCTGAAGATATTTGGACATGATGATCTTCTTTCTCCTTTGTGCATGAATCCTCTTATGAGAACAACTGATGTGAATGGTAACCAGATGCTACCTTCTAGAAACTCTATTAAATTAGCAGCCTCAATACTTTTTCTCCACCTTGTTTACTCTTGGGGAGAGGATCGTGGTGTGAAGTCATTCTATCTCATTTAAAAAATTCTGTTTTGCCCACTCTTTCATTGTTTATCATTCTATACCACTAACAGTTGCTGTCAGGTCAGCTCCAGTTCATGATGACCTCATGTGTGTCAGAGGAGAACTGTACTCCATAGGGTTTTCAATGGCTGGTTTCTCAGAAGAACATTACCAGGCTTGTCTTCTGAGGTGCCTCTGGGGACAAATTGAATTCTATATATTGTTACTATGTCAATCCTTGGAAGGAAGGTTGGGCAATCCTACTTCCGTAGTGATACTGCCTCGGAAACCCAAGGAGGGGTCGCTATGAGTCCGGCCGACTCGATGGCACATAACAACAACAACAACAATATGTCAATTACTCATTAGTTTCAAGATAAGAATGGGCCGAGAAGTCCAAGACCAATTAAAGAACTAGTTGCCATGCAGACAATTCCATGTGTGTCAGTGTACAACTGTACTCTGTAGGGTTTTCAATGGCTGCTTTTTCGGAAGTAGATCACTAGATCTTTCTTCTAAGGTGCCTCTGGGTAGACTCTGACCTTCAACCTTTTGGTTAGCAGTTGTGTTTACTGTTTGCACCATTCAAAACCTCATTATTTAATTATATTGAACAGCTTAGTATCTGATATTTTACTTCGGGGACATATGAGCAAGAGATAAGGGGCATACTCGAGGCAGCTGGGTTTCAGTGCACATCTGGAGATCAAGGCTGAGCTTTTCCCACCTTTTTTCTGTGCTATCCCAACTCCAGATACAGCAGTGAGCTACCAAGTGATACAGAAGAGAGCAGAAGTACACACTCACTGCCTGAGTGTCCAAATGTGGTCACTTATCCTGTTGGTGTTTCATTTTCAACATCTATAAAATGCGGATAATATTGTTGTTATTGTGAGACTTACATGAGTTTATTAGTGCAAAGCTCTACTTCAGTAAATATATGTTAAACAAATGAGAAGACCATGGCTTTATTTCTGGGAAAGTTATCTCTTCTTTATAGATCTCAGTGACCTCATCTGCTAAATGGCTACAACCATTCCACTTAACCCACAGAACTTGTAAAGTGATGAGGTAATAACTGTCATGAGCACTGCTTCTTCGAGAATGTGGTCATTCTGTATGGGAAAAATGTAAATTGTTATCATTAGTGATGGATGCTTTTCTAAAATCTAGAAATTTTCCTGTAAGTCACAGAGAAAGATATGAGGGAAAAGGGGAATACCCTTTTGAATGCTAATGCGTTTCTGGGTCAAAAGTAAATAGGGGACTCAGAAGTGTTGAGACTCCCCAGCTATTCTGAGGGAATGGTCCAGTGTGACCACTTTGGGCAGGGCCAGTGGAATTTATACTGCTTTTCCTACAGAGGTGGTTCCCCAAGCCACCCTTTTTTTCTCACCTCCATGATATTATCACCAAACTAGCAAAAAGAGGATTAGGAAACAATTAAATGTGAAAATCCAACAACCACACTATTATTGTTAAAGGTAGTTGGTTACATTGTTATGTTCCAACAAGTGAGGTAGATAGGAGGAAAAACATAGAAAGAGAGACACTTCACAAGGATAATTACATTTCTGTGTAGACAATGGCAAGAAATAACAAAAACTCCAAACCAAAAAAAACAAAACAACAACAACAACTCACTGCGTTTCAGTCAGATCCGACTCATAGAGACCCCTCCTTGGGTTTCTAAGGCAGTATCACCATAGAAGTAGATTGCCCAATCTTCCTTCCAAGCAGTGGTTGGGTGGTTTGAACCACCAGCCCTCTGGTTAGCAGTCAAATGCCTTAGGCACTATGCTACCAGAGCTCCCAACCAAAAAGCTCCGGAGAAGTAAATTAGGAAAGGAAATTTGCAATAAAAGTGCATAAGAATGCCTGTTTTAAACAGAAATATCATCCTTTACCAGGCCTTTAGGACAGGGTGGGTGTCCAAATGCAGTGGAATCTAAGCGTGTACATTTTTTAGAAGCTCCACAGGTTAAGAATACTTAACTGATATAGTCTAAGCTCCATCTTCCATTCTACCACCTGTGGCTTGCATGTTGCTTTGGTGCTGAGAACTATGCCATTGTTATTTCAAATACCAGCAGGGTCACCCATGGTGGACTGGTTTCTGAGGAGCTTCCTCTGAAACAGATTAGGAAGAAAGATCTGTCAATCTACTTCCAAAAATCAGTCAATGAAAACTGTATGGATCACAACAGAATATTGTCTGATATAGTGCTGGAAAATGAGCCCCTTAGGTTGAGAGGCATTCAAGATACATGGTAGCAAAATACAACAATGGACTCCACACCAGTGATCATGAAGAAGGCACAGGACCAGACAATGTTTCATTCTGTTGTATATAAAGCTACCAGGAATTAGAGCTGACTTTATAGCAACTAACAACACTTCCATTATTTTATTTAATCCTCACAAAACCACTGCATGGTATTTAATATCCTTTACTTAACCGTCAAAAAATGTGATCCAAGGAAGTTGAGTAACTTGCTCAAAGCCACACAACCAGTAAGGGGCAGAAACTGTTTGAACCCAAGTCTGTGTGGCTTTAAACCCATATTCTTTCCACCACACTAAATTGCCTCCACTTCCTAAGTGCCCATAGATGCTCAAAGAGAAATTTGAAGGTCTATGTCCTACCCCAGGGCTTTACCTTCTTAAAAGCAATTTTCTGACCACAGATAATGAATTATGTGGTTTGATGCAAGAGGGTTTTTTTGTTTTGTTTTGTTTTAATTTATGAAAGTTCAATGCCGAAACCAAACAAAATAAAAAGAAAGTGCATTTTAATGATCCCTTTAGGAGCTCTGGTGGTGTAGTGCCTAAGGCATGTGACTGAAAACCAGAAGACTGGTGGAGTTTGAACCACTAGCTACTCCTTGGAAGGAAGACTGGGCAATCTGCTTCTGTAGAGATACTGCCTCCGAAACCCAAGGAGGGGTCTCTATGAGTCAGAAATGACTAGACGGCAGTGAGTTTGGTTGTTTTGTTTTTTAGAATTATTGAGTTAGATATAATATAGAATTACTAGATTACAAAACAGAAAAATGAGATCATTTAGAAGTACTTCAATTTGATTTGTGATTCACACAGTTTTCAACCTTACAATTCCACTTCCAATATGGCCACTTCCTCTCAACCTTTCTCAGGCTACTTGACATCAGTGTGGCAGGACTTCTTCCAGGCCAGAGCACAATCCTTATCAGTGTCACTCAAAATTCACCTTCCCCTATGTGATAATTAATTTCATATACCAATTTAGCTAGGCGATGGTGCCCAGCTGTTTGGTTAAACACTAACCTAGACTCTGTTTTGAAGTAGTTATCTGTAATTAAATCAGTTAGCCTTAAGTAAAGCAAATTACCATCCACAATATGGGTAGGCCTCATCCAATCAGTTGAAGGCCTGAAGAGAAAAAAGGGAGTTTTCCTTAGGGTGTGTTCTGCCTCCCGCCTATAAATAGACATTTTGCCAGCACTTCTCTCCTTCACTCTTCCCATAAACTTGACCTACAGATTCTGGGACACAAGATTGCAGGAATCTCCAGCCTATTGCCTGAACTACAGATTTTAGATTTGCCAGCCACCCCACAATCCCATAAGCCAATTCCTTAAAACAGATCTCTCTCTTTCTCTGTGTTTTGTTGGCTACCATTGAGTGAACGGCAACCCCATGTGTAATGGGATTGGACTGTTGTGGTCCATGGAGAGTTTTTATAGATTGCTTTTTGGAAATGCATTGTCAGGGCTTTCTTAGTATGTCTCAATCTGAAAGCTCCCCTGAAACTGATTCAGCATGATAACCACATGCAATATTTATTCCACTGACAGATAGGTGATGGCTGCACATAAAGTACATTGTCCTGTGAGGCCATGTTTCTATATAACCACCCTGTATGTATATAGCCATTTTTGCAATATGCCTTAGCACGTACTCTACACTTTAGTGCCTTGTTCTTGTTGTTGTTAAGTGCCGTCGAGTTGTTTCCCACTCATAGCAACCCTGTGCACAGCAGAACGAAACACTGCCCAATCCC